>NC_137658.1:8415096-9015096 GCF_963422515.1 Blennius ocellaris | reverse complement strand
GATACACTGAAGAGTGATATGGTGGTTTTCCCCACACCGTTTCCACCTGTGGATGGTGAACTGATCAGTATAAACGGAGGAGACACTTATACCAGGACTCAGACTTTACCCAACAAAGAAAAGGTAAGATAAGTCGATTATTATCCGGTCTTTCACTTTGAGTCAAAAGGAAAATGTTTCTACTATTCCAAAATATTATTTTTGATGTGGAAGGACAAACCATCGTTCAGGCAATAAAGATAACATGTCGCAATAGTTTTGCATTGTATATTAATAGTCACTGCTGACTGTACTGTAACGTCCTTTGTGAAGGAGTAACTGTCCGTGGTGCTGATGCAAATATTTGTATATACTTATCTTGAGAGCTGTCAAGCAAGTTTGTGTTTTTCAGCGAAAAAAACAAACAAAAAAATCACTCATCAGATTTATATTGTAACAACAATAAGCATGTTCTTTTCAATAAAGTAGACACGTTCATGTTTTCATTTAAAGAAAAAAAGAACACAGAAAACAATCGCAAGATCCCCGATGTGCCTAGCAGTACGACGTATGTTTCAGCTCAGACACACTGAAAAGCGATGCAGTGGTTTTCCCCGCACCTTTTCCACCTGTTGATGGTGAACTGATCAGTATAAACGGAGGAGACACTTTCACACGGACTCAGACTTTACCCAACAAAGAAAAGGTAGGCAAGTTTTACTAAATTCCTATATGTGACATGAATATTATCAAATACATTTCTTGCAATGCTTTGGTTAAGTATTTGATGACGACAACAGAAAACACAGAAATTATCTCCAACGTGGTCTTGATTTCATATAAATCAATTAGACCCTCTAAAATCAAGACTTCAACTTTATTGTTGTATGTGTGGAAGATCGATATACAAGCTGTCACTTAACTTGGTTCCAGTAATTTAGCTTCAATCCACAAGCTCAAGATATGCTTGATCTCAATGTTTTGCATCTATACTACATGTACTAAATATACAATTTGTATTATGAACGTTTTATTACGGAACTAAGCCTCAGTACACAAACATTCTCCGAGAAATATACATAAATAATATTAAAGTGTTTTCGGGGATTTTAGATAGCAAACATAGTCCATCACAGGTGTGCATTCAATCGATCTCTTTCAGTTTATTCTTGTGACGCAGAATCACTTTGGATTGGTATTCATAATATTGATTTCATTTATTTCGTCTTCACTTGGTGCCTCTTAAAATTCGTCTGTTGTAAATGGTTTGTTTGTGCTGCATTCGCGAGTTTTATTGTGCTTGGAAGACGTGCTATAAATGTTCACTTGCAATTTCTTCTTGTTTGATTTCATCCTGAGCGATGAATTTGTTGTTTCGCTGTCCAGAGTGCTGAACGCAAACTAAGACACGTATCGGCTTCTGCCTTGAGAAATACACCGGGGGACGTATATGGGCTTGATGTTTTTAAAAATTAAATACGTCGATTTTTATTTGGAACACATGCCTGACCAGCCAAAGCCGAGCAAAATAATTATGTTTGGATTTTAAAGTACAATATTTTGAGCGCATGTTTAAAGTACAAACAACTATTAACGTATGTGCTAAAAATTGTGATATTTGTTGCGCATCTGCATTTAACAATGTATCAACAATCAGTCATGGGAGTATGTGTTAGTTGGTTGTTATATAGTACATCAGTATTATATTGGTGTCTGAGTTGTTTATATCCTGTGCAGTTTTTTCAACCCACCACTAAACGACACTAGAGACCGTAAGACTAACTGAAATCATCTCGCTCCTCCCAGAGTAAAAAAAAAAAAAAGAAAGCATAATGACCGAGGTGAACACAAAGAGTGACGGGAAGAGAAAAGACGGCACTATGAAGCAATTGTCCTAAAATACTAAAATGGAATAGGATTTCTTCACTTGTCTGGATTACACCGAAAGGAATAACTTGCTGATAAATGCTTTGCTTCATTTCGACGGAATTATGCCTTTACCGACGACCGAGACGTCTATTCTTACATACATTTTGCTTTTGGGTTGTTACTGGGAATCTGCGTCGGCACAGCTCGCCTATTCCGTCTCAGAGGAGGTAATCCCGGGGACAAAGGTTGGGAATGTCGCAAAGGATCTCAATCTCAGTGTGCAAGATTTGGAGTCCCGGCTTTTTCAGATCGTTGCATCGAAGCGAAAATACTTCGAGATAAATCTAAAGACTGGATTTTTATATGTCAACGAGCGTATAGACCGAGAGGAGCTTTGTTCAGAGGAGTCCAAATGCATTGTGAGTGTAGAGGCTGTGATAAACAACCCTTTAAAGCTTTACCGTGTCGAGGTAGAAATAAAAGATGTGAACGACCATTCACCGACTTTTAACACCAAATCCCAGATGTTAGACATTGCAGAGAACACGTTGCCGGGATTTAAATTTGCATTATCCGAGGCGAGAGACGCGGATGTGGGAAAGAATGGCGTTAGTGCGTATAAACTTAGTCCCAATGAATATTTTAGTCTTTCGTCGAATAGAGGAGGGGGTAATATATCTCCAGAGTTAGTGCTGCAGAGAGCCCTAGATCGTGAGAAAATAGCAAATATGAGGCTTTTGTTAACAGCAATAGATGGAGGGTCTCCGCCAAATTCGGGCACATCCGAAATTGAGTTAAATATACTCGATATTAATGATAACGCACCATTATTCAGCAGTAGCCTATACAAAGTTAAAACATATGAAAACATCCCAGTTGGTAGTGTGATTTTCACCTTAAATGCGACCGACGCCGATGAAGGATCAAATTGTGAAATAGTTTATTCGCTTCGGAGTAAGGACCAAGACCACGTACTGGATATTTTTTTAATTGACCCTCACACGGGAGTAATTACAGTGAAGGGGAAAATTGACTATGAGGAAAGGAAAGCATTTGAGTTAAGGGCCGAGGCGAGGGACAAAGCCCAGCCTCCCATGTCTGCACATACAAAAGTGCTGGTGGAAGTCATGGACGTCAATGACAATGCTCCTGAAATCACAGTTACGTCACTACTCAATACAGTGCAGGAGGACGCCGCTTTGGGGACTGCTATTGCACTCGTCTCAGTTCTAGATATTGACAGTGGTAAAAACAGTGATGTGAAATGTGAAATACTAAATACAGTTCCTTTCAAATTGGACATTAATTACAAAAATTATTACTCATTAGTTGTTAATGGACGCCTAGACAGAGAGGCAATTCCTCTGTACAATATTACAATATCAGCTACTGACGAAGGGAGCCCCCCTCTTTCAAACACCACAGTCATTACCATTAACCTGTCTGATGTCAATGATAATGCACCGTATTTTCCAGACAATTTAATATACATTCATGTGAAAGAGAATAGCAAAGTAGGAACAGTTATTAAAACAGTTACAGCAGTCGATGGAGATATCGCCAATAATGCCCAGGTGAGCTATTCAATCGTAGATACTAAATTATTGTCTCTCCCCACAATGATAAATATTAACTCAGAAACAGGAGAAATCATCAGCCTTCAGTCTTTCAACTTTGAAGAGATGAAAACGTTTCAGTTCAAAGTTCAGGCCACAGACTCTGGTGTTCCTCCGCTCAGCAGCAACGTGACTGTCAATGTTTTTATCCTCGATGAAAATGACAACAGTCCCTCGATTCTTGCTCCTTATTCTGAGCACGGCTCCGTTAACAGTGAGAATATTCCATATTCTGCTGAAGCAGGATACTTTGTGGCGAAGATCAGGGCTGTAGATGCAGACTCTGGATACAATGCACTGCTTTCTTATCACCTGTCTGAACCCAAAGGAAACAACCTGTTCAGGATCGGAACCAGCACCGGAGAAATCAGGACAAAAAGGAGGATGAGTGACAATGACCTGAAAACTCACCCCTTGGTGGTACTGGTTTCTGATAATGGAGAGCCCTCCCTTTCAGCTACCGTGTCTATTGATGTGGTGGTGGTTGAAAACACCGCTGACATCCAGACTCAGTTCAGACATGTGCCTATAAAGGACGACAGCTTCTCGGATTTGAACCTGTACCTGCTGATCGCCATTGTCTCAGTGTCCGTCATCTTCTTACTGAGTCTCATCGGTTTAATAGTATTCAGGTGCCACAGGACAGACGGCTCTTTCAGCAGGTACAGCGCCCCCATGATCACCACCCACCCTGACGGGAGCTGGTCTTACTCCAAATCTACTCAGCAGTACGACGTGTGTTTCAGCTCAGACACACTGAAGAGTGATGTAGTGGTTTTCCCCGCACCTTTTCCACCTGTTGATGGTGAACTGATCAGTATCAACGGAGGAGACACTTTTACCAGGACTCAAACTTTACCTAACAAAGAAAAGGTAGGCAAGTTTTACTAAATCCCTATGTTACATGAATATAATCAAATACATTTCCTGTAATGTATTGGTTAAGAATGTGAAGATAAGAGCACAAAACACTGAAACTAGCTCCATCTTGGTCTTACTTTTGAGGAAAACAAATACACCTCCTGAAATCAAGATTTCAACTTTAGCTGTTGTGTGGAAGATAGATATCACAATCTATCACTTTACTTCATTCCAGTAATTTATCTTCAATCCACATGCTTCATACCTTTTGATACATCAATGCATAATATATCATCTCTGACAAGGGAGCCATCATTTTAAAGTGTTTATTTTCCTGTAAAATTGAGGTTTTATCTTTTTTCCCCCCAGTAAGTATTGCTATTATTCTATTTAAACATCACATTCAAAGGTATTTGTATGTGGTCTTAAATCTGTTATGAAATGATATTGGCTTTTTATTTTCTCAAAATTGTTTCGTCTTAGATGTAATGCCACAGACAGATAGGTTTTAAAGTTATATTGGCATTTGGTGCATAATTTTTTAAATGACCTTTTCTGATTTTATGATAACAGTTATGCATATTATAAATATTGTGATTCTTAAATATTTTGCAGATAAGTTGAGAAACTGGAATTTGTATTGGCTTTCTACCCATGGTGTTCAAAGAGGCTTGTTTTGCTTATTTTCTAAATGCAAATATTTTGTTTCTGTCTTAAGTGGTGATGCCATGAAGCATAAACTAAACAATCTTCATCCTGACCTACGTTTTCAATAGCATATATCTAAATAGATCAGTGGTCTTCAACCTCAGTCTTCGAGGGCCCCTGTCCTGATTGATTTAGCTCTCCTAGTTGCAATACACCTGATTGCAATGAGGGGCTCGTTATTGGGCTTTTTCACAACCTTAATGATGATATAATCATAAGATTCAGGTATGCTGAAGCAGGAAGAGCACTAAAACATGCAGGACAGGGACCCTCAAGGACCGAAGTTGGAGACCCCTGAAAAATATAATAATATTGTAAAGATTGTACAGCACATATTTTATATAAATAATTTCCCCGAATCAGTATACTCAACACACAAGTGACTTTTTTATTGTAATGCGCATTAAAATATAATTGTTCCGGGTTTTTCTCTTGTTGTCTATAAACAGTTGTACTGTGTTGAGCTGCCGCTCTTTACACTTTAAGTGTCACGAGATGTCGCTCGAGACCGTGCAAAATAAAATGTATTCGGCGTGCAGAAACTCCTCCTTTACTTCTGACAAACTAACACGTCATCATCTGACAATGCTTTGTGAAAGCTCACACAGAAAAAGGAGGCCAGATGCAGGATCCGTCGATAGAATGGATACATGAAACCCTTTTATTACAATTCTATGGATATTCCAGGAGGGACGAACTGTGATTTGTCATTTTGCTTCATCAGAAATGGCTTCTTGTAGACTGTGGGATAATATCCGGAGTTTGATCGTTGCTCTTTTTTGTTTGTGCAATCTGTCCGCGGCTCAAATATCCTATAATATATCAGAGGAGGTGGACAAAGGCACCGCGGTGGGAAATCTCGCTAAGGATCTGAATCTCAGCGCGCAGCAGCTCCAGTCAAAGGGTCTTGAGATTACATCTGTGTATACAAAACGGTATTTTGACATTAACGATGAATCCGGAGTTCTTTTTGTTAACGACAGGATCGATCGGGAGGAGATTTGTCCTAATACGGTAAAGTGCTCTTTAAATTTAGAGGCTGTATTGAGCAATCCTCGAAGTCTCCATCGAATAGAAATATTAATCAATGATATCAATGATAACGCCCCGTTTTTTCTGCAAGAAAAGACTATTGTGGACATGTATGAGTCGTCATATGTTGGAGAAAGGCATCCACTCCCGATATCGCACGATGCAGATATAGGAACTTATTCGGTCAAGACTTACAAAATAAATCAGAATGATTATTTCTCTTTGGATGTACAGAACACCGGCGAAGCCGTGTCTGCTGAATTAGTGCTGCAAAAAACATTAGATCGGGAAAAAGAGGCTGTAATTGAGCTCACAGTGACTGCTTTTGATGGAGGAAAACCACCCAAAACGGGGACTTTACAAATTCAAGTTAATGTTTTGGACGTGAATGACAATTCTCCCTTGTTCAGTAAATCTCTCTACAAGGTCCAAGTTGTCGAAAATGCAGATATTGGGAGCACGCTATTAAACGTAGTTGCTACTGATTTGGATGATGGGATTAATGGCCAGGTTGTATATTCGTTTACAGAGAGGGGGTTTATAAGCCGTGATGAAAAGTTTGCTCTGAATGATATTACTGGAGAAATTACAGTAAAAGGTAACATTGATTACGAGGAAAAACAGGCTTATGAAATTCGTGTTCAAGCTCGAGACAAAGGCACTCCTCCTCGTATTGCACATAGCAAAGTTTTAGTTGAAGTCATTGATGTGAATGACAATTACCCGGAAATATCGGTGTCATCACTGATGAGTCCTGTAAAAGAAGACGCCCATTCTGGCACAGTTGTCGCTATGGTGACTATCACTGATAAGGATGGAGGTAAAAACGGACTAACAAGCTGTAAGATTGCCAATTCGGTGCCATTTACATTAAAACCCAACTATAAAAACTATTATTCCCTACTGGTTGACGGGTCTCTTGACAGGGAGCGTGTCTCGGGATATAACATAACAATTTTGGCCACAGATGAAGGCACATCTCCTCTTTCCAGTACAAGTATAATTAGTATTGAAGTTTCTGACGTAAATGATAATCCTCCTCTATTTCCTGAAACAGAAATGAATATATACGTACGGGAGAACACTCCGATTGGAACTACTTTTTATCGACTCGCTGTTTTAGATTCGGACTTGAGTGAAAATGCGAAATCAACATTTCGCTTAGTTAATGGTGCTTCCAAGATGCACATAACTAGCATGTTGAATGTTAACTCTGAAACAGGAGACATTATCAGTCTTCATTCCTTTAACTTTGAGGAAATGAAAACGTTTCAGTTCAAAGTTCAGGCCACAGACTCTGGTGTCCCTCCGCTCAGCAGCAACGTGACCGTCAATGTTTTTATCCTCGATGAAAATGACAACAGTCCCTCGATTCTTGCTCCTTATTCTGAGCACGGCTCCGTTAACAGTGAAAACATTCCATATTCTGCTGAAGCAGGATACTTTGTGGCAAAGATCAGGGCTGTAGATGCAGACTCTGGATACAACGCACTGCTTTCTTATCACCTATCTGAACCCAAAGGAAACAACTTGTTCAGGATCGGAACCAGCACCGGAGAAATCAGGACTAAGAGGAGGATGAGTGACAATGACCTGAAAACTCACCCGTTGGTGGTGCTGGTTTCTGATAATGGAGAGCCCTCCCTGACAGCTACTGTCTCTATTGATGTGGTGGTGGTTGAAAACACCGCTGACATCCAGACTCAATTCAGGCATGTGTCTATAAAGGAGGACAGCTTCTCGGATTTGAACCTGTACCTGCTGATCGCCATCGTTTCGGTGTCCGTCATCTTCCTACTGAGTCTCATCAGTTTAATAGCCGTAAGGTGCCACAGGACAGACGGCTCTTTCAGCAGGTACAGCGCCCCCATGATCACCACCCACCCTGACGGCAGCTGGTCGTACTCCAAATCTACTCAGCAGTACGACATGTGTTTCAGCTCAGACACACTGAAGAGCGATGTAGTGGTTTTCCCCGCACCTTTTCCTCCTGTGGATGGTGAACTGATCAGTATAAACGGAGGAGACACTTTTACCAGGACTCAGACTTTACCTAGTACGGAAAAGGTAAGATGTAACCATTTACAATGACATGATAGTATAACTTTTATAATTCATGATGTCAGTTTCTCTGCCTTTGACTGAATCGCTGGCCGTGGTGCTGAAGTCACAGGCGACTTTTGTGCGTCTTTTATTGTCAAATGATAGCACTGATTGTTCCTTAAAAAAAAATATATAAAAAAAAATAATAATAATAATAATAAACAAAAAAATAAATAATAAATAATAAATAATATATTTTTTTTTTGTTTTGTTTTTGTTTGTTTGTTTTGGGTTTTTTTAATAATCGATCTTGACAATTAATGAGATTTGTCTTTATTGAATGTATTTATTACTTCCGACACCATTTAATCATTACTGCCACAATATAGACAAACACCGCTCTCCACATTGTATTTTTTTGTTTATTTCTTGAGTGGCGCGAATGGGTGTCTTGATCATTTGAAAACATTCATTCATATTTCCGTTTCAGTGAAGTTTCATCAGATAATTTTCTGGAAACCTGTGGTTGATTTGTATTTGTAGTTCTTTTTCCCATCGAGTTGGATGAAAAGTATGTGGTCGACATCTTGACATAATATATTGATTATTTTCTGAATATCTCCGTGTTTAAAATATGACCATTACGCTGCGTAACATGTCTTTCTAGTTAATACTTAGTGGTAGAATCGTTTGCCACTTGGTGGCGCTGGAGACCATACAATGTGGAAAACTCCTCCTTGCAACGAAAACGTCACTGACCATCGGTTTTCAGTGACACTGGGGCGAGGAGAACGACTTGTGTCTTTGGAGAAATATGTTTGAGGGAACTGATTGCTGATGCAAAAATGGAATAATCTGGATTTCAGACTCCGCTGTGTAATTTTCTACAATGGGAAACGAGGAATATATTTGGATTCACATTGTGGGACTCCTTTGTCTCTGCGGTCGGACCGCTGCGCAGATCTCTTACTCCGTTCCCGAGGAAGCGAACAAAGGCACCGTGGTGGGAAACACCGCAAAGGATCTGCATCTGAGTGTACAAGAACTAGAAACCAGGGATCTGCAAATTGTTTCAAATAACCGTAAGAAATATTTTGATGTGGATTTGAGGACGGGAAGCCTCGTTGTTAATGACAGAATAGATAGAGAGGAGCTTTGTCCGAACACGGCCCAGTGTTTCCTGAGAATACAAGCTGTTTTAAACAATCCCATGACAGTGCATCGCATTGAGGTCGGGGTTTTAGACATAAATGATAACTCGCCAGAATTCATTGAAAAGTCGTACTCTTTAAACATATCTGAATTGGTGTCGCCGGGAGACCGGTATTTTCTTCCAATAGCAGAGGATGCAGATATAGAAAGCAACACAATAAAGAGTTATAAGCTGAGTCCAAATGAACATTTCTCTCTAGACGTACAAAGTGGCGGAGAGCACGGTGTGTCTGCTGAGTTGGTACTGAACAAGGCTTTAGATCGAGAGAAACAACCAATTATTAGATTAACTGTGACTGCTGTTGATGGAGGAAAACCGTCCAGAACGGGAACTCTCCAGCTGATTATAAACGTGATAGATGCAAATGATAATACCCCGACGTTTAGCAAGTCGCTTTACAAAGTACGTGTAAGTGAAACAGCTGCAACTGGGGAAACAGTGATAAAGTTAAATGCAACTGATTTAGATGAAGGTATAAATAGTAAATTACGTTACTCCTTTATCAAACGAGGGTTATCTGATCCATCCAATATTTTTGATCTCAATCCGGAAACTGGAACAATTACTGTGAAAGGAAATCTAGATTATGAAGACACACCTGTTTATGAGGTTAGAGTTCAGGCAATGGATCAGGGTACAGTTCCTCGTACTGCACATGCCAAACTGCTGATAGAGATAATCGACGTGAATGACAATGCCCCAGAAATATCTGTGACGTCACTTATGACGCCCGTTAAAGAGGATGCAGGAATGGGGACTATTGTTGCTTTAGTTACAGTTAGTGATAAAGATGGCGGAAACAATGGCATAACTCGTTGTAACATTGTAGGATCTGTTCCATTTAAGCTGAAGTTAAACTACAAAAATGACTATTCGTTAGTTGTTGATGGACCTCTGGATAGAGAAAATATTTCAATTTACAATGTGGCCATAAAGGCAACAGATGAAGGAAATCCTCCTCTATTCAGCATAAAAATAATTACTGTTGAAGTTTCAGATGTCAATGATAATGGACCTAATTTCATGGAGCCTGTAATTAATGCTTATGTTAAAGAAAACAGTCTAACAGGCTCAGTTATTTGTAAAATAAGTGCTCTTGATCCTGATCTATATAATAATGCCAAGTTAAGTTATAGTTTGATTGACAGTTTCCCTAAAACTATTCCAGTTTCATCTGTTTTAAATATTAATTCAGATACTGGAGAAATTATCAGTCTACAGTCTTTTAACTTTGAGGAGTTGAAAACGTTTCAGTTCAAAGTTCAGGCCACAGACTCTGGTGTTCCTCCACTCAGCAGCAATGCAACCGTAAATGTTTTAATCCTCGATGAAAATGACAATAGTCCCTCGATTCTTGCTCCTTATTCTGAGCATGGCTCTGTTAACAGTGAAAACATCCCATACTCTGCTGAAGCAGGATACTTTGTGGCAAAGATTAGGGCTGTAGATGCAGACTCTGGATACAACGCACTGCTTTCTTATCACCTGTCTGAACCCAAAGGAAACAACCTGTTCCGGATCGGAACTAGCACTGGAGAAATCAGGACTAAGAGGAGGATGAGTGACAATGACCTGAAAACTCACCCCTTGGTGGTGCTGGTTTCTGATAATGGAGAGCCCTCCCTTTCAGCTACCGTCTCTATTGATGTGGTGGTGGTTGAAAACACTGCTGACATCCAGACTCAGTTCAGACATGTGCCTATAAAGGAGGACAACTTCTCGGATTTGAACCTATACCTGCTGATCGCCATCGTGTCAGTGTCCGTCATCTTCCTTCTGAGCCTCATCAGTTTAATAGCGGTCAGGTGCCACAGGACAGACGGCTCTTTCAGCAGGTACAGCGCCCCCATGATCACCACCCACCCTGACGGGAGCTGGTCTTACTCCAAATCTACTCAGCAGTACGACGTGTGTTTCAGCTCAGACACACTGAAGAGTGATATGGTTGTTTTCCCCGCACCTTTTCCACCTGTTGATGGTGAACTGATCAGTATAAATGGAGGAGACACTTTCACACGGACTCAGACTTTACCCAACAAAGAAAAGGTGAGTTCAACTTAATGACAACATACGATGATATTGGTCCTTAAGGAATCCGGTCATTTTTTTCCTCTGCATCTATATTTGTCTAATTTAATGTGATATTCACTACATATTTACAAAATGCAAAACTAAAAGTTTTACAAATCATGTTCTCTGACTAAGATATCAATTTCAGGCCTCTAAGAATTTGCGATCCAAAGGTTTCTCTCAAATGAGTTTTGTGTCTTTTTCAAATGACCACATCAATCAAATATTTTAGATCCCAAACAGTTGTATCATTACATTTAACGGAGACAATGTATCTGTTTAGATTGTTAGCTTTATGTACAAAAAAAATAATAATTTTTAATCTAAATTTTAGCAAAATGTGTTTAACTGTGGATATCTATTTTTGCTACCTTGATGGAATTTACCTGATCATGATATGTTGATATGACGTTGACATTGTGGGACAACAGTTCGAGATTGATCTAAATAATGGCATACATAGTGCTCTCCATTGGGCTGAATACAAACGTAAACAGTTGGGACTCTCCACAGTATTTTTCACACAACCAGTTATATGCTTATTGATGAGCTTGTAAGTTGACTAGGCTGTGTCGAACTCAAAACGGTCTAGTAACTTTCCTGTGCGTTTTAGACAAGCTCTAAAACACTGGATGAGTGTTGCTCCATTAATAGTAAAGTATGTATTTCCATACGTAATGCTGGTATGTAATCCCGTATACCCATGTCATTTCAAATAATTTCTTCCTGATTGTGTGCTAATCAGTTGAAGAAGGCTCATTGCATATGTGTGAATTACATCAATTGCCTTTGATATGCATGTGGCTGCTTTTAGCCACATGATGTCGCAGTAGACCGTAGATGCGAATGTGCTTGTAAAGCCGAAACACCTCGTCGTTGTACGAGGGGGGTAAAAAAACGAATCGGGCGCGTCATCATTCACTGTTATGCTGAACACTCGCTGTGGCGAACGGTGGACGAGCTGAAAGAGAGTAACGCCGCTTTTGAATGGATTACCTGCACTGCAATCGATGTTCTCTCATATTCTGATCTTTCAAGACATTAAGGATGTTTCTGCGACGACCAAACGGATGCGCCTGGATTAGTTTAGTGGCTTCGCTTTGTCTTTGTGGCCGGTCTTCTTCGCAGTTGTCATATTCAATATCGGAGGAAGTGAACAAAGGCACAGTGGTGGGAAATATTGGCAAGGATTTAAACCTCAATGTACAAGACTTAGAAACCAGAGACCTCCGCGTGGTTTCGAGTTACAGTAAGACGTATTTTGACGTAAATCTGCGTACAGGAAATCTCTTTGTTAACGAGAGAATAGACCGAGAGGAGCTCTGTCCGCATTTGGTGAAATGCTCGTTAAGATTGCAAGCAGTGCTAAATAATCCGATGAATGTAAATCGCATAGAGATCAATATTGTAGATATAAACGATAATTCCCCAGCTTTTACTCAAAACGCATATTCTCTGAATATTTCCGAATCATCTCTGACAGGAGAACGCTATTTCCTCCCTTCAGCAGTGGACGCGGACGTCGGAAGTAGCTCAGTGAAAAACTACAAGCTGAGTCAAAATGAACATTTTTCTCTTGATATTCAAAGCAGTGGAGAACACGGTGTGTCTGCCGAGTTAGTACTACAGAAAGCTTTAGATCGAGAGAAACAGTCCGTGATTACACTTGTTTTGACTGCTGTCGATGGAGGGAAACCTCCGAGATCAGGATCATTGCAGATAAATATAAACGTAATAGACGTTAATGACAATATACCAACCTTTGGAAAATCGCTTTTTAAAGTGCGTGTCATGGAAAATGCTGCTCCAGGATCACTAATCATGAAGTTAAACGCAACTGATTTGGACGAAGGCAGCAATGGTAAAATCATGTATTCTTTCATTAAACAAGGAAATATTGACAAGTCAAATGCATTTGATCTAAATCCTGAAACAGGGCAAATTACTGTAAAGGGGGAACTAGATTATGAAGAAACACCTGCTTATGACATTAGAGTTCAAGCAATGGATCAAGGTACAGTCCCCCGTAGTGCGCATGCTAAATTGCTGATCGAGATCACTGATATGAATGACAATGCTCCAGAAATGTCTGTGACGTCACTAATGACGCCCGTTAAAGAAGACGCAGAGATGGGGACGATCGTTGCTTTGGTTACAGTGAGCGATAAAGATGGAGGTGATAATGGTGGAACGAACTGTAAAGTAATTGGGTCTGTCCCATTCAAGCTAAAGTCCAATTACAAAAACGACTATTCTTTAGTTGTTGATGGACCTCTGGACAGAGAAAAGATTGCGTTTTACAATGTAACCATAAAGGCCACAGATGAAGGGATTCCTCCTCTATCCAGCTTTAGAATCATTACTGTTGAAGTGTCTGATGTCAACGATAACACGCCTCAATTTATTGAACCTGTAATAAATGTTTTTGTAAAAGAAAACAGTCCAGCAGGCTCAGTTATTTGTAAAATAAGTGCACTTGATCCTGATCTACATAATAATGCTAAGTTAAGCTATAGCTTGTTCGGCAGTGTCCCTAAAAATATTCCAGTTTCATCTGTTTTAAATATCAACTCAGAGACTGGAGAGATTATTAGTCTCCAGTCTTTTAACTTTGAGGAGGTGAAAACTTTTCAGTTCAAAGTTCAGGCCACAGACTCTGGTGTTCCTCCACTCAGCAGCAATACAACTGTAAATGTTTTAGTTCTTGATGAAAATGATAATATTCCAACAATTATTGCTCCTTATTCTGAGCACGGCTCCGTTAACAGTGAGAACATTCCATATTCTGCTGAAGCAGGATACTTTGTGGCAAAGATCAGGGCTGTAGATGCAGACTCCGGATACAACGCACTGCTTTCATATCACCTGTCTGAACCCAAAGGAAACAACCTGTTCAGGATCGGAACCAGCACCGGAGAAATCAGGACAAAGAGGAGGATGAGTGACAATGACCTGAAAACTCACCCCTTGGTGGTGCTGGTTTCTGATAATGGAGAGCCCTCCCTTTCAGCTACCGTCTCTATTGATGTGGTGGTGGTTGAAAACACCGCTGACATCCAGACTCAGTTCAGACATGTGCCTATAAAGGACGACAGCTTCTCGGATTTGAACCTGTACCTGCTGATCGCCATCGTGTCAGTGTCCGTCATCTTCCTTCTAAGTCTCATCAGTTTAATAGCTGTCAGGTGCCACAGGACAGACGGCTCTTTCAGCAGGTACAGCGCCCCCATGATCACCACCCACCCTGACGGGAGCTGGTCTTACTCCAAATCTACTCAGCAGTACGACGTGTGTTTCAGCTCAGACACACTGAAGAGCGATGTAGTGGTTTTCCCGGCACCGTTTCCGCCTGTGGATGGTGAACTGATCAGTATAAACGGAGGAGACACTTTTACCAGGACTCAGACTTTACCCAACCAAGAAAAGGTAGGCCCTACTTTACCATAATCTTGTCTTGAGTTAATTTTTATGTATTTATTCCATAAAGACTAATAATATTTTTTTTCTTTTATAAAAGATTTTCAATTAAGCTTGAAGAATTATCAATTCCATCTAAAATCCAAAACAGTGGCGAAGCCGAGGGTAGTTTGTCATATTTTTTCGTATAAAAACGTCTGAAATTGATCATATTTTGTGTGCGTTTTGCAGACAATAACATCAGTGAAATAACGTGCAAACTTAAAAATAAATATCTTTTTGCGTTAGACTTTGATTACATGACAGAAATCCTCCGGAAACGGTATCGCTTCCATAAGTATTTGCTTGTGTCTCCAAATGGAACATTAAGCCTGCTCAGGCACAAATGTTGACTTTGTGATGTTGGCAGTCTTATAATAGAGTAACTGATAGACATCTGATGAAATGCACTTCACCTGAATCACTGCAGTATTTCTGTGACCGGCTTTACAACCCATTAGCAAACGAGGTCACGAGACATACACAATGATAAACTTTTTCTTTTTTTTTCTGAATTACAAAATCTCATTGACTTTTGTACATCAATTAAATAAAATCCCGCCCCCAATATTTAAGTCTTCCAGATACGATCCTCAGTGTGTCCCGCCCATGTTTCAGGGCGTGATATCTGATTTCAGCCTTTTTAATACACGCAGCCATTTACTGATGTTTCCGAAATATGCTGGATCCTATATATCATAAACCTAATTCTAATATTTAAACATGTCAAGTGGTGTACCTTATTCGTCATATTCTACAGATATGTACGTTTTATTGAGTCAACGTCTCCAGAGATGAGAGAACCAAGCTCGCTTCATCCTAAAAATAAATAAATAAATAAAAATATTTCAAGTGAATGACGCTCTCCGTGGTGCTGAAGTTAAACGGGGAAACACTGATTCCGGCACAATTCTTCTTCAAATGATTCTTATTTTAACTCAGATTATCATCAAATAAATTCCTCTGCCTATAAAGCATTTTAAAATACAAGGGAAACGTGAGGTTTTCAAATCTAGTTGGTATTTAAGTGTATCAGTTTAACTATTGTTATTGGAGGTTTGTTGGTCATTACATATTCATACACATGTTTACATGCAGTTTTGTTCTTAGGATTTAAAAATTGATGGTTTGGCCAGCAATATTTTACAAGTGATTTGTGAACTAAGGTTAATCAATTTATAAAGGTGTGCTGCATTTTATATGATTTGATAAATTAATTGATGCAGTCTTGTTTCGGGTGGGTTCGCCTTTGCACCACATGATGTCGCAGTCGACCGTAGACGTGAAAGAGCTCGTAAACGTAAAACCCCCTCCTCTGTGACTGAAGAAACAGCTCGTCGTCATCCATTATTTTTGCTGAACAGTCGGTTAGATCGACACAAGTGGTGGGCAAGACAAAACAGTTGCTTCTTTCGAATGGATTACCTGCACTGCGATAGATGTTCTCACAGATTCTGATCGTTCAAGACATCAACGATGTTTCCGCGAAGACAAAACGGACACGCCTGGATTAATTTTGTCGCTTTGCTTTGTCTTTGTGGCCGGTCTGCTTCACAGTTGTCCTATACCATATCAGAGGAGCTGAACAAAGGCACAGTGGTGGGGAATATCGCAAAGGATTTGAACCTCAATATACAAGAACTAGAAACCAGAGATATCCGACTGGTTTCAAGTTACAGTAAGACTTACTTTGACGTGAATCTGCGTACCGGAAACCTCTTTGTTAACGAGAGAATAGACCGGGAGGAGCTTTGTTCGTATTTGACAAAATGCTTGTTGAGATTGCAAGTGCTTTTAAGTAACCCAATGAATGCACATCGCATAGAGTTAAACATAATGGACATTAACGATAATTCTCCAGCCTTTATTGAAAACACATATTCTTTGAATATTTTCGAATCATCTTTAACCGGAGAGCGATATATTCTCCCAGTAGCAGTGGATGCGGATGTCGGTAGTAACTCAGTTAAAACCTACAAGCTGAGTCCAAATGATCATTTCTCTCTTGATATTCAAAGTAGTGGAGAACATGGTGTGTCTGCTGAGTTGGTGTTGCAAAAAGCTTTAGATCGAGAGAAACAGTCAGAGATCACACTTGTTTTGACCGCTGTCGATGGAGGGAAACCTCCGAGATCAGGATCATTGCAGATACGTATAAACGTATTAGATGTTAATGACAACAAACCAACCTTCAGTAAATCGCTTTTTAAGGTGAGTGTCACAGAAAATACAGCTCCAGGATCACTGATCATAAAATTAAATGCAACTGATTTAGATGAAGGCATAAACAGTAAGATCGTTTACTCTTTAATTAAACAAGGGAATATTGATCCATCAACTAAATTTAGTCTTAATCAGGAAACGGGAGAAATCAAGGTTAAGGACAAGCTAGATTATGAAGATATACCTGCTTATGAAGTCAGAGTTCAGGCACAAGATCAGGGTCCTTTTCCCCGTAGTGCGTATGCTAAACTGCTGATAGAGATAATTGATGTGAATGACAATGCCCCAGAAATATCAGTGTCGTCGCTAATGACGCCGGTTAAAGAAGACGCTGAAATGGGGACGATCGTTGCTTTTGTCACAGTAAGTGATAAAGATGGAGGAAATAATGGTGGAACGAGCTGCAATGTTGTAGGATCTGTTCCATTCAAGCTGAAGTCCAATTATAAAAACGACTATTCCTTAGTTGTTGATGGACCTCTGGACCGAGAAAATATTTCGTTTTACAATGTCACCATTCAGGCCACAGATGAAGGGAGCCCTCCTCTATCCAACATCAAAATCATTACTGTTGAAGTTTCCGATGTCAACGATAACGCACCTCAATTTATTGAAACTGTAATCAATGTTTTTGTAAAAGAAAACAGTCCAACAGGTTCAGTTATCTGCAAGATAAGTGCACTTGATCCTGATCTACATCATAATGCCAAGTTAACTTATAGTTTGTTAGATAGTGTCCCTAAATATATTCCAGTTTCATCCGTTTTAAATATTAATTCAGAGACTGGAGAAATGATCAGTCTCCAGTCTTTTAACTTTGAGGAGATGAAAACGTTTCAGTTCAAAGTTCAGGCCACAGACTCTGGTGTTCCTCCACTCAGCAGCAATATAACTGTAAATGTTTTAGTCCTCGATGAAAATGACAACAGTCCCTCGATTCTTGCTCCTTATTCGGAGCACGGCTCCGTTAATAGTGAGAACATTCCATATTCTGCTGAAGCAGGATACTTTGTGGCAAAGATCAGGGCTGTTGATGCAGACTCTGGATACAACGCACTGCTTTCTTATCACCTGTCTGAACCCAAAGGAAACAACCTGTTCAGGATCGGAACCAGCACCGGAGAAATCAGGACTAAGAGGAGGATGAGTGACAATGACCTGAAAACTCACCCGTTGGTGGTGCTGGTTTCTGATAATGGAGAGCCCTCCCTGACAGCTACCGTCTCTATTGATGTGGTGGTGGTTGAAAACACCGCTGACATCCAGACTCAGTTCAGACATGTGCCTATGAAAGAGGACAACTTCTCGGATTTGAACCTATACCTGCTGGTTGCCATCGTGTCAGTGTCTGTCATCTTTCTCCTGAGCCTAATTAGTTTAATAGCATTCAGGTGCCACAGGACAGACGGCTCTTTCAGCAGGTACAGCGCCCCCATGATCACCACCCACCCTGACGGGAGCTGGTCTTACTCCAAATCTACTCAGCAGTACGACGTGTGTTTCAGCTCAGACACTCTGAAGAGTGATATGGTGGTTTTCCCCGCACCTTTTCCACCTGTTGATGGTGAACTGATCAGTATAAATGGAACAGACACTTTCACACGGACTCAGACTTTACCCAACAAAGAAAAGGTAGGCTATTGGCTGGGATATTTTAATTATGTTTTGAGTAATCAATTGTTGTCATTAATACAGATGTGGAACTACAGTTTATTTTCACATTGCCTGCCATGCATGCTTGCAAGTCTTTAAATGTCATCAAACACCAATTGTGTTCACAATAATAATATATCTTGCGCAAAAAAAAGAAGGAAAAAAATAGGACACAGTTGTCCTAATTGACTTATTTACTGTTGAAAGCTTCTTAGTTTTCATTGGCCAAAATTCTGAAGTTTGGGATGTGTTTTGGTTTCTGCTAAATGTGAAAAAGCACCCATTTTGTTTGGCCAGCGTCTGCCGAGTGAAATTAAAATGAGCTGGCTTCATCGTGAACAAAATGAACGGCGCTCTCCGTAGTGCTGAAATAAAAAACAAAAGTTGATAAGCTAGTTTGAACAAAATACTTGTGGAAATCATTACTATTTTAATTGATAATATCATCAAAAATATCTCTGCTCGTACAGTATCTTAAACTACACAACAAAAGTGTGATTTTGCAAACTAATTACATTATTTAATTTGATCAGATTAAACATCGTAATTGGTCGTTTGTCTGTCATTAAATACTGATCAAGATGTTTTCATGCTTTATAGGTGTTTATAATTCGATGCTAGAATATGCATTTTTTTTACAAGTCATTCATGAATGAAATCAATGCACCTTTTTAAAGATGTGTTCTATTTTATATGATTCGGAAAATTGATTGATGGGGTTTTAGTAAGCGTGGATCTTCATTTCACCACATGATGTCGCAGTAGACCGTCGATGCGAATAAAGCTCGTAAACCTAAAACCCTTCTCTGTGACTGGAAATCCACCTCGTCATCGTTCTCTGTTTTTGCTGGACAGTCGAGGAGATTGTGTCGAGTGGCGGACAAGATTAAACAGTTCCTTCTTTTGAATGGAATACGTGCACGCCGATAAATGCTGTTTCGGGATCTGATATTTCAAGACATCAACGATGTTTCCGCGAAGACAAAACGGATACGCCTGGATTAATTTTGTCGCTTTGCTTTGTCTTTGTGGCCGGACTGCTTCACAGTTGACCTATACAATATCTGAGGAGCTGAACAAAGGCACAGTAGTAGGAAATATCGCGAAAGATTTAAACCTGAATATACAAGAACTAGAAACCAGAGATCTTCGATTGGTTTCGAGTTACAGTAAGAATTACTTTGACGTGAATCTGCGTGATGGAAACCTCTTTGTTAACGAGAGAATAGACCGAGAGGAGCTTTGTTCACACCTGGCAAAATGCTCGTTGAGATTGCAAGTAGTTTTAAGTAACCCCATGAACGCACATCGGGTAGAGGTAAATATTATGGATATTAACGATAATTCTCCAGCTTTTATTGAAAACACATATGCTCTGAATATTTCTGAATCATCGTTAACAGGAGAGCGATATATTCTCCCAGTAGCAGTGGATGCGGATGTCGGAAGTAACTCAGTGAAAACCTACAAGCTGAGTCCAAATGATCATTTCTCTCTTGATATTCAAAGTAGTGGAGAACACGGTGTGTCTGCTGAGTTGGTGCTGCAAAAAGCTTTAGATCGAGAGAAACAGTCGGTGATCACACTTGTTTTCACCGCTGTCGATGGAGGGAAACCTCCGAGATCAGGATCATTGCAGATACGTATAAACGTATTAGATGTTAATGACAATATACCAACCTTCAGTAAATCGCTTTTTAAGGTGAGTGTCACAGAAAATGCAGCTCCGGGATCACTGATCATAAAATTAAATGCAACTGATTTAGACGAAGGTATAAACGGTAAGATCGTTTATTCTTTGATTAAACAAGGGAATATTGATCCGTCAATTACATTTAGTCTTAATCAGGAAACGGGAGAAATCAAGGTTAAGGACAAACTAGATTATGAAGATACACCTGCTTATGAAGTTAGAGTTCAGGCGCAAGATCGGGGTTCTGTTCCTCGGAGTGCGCACGCTAAACTACTGATAGAGATAATTGATGTGAATGACAATGCCCCAGAAATATCTGTCACGTCACTGATGACGCCGGTTAAAGAAAATGCTGAAATGGGCACTATTGTTGCATTTATGACAGTAAGTGATAAAGATGGAGGAAATAATGGTGGAACTAACTGTAAAGTTGTGGGATCTGTTCCTTTTAAGCTGAAGTCGAATTATAAAAACGACTATTCGTTAGTTGTTGATGGACCTCTGGACAGAGAAAACATTTCATTTTACAATGTCACCATTCAGGCCACAGATGAAGGGATTCCTCCTCTCTCCAGCGTCAGAATCATTACTGTTGAAGTTTCCGATGTCAACGATAACGCACCTCATTTTATTGAATCTGTAAATAATGTTTTTGTAAAAGAAAACAGTCCCCCGGGCTCAGTTTTCTGTAAGATACGTGCACTAGATCCGGATCTACATAAAAATGCCAAAATAAGTTATAGTTTGTTAGACAGCGTCCCTAAAAACTTTGTCATTGCATCCGTTTTAAATATTAACTCAGAGACTGGAGAAATTATTAGTCTGCAATCTTTTAACTTTGAGGAGTTGAAAACGTTTCAGTTCAAAGTTCAGGCCACAGACTCTGGTGTTCCTCCACTCAGCAGCAATACAACTGTAAATGTTTTAATCCTCGATGAAAATGATAATATTCCAACAATTCTTGCTCCTTATTCTGAGCATGGCTCCGTTAACAGTGAGAACATTCCAT
Source organism: Blennius ocellaris (assembly GCF_963422515.1). Taxonomy (NCBI): domain Eukaryota; kingdom Metazoa; phylum Chordata; class Actinopteri; order Blenniiformes; family Blenniidae; genus Blennius; species Blennius ocellaris. The sequence goes on along the minus strand of NC_137658.1, from coordinate 8,993,671 downwards.
ATTCTGCTGAAGCAGGATACTTTGTGGCAAAGATCAGGGCTGTAGATGCAGACTCTGGATACAACGCATTGCTTTCGTATCACCTGTCTGAACCCAAAGGAAACAACCTGTTCAGGATCGGAACCAGCACCGGCGAAATCAGGACTAAGAGGAGGATGAGTGACAATGACCTGAAAACTCACCCCTTGGTGGTGCTGGTTTCTGATAATGGAGAGCCCTCCCTTTCAGCTACTGTCTCTATTGATGTGGTGGTGGTTGAAAACACCGCTGACATCCAGACTCAGTTCAGGCATGTGCCTATGAAGGAGGACAGTTTCTCGGATTTGCACCTTTACCTGCTGATCGCCATCGTTTCAGTGTCCGTCATCTTCTTACTGAGTCTCATCAGTTTAATAGCTTTCCGATGCCACAGGACAGACGGCTCTTTCAGCAGGTACAGCGCCCCCATGATCACCACCCACCCTGACGGGAGTTGGTCTTACTCCAAATCTACTCAGCAGTACGACGTGTGTTTCAGCTCAGACACACTGAAGAGTGACATGGTTGTTTTCCCCGCACCTTTTCCACCTGTTGATGGTGAACTGATCAGTATAAATGGAACAGACACTTTCACACGGACTCAGACTTTACCCAACAAAGAAAAGGTAGGCTATTGGCTGGGATATTTTAATTATGTTTTGAGTAATCCATTGTTGTTTATAATACAGATGTAGAACTACAGTTTATTTTCACATAGCCTGCCATGCATGCTTGCGAGTCTTTAAATGTCATCAAACACCAATTGTGTACACAATAATAATATATCTAGCGCAAAAAAAAGAAGAAAAAAAATAGGACATAGTTGTCCTAATTGACTTATTTACTGTTGAAAGCTTATTTCTTTTCATGGGCCGAAATTCTGAAGTTTGGGATGTGTTTTGGTTTCTGCTAAATGTGAAAAAGCACCCATTTTGTTTGGCCAGCGTCTGCCGAGTGAAAGTAAAATGAGCTGGCTTCATCGTGAACAAAATGAACGGCGCTCTCCGTAGTGCTGAAATTAAAGAAAAAAGTTGATAAGCTAGTTTGAACACAATTCTTGTGGAAATCATTACTATCTTAATTGATAATATCATCAAAAATATCTCTACTCGTACAGTATCTTAAACTACATAACAAAAGTGTGATTTTGCAAACTAATTACATTGTTTAATTTGATCAGATTAAACATCGTAATTGGTCATTTGCCTGTCAATAAATATTGATCAAGATGTTTACATGCTTTTTATGTGTTTATAATTCAATGCTGCAATGTGCAATTTTTTACAAGTCATTCATGAATGAAATCGAATCGGTGTAATTTTTTAAGATGTGTTGTACTTTATATGATTTGGAAAATTAATTGATAGGGTTTTGGTAAGCGTGGATCTTCGTTTCACCACATGATGTCGCAGTAGACCGTCGATGCGAATAAAGCTCGTAAACCTAAAACCCTTCTCTGTGACTGGAAATCCAATCGTCATCGTTCTCTATTTTTGCTGGACAGTCGAGGAGATTGTGTCGAGTGGCGGACAAGATTAAACAGTTCCTTCTTTTGAATGGAAAACGTGCACGCCGATCAATGCTGTTTCGGGATCTGATATTTCAAGACATCAACGATGTTTCCGCGAAGACAAAACGGATACGCCTGGATTAATTTTGTCGCTTTGCTTTGTCTTTGTGGCCGGACTGCTTCACAGTTGTCCTATACAATATCCGAGGAAGTGAACAAAGGCACAGTGGTGGGAAATATCGTGAAAGATTTAAACCTCAATATACAAGAACTAGAAACCAGAGATCTTCGATTGGTTTCGAGTTACAGTAAGACTTACTTTGGCGTGAGTCTGCGTGCCGGAAACCTCTTTGTTAACGAGAGAATAGACCGAGAAGAGCTTTGTTCACACCTGGCAAAATGCTCGTTGAGATTGCAAGTAGTTTTAAGTAACCCCATGAACGCACATCGGGTAGAGGTAAATATTATGGATATTAACGATAATTCTCCAGCTTTTGTTGAAAACGCATATTCTTTGAATATTTCTGAATCATCATTAACCGGAGAGCGATATGTTCTCCCAGTAGCAGTGGATGCGGATGTCGGAAGTAACTCAGTGAAAACCTACAAGCTGAGTCCAAATGAACATTTCTCTCTTGATGTGCAGACTGGAGGAGAACACGGTGTGTCTGCCGAGTTAGTGCTGCAAAAAGCTTTAGATCGAGAGAAACAGTCTGTGATCCCACTTGTTTTGACCGCTGTCGATGGAGGAAAACCTCCGAGATCAGGATCAATGCAAATACGAATATACGTAATAGACGCTAACGACAATATACCAACCTTCAGCAAATCGCTTTTTAAGGTTCGTGTCACAGAAAATGCAGCTGCAGGATCACTGGTCATAAAGTTAAATGCAACAGATTTAGATGAAGGCATAAACGGTAAGATTTTGTATTCTTTTATCAAAAGAGGGAATATTGATCCATTAAATATGTTTGACTTGAATCCGGAAACGGGAGAAATTACTGTTAAAGGTAAAATAGATTTCGAGGAAACACCTGCTTATGAAGTTAGAGTTCAGGCTCGAGATCAAGGCATGTCTTCTCGTAGTGCGCATGCTAAACTGCTGATAGAGATAATTGATGTGAATGACAATGCGCCAGAAATATCTGTAACGTCACTGACGACGCCGGTTAAAGAAGATGCAGAAGTGGGGACGATCGTTGCTTTTGTCACAGTCAGTGACAAAGATGGAGGAACTAATGGTGGAACTAACTGTAATGTTGTGGGATCTGTTCCTTTTAAGCTGAAGTCCAATTATAAAAATGACTATTCGTTAGTTGTTGATGGACCTCTGGACAGAGAAAACATTTCGTTTTACAATGTCACCGTAAAGGCCACAGATGAAGGAATCCCTCCTCTATCCAGCATCAGAATAATTACTGTTGAAGTATCTGATGTCAATGATAATGCACCTCATTTTATTGAACCTGTGATCAATGTGTTTGTAAAAGAAAACAGTCCCACAGGCTCAGTCATCTGTAAGATAAGTGCACTTGATCCTGATCTACATAAAAATGCCAAGATAAGTTATAGCTTGTTAGATAGTGTCCCTAGAAATATTCCAATTTTATCAGTTTTAAATATCAACTCCGAGACTGGAGAAATTATCAGTCTCCAGTCTTTTAATTTTGAGGAGTTAAAAACTTTTCAGTTCAAAGTTCAGGCCACAGACTCTGGTGTTCCTCCACTGAGCAGCAATGCAATTGTAAATGTTTTAGTCCTTGATGAAAATGATAATATTCCAACAATACTTGCTCCATATTCTGAGCACGGCTCCGTTAACAGTGAGAACATCCCATATTCTGCTGAAGCAGGATACTTTGTGGCAAAGATCAGGGCTGTAGATGCAGACTCTGGATACAACGCACTGCTTTCTTATCACCTGTCTGAACCCAAAGGAAACAACCTGTTCAGGATCGGAACCAGCACCGGAGAAATCAGGACTAAGAGGAGGATGAGTGACAATGACTTGAAAACTCACCCCTTGGTGGTGCTGGTATCTGATAATGGAGAGCCCTCCCTTTCAGCTACCGTTTCTATTGATGTGGTGGTGGTTGAAAACACTGCTGACATCCAGACTCAGTTCAGACATGTGCCTATGAAGGAGGACAACTTCTCGGATTTGAACCTGTACCTGCTGATCGCCATTGTTTCAGTATCAGTCGTCTTTCTACTGAGTCTCATCAGTTTAATAGCCGTAAGATGCCACAGGACAGACGGCTCTTTCAGCAGGTACAGCGCCCCCATGATCACCACCCACCCTGACGGGAGTTGGTCTTACTCCAAATCTACTCAGCAGTACGACGTGTGTTTCAGCTCAGACACACTGAAGAGTGATATGGTTGTTTTCCCCGCACCGTTTCCTCCTGTCGATGGTGAACTGATCAGTATAAACGGAGGAGACACATTTACCAGGACACAGACTTTACCCAACACAGAAAAGGTAGGCTATATCGGCAGTCATATTTTATTCCTGTTTTTAGTATATAAAGTGTCCCTAAATATGTCTTTTCAAATGTCTTATTACTTTTAGATACCGTTTTAACTGAACTTGTATGAATACCAAGTCAACCAAGAAACTAAATTGAATATATCCTTGAAAATTACCTCATCATTCAAAAAGGCAGAATTCATATATGATACATTCCATATAGCATTATATTCAGCAATACAATAGAGCACCTTATACATTTTATTGTTATGATGCAAATCGTAAACAAAAGTAACCTGTCCTAGAAATGATATAGAAGTAATCTAATCATAGAAGTTTACCAGTGCCTTTATATGCTTAAATCAAAGTACCTTTATGACACTTTAACATTAATTTCCTTGAAATAGCACGTTCTGTTGTATTACTTACTCATAAACCAACCAGCGTTAGTGTTTTGATGTTGAATTGTTGTTGTCAAACAGCTTGTTTACACTAATAGGTAGTGAATGGCGCTGTCCGTTGCATTGAAGACAAACATGGATCAGATACACAATTTAAAGCAACCGTGCTATTCGTTAAGAATGTTACTGTGAAATGTGTTCTAAATGTAACTATTGTTGTTGTTTTTTTAAAGCTAGTGTTTTTTACAGAATTACATTATAGCTTCAAAACATTTTAAAGAGCAGTTGAGGGATGGTGGTTGCTTGTTCAATATTCGTGAATATTTGTACATACTTTTACTCGGTGGTCATAGATGTATCATTGCGCTTTTTGAATAATTTATATTCGAAGTTATGTGGTTGCATCCTTTTTTTTCTTTGAAGACGTGCTACATTTAAATTATTTTGGAAAAATAACGAGACAGTATTTTGGTAAACGTGTATCTACTCTCTACCACATGATGTCACTGGAGACCGTAGATTAAAAATCTGCTTGTAAACCGAGAACTCATCTGTGCACGGACAACTGGCTCGTCATCAGCCATTTTTCTTTTTTGTCGAGACTCAGTCGTAGTGTGGTGAGAGCGGGACGCGATCAACCAAAATAACGCTGCTTTTGGAATGGATTGCTTTTGCGGGTGATCGATGTTCTTTCGGGATCTAATCTTCTTCTCCACCAACGATGTATATGCGACGGCAAAACGGATACTCCTGGATTCATTTGGTTGCACTGCTTTGTCTTTGTGAGCGATCTGCTTCACAGTTGTCCTATTCAATATCTGAGGAGGTGAACAAAGGCACAGTGGTGGGAAATATTGCCAAGGATTTAAACATCAATCTTCAGGAACTCCAAATCAGGGATCTACGTATTGTTTCCAGTTTCAGCAAGACATACTTTGACGTGAACTTGGGGACGGGTAACCTTTTTGTTGGTGAGAGAATAGACCGAGAAGAGCTTTGTCCGCATGTAGTAAAATGTTCTGTCAAAATACAAGCTGCTTTGAAAAATCCAATGAATGTGCACCGTATTGAGGTAAATATTCTAGATATAAATGATAACTCGCCTTCTTTCTTTGAACAATCGCTTTCAATGGACATTTCTGAATCACTGTCACCGGGCGAACGATATCTTCTCCCTGTCGCAGTGGATGCAGACATAGGGAGTAACTCAGTGAAAACCTACAAGCTGAGTCCAAATGAGCATTTCTCTCTTGACGTGCAGACTGGTGGAGAACACGATGTGTCTGCTGAGTTAGTGCTGCAGAAAGCTTTAGATCGAGAGAAACAGCCACAAATAAAACTTATCTTGACCGCCCTGGACGGAGGTAAACCTCCGAGATCAGGTACTTTGCAAATAACCGTTAACGTAATTGATGCCAATGACAATACACCCGTATTCAGCAAATCCCTTTATAAAGTGAGGGTGGAAGAAAATGCTCCTCTGCGTACCTTAGTCATCAAAGTAAATGCGACGGATTTAGATGAGGGCCCAAATGGTAAGATTTTGTATTCTTTTATCAAAAGAGGGAATATTGATCCATCAGATATGTTTGACTTAAATCCGGAAACCGGAGAAATGACTGTTAAGGGTCAAATAGATTTCGAGGATACACCTGCTTATGAAGTCAGAGTTCAGGCAAAAGATCAAGGTGCGTCTCCTCGTAGTGCGCATGCTAAACTGCTGATAGAGATAATTGACGTGAATGACAATGCCCCAGAAATATCTGTGACGTCATTGATGACGCCGGTTAAAGAAGACGCGGAAATAGGGACTATTGTTGCTTTCATGACAGTAAGTGATAAAGATGGAGGAACCAACGATGTAACCCCCTGTAATGTTGTGGGATCTGTTCCTTTTAAGCTAAAGTCCAATTATAAAAATGACTATTCCTTAGTAGTTGATGGACCTCTGGACAGAGAAAACATTTCGATTTACAATGTGACCATTAAGGCCACAGATGAAGGGAGCCCTCCTCTCTCCAGCATCAGAATTATTACTGTTGAAGTGTCTGATGCCAACGATAACGCACCTCATTTCATTGAACCTGTTATTAATGTTTATGTGAAAGAAAACAGTCCAACAAGATCAGTTATTTTTAAAATAAACACAGTTGATCCTGATCTAGATAGTAATGCGAAAGTGAGTTATGCTTTGTTGGATATTTCTCCCCAAAAGATTCCAATATCTTCTGTTTTAAACATAAACTCTGAGACTGGAGAAATTATCAGTTTACAATCGTTTAACTTTGAAGAGTTGAAAACGTTACAATTTAAAGTTCAGGCCACAGACTCTGGTGTCCCTCCACTCAGAAGCAATGCAACTGTAAATATTTTAGTCCTGGATGAAAATGATAATATTCCAACAATCCTTGCACCTTATTCTGAGCATGGCTCCGTAAACAGTGAGAACGTCCCATATTCTGCTGAAGCAGGATACTTTGTGGCAAAGATCAGGGCTGTAGATGCAGACTCTGGATACAACGCACTGCTTTCTTATCACCTATCTGAACCCAAAGGAAACAACCTGTTCCGGATCGGAACCAGCACCGGAGAAATCAGGACCAAGAGGAGGATGAGTGACAATGACCTGAAAACTCACTCCTTGGTGGTGCTGGTTTCTGATAATGGAGAACCCTCCCTGACAGCTACCGTCTCTATTGATGTGGTGGTGGTTGAAAACACCGCTGACATCCAGACTCAGTTCAGACATGTGCCTATAAAGGAGGACAGCTTCTCGGATTTGAACCTGTACCTGCTAATCGCCATCGTGTCAGTGTCCGCCATCTTCCTGATCAGTCTCGTCAGTTTAATAGCAGTCAGGTGCCACAGGACAGACGGCTCTTTCAGCAGGTACAGCGCCCCCATGATCACCACCCACCCTGACGGGAGTTGGTCTTACTCCAAATCTACTCAGCAGTACGACGTGTGTTTCAGCTCAGACACACTGAAGAGTGACATGGTTGTTTTCCCCGCACCTTTCCCACCTGTTGATGGTGAACTGATCAGTATAAACGGAGGTGACACTTATACCAGGACTCAGACTTTGCCCAACAAAGAAAAGGTAAGAGGGTTCTAACTTGTCGATTAAACTGTCAGACGTAGTTCACGAAAGGTAAATCTACTAACGGATTTTTGTAGTTCTACCGCACACCACTCCCATCGATCACTGCATTTGTAAAATTTAAGTCTAGCATGAAATATTTGTGTTAACTTATTGAAAGAGGTTGTCTGCGGCTCAAGAAGCCTTTTGGGGCGCTTTCCATGGTCCTGAAAATGAACTTCTCGTCTTATTGATTATCAAATTGTTGGTTTACTTATCCATCCTAATTCATAGATGAAACAATCAATTCCCTCACAAGATGTGCTTCGTTGTTAAGAGATATAAAATCTAAATCATTACATCTCTTCCCAAACGTCCTTTAGACAATAAATTAGTATGGTGGTTTTCAGACAATTGGTAGCTTTTTTAATTTTGTTCCCGTCAACACGTTAAAAAAAAGTAGGTTGTCAGATTGTTTTAGATACACAAATGCTGTGTGAGTCACAGAGTCGATTTTAAAGTTGCTTCGTCACATCTAAGTTATAACGCTTGAGGTCGCTAATGACCGAAACTGTTTTTTTACACTTTGTGTTTTTGTCTCCTCCTTTTGCTACGAAGCGTCAGCAGACCGGGGGTGTGCTTTGTGTGGTGACAGTAAAAGGCAGTAGACTGAAGTGGACGGGAGGGAAAATGTTCGGTGATCGTGTGGCGTTTCATGGATGAAAATAACTGGAATTAAGTCTTTGGATTTCAAAGCCGATATGGGCACTGAGAGGAATAATGGGATTTTATGCTCGCTGATCATCACCTTTTTATTTGACTGGTCTGTTGCTCAGATTTTTTACTCTATTTCCGAGGAAGTGGACAAAGGAACTGTGATCGGAAACCTCGCCAAGGATTTAAATGTCAACGTGCGAGACCTGCAAACCAGGAATTTAAATATAGTTTCGGGAAACAGTAAGAAATATTTCGACACAAATTTTAAAACGGGTGAGCTTTATGTTTGTGAGAAAATAGATCGCGAGGAGCTTTGCCCAAACACAATCAAATGCACACTAAATGTAGAAGCCATATTGAATAGTCCTATGTTGCTCCGACGCGTCGAGGTGGTGATTACTGATATAAATGACAATTCACCTGCATTTGTAGAGAAATTGTTTCCCGTCAATATTTCGGAATTTTCACCTATCGGTGAACACTTCTTGCTTCCTCTAGCTCTTGATGCAGATACAGGCGATTATTCAGTTAAGACCTACAAGCTGAGCCCAAATGAATATTTCTCCCTCGAGGTGCAGAGTGGTGGAGAATACGGCGCGACTGCCGAATTAGTCCTGCAAAAGGCTTTGGATCGAGAAAAACAGCATCTTATTACATTAACCCTGTCAGCTCTTGATGGAGGTAAACCTCCTAAAAGTGGGAATGTGCAGATCCAGGTTAATGTTTTGGATGTAAACGATAACACGCCTTCATTTAGCCAATCACTTTACAAAGCACGCATTAAAGAAAGCGCTCCAGCTGGGTCGTTGGTTATTCAACTTAATGCCACCGATTTAGACGAGGGGGAGAACGGGCATGTCGTTTACTCCTTTGTGACACGTGGGAACTTCAATCCTGCTGACATGTTTTCTGTAAATGCGGAGACCGGTGAGGTCACAGTTTATGGCGATTTGGATCACGAAGTACAGTCAGCATATGATATTCATATTCAAGCAAAAGACAAAGGTGCGTTGCCCCGGAGCGCAAACGGAAAACTTTTAGTCGAGGTACTTGATGTAAACGATAATACCCCTGTAATAATGGTAACTTCCCTAATGAACCCAGTTCGAGAAGATGCCGAAATAGGAAGCGTCGTTGCTCTTGTGACAGTGACTGATAAGGATTCGGGGAAAAACGGGCAAACTCAGTGCAAACTGACTGGTTCGTCACCCTTTAAACTAAATTTGAATTATAAAAATTATTACTCTTTAGTGGTAGATGGGCGTCTTAATAGAGAAGAATGCTCGTTTCACAATGTAACCATCACAGCTACTGATGAAGGTACGCCGTCTCTATCCAGCAAAACTGCTGTTTTGATTCAAGTTTCTGATGTCAATGACAATGCTCCACGTTTTATTGAACCCCTCATTAATGTATGCGTAAAAGAAAACGGTCCAATTGGAGCTCTTATATACGTGGTAACTGCTATAGATCCTGATGTCAGTGAAAATGCAAAAGTGACATACTCATTAGAGGGATTTGAGAAAGGTATCCCTGTGACATCATTTGTAAATATTAACTCGGACACGGGCGAAATTACGAGTCTACATTCTTTTAATTTCGAGGAGTTGAAAACGTTTCAGTTCAAAGTTCAGGCAACGGACTCTGGTGTTCCTCCGCTCAGCAGCAACGTGACCGTCAACGTTTTAGTCCTCGATGAAAATGATAATATTCCAACAATCCTTGCGCCTTATTCTGAGCACGGCTCCGTTAACAGTGAGAACATCCCATATTCTGCTGAAGCAGGATACTTTGTGGCAAAGATCCGGGCTGTAGATGCAGACTCTGGATACAACGCACTGCTTTCTTATCACCTGTCTGAACCCAAAGGAAACAACCTGTTCAGGATCGGAACCAGCACCGGAGAAATCAGGACTAAGAGGAGGATGAGTGACAATGACCTGAAAACTCACCCCTTGGTGGTGCTGGTTTCTGACAATGGAGAACCATCCCTGACAGCTACTGTCTCTATTGATGTGGTGGTGGTTGAAAGCACCGCTGACATCCAGACTCAGTTCAGACATGTGCCTAAAAAGGAGGACAGCTTCTCGGATTTGAACCTTTACCTGCTGGTTGCCATAGTGTCAGTGTCCGTCATCTTTCTCCTGAGCCTCATCAGTTTAATAGCTGTCAGGTGCCACAGGACAGACGGCTCTTTCAGCAGGTACAGCGCCCCCATGATCACCACCCACCCTGACGGGAGTTGGTCTTACTCCAAATCTACTCAGCAGTACGACGTGTGTTTCAGCTCAGACACATTGAAGAGTGATATGGTTGTTTTCCCTGCACCTTTTCCACCTGTTGATGGTGAACTCATAAGTATAAACGGAGGAGACACTTATACCAGGACTCAGACTTTACCCAACAAAGAGAAGGTGAGTTGGCTATATGACGTCTGTAGATATTGAGTCACTTAAAAGTGTTGCTTTGCTCTATTTTATCACTATCTATATATTCCGGCTGTGTAATATGTCAAAGTTTTTATAATGGTTGATGAAATCAGATCACTATGCTCCGATGTATATTCTGAAGTCACTGCCGTGGTCGCTGCCCATGGTGCTGATTCATTTGGTTATGGCAACTTGGTAATGCCATAGATTTTGAGGAAGATTAATGGAAAATGTAAAGTTCCATTCTTGGTAACATAACTGGAAACATATCTACGTCAACAATTTGAATCTCAGTTTCATTTAATTTACCAATTTTTATCATTTATTTTAACAGAAAAGAAACAGTCAAAACGTGATTTCTTTGTTCCTATTTTTATTTTTTTTTCTACTGTATAGAATGATTCATACATTTATTTCGTACTTGCATTAAATCTACAGCTGGTGTCGCTCGTGACTGTACATTTCTCAGTAGCTCCCCTTTTTTTTTTGTTCCCCGAACTCCTCCTCTTCATGCGAAGGAGTAAACCATTGCTTTGCCAGATGATACACGACTAGCCACTCACATATTCAGCATATTTTGATATGCCCTGGAAATATAGACATACTCAATATTAGTTTTTTTCATCGGGTGACAGCAATGGGAAATATAAGACAAAAAGACGTAATTTGGATACAAATACTCGCCCTGCTTTTTTTTTGCGAAGCGTACGCGGCGCAGCTCTCGTACTCCGTGTCAGAGGAGGTGGACAAAGGAACTGTGGTGGGAAATCTTGCGAAAGATTTACAATTGAATGTTGACGCGCAAGAAAAACGGGATTTACGAGTCGTCTCCGGGAACTCGAGGAAATATTTTGACATGGATTTCAAAACAGGGGCGCTTTATGTCTGCGACAGGATCGATCGAGAGGAGCTCTGTCCAAATACGGATAAATGTTCTCTAAACTTCGAAGCCATACTGACCAACCCGATGCATCTGCACCGCATAGAGGTTCAGATCATTGATATTAACGACAACGCACCATCATTTCGTGAAAATGAAAAGGTTCTGAATATTTCAGAATCTTCTTTTACTGGTGAGAGATATCTACTTCCTATAGCAAATGATGCAGACAGAGGCAGTAATTCTGTAAAAAGCTATAAGCTGAGTCCAAATGATTATTTCTCTTTAGATGTGAGCGGCGGACAACACAGTGAGTCTGGCGAATTGGTGCTCCAGAAATCTTTAGACAGGGAGAGACAATCTGTTATTCATTTAACTTTGACAGCTCTGGACGGAGGAAAACCTTCAAAATCAGGGACATTAAAAATAAGTGTACATGTTCTTGACGTTAATGATAACAATCCAATTTTTAGCCAACCTCTATATAAAGCAAAGGTGATTGAAAATGCTCCTCTTCAAACCCCAATATTGACTGTAAGTGCTACCGATTTGGATGTGGGAATTAATAGTGAAATCGTGTATTCTTTTATTGAAAGGGGAGATTTTAATCCGTCTTCATTGTTCTCAATACACTCAGAAAGAGGAGAAATTGCTGTAATTGGAAAAGTAGACTATGAGGTAAATACAGCTTATGATATTCGAATACAGGCACGGGATAAAGGTACACCTGCACGCAGTGTGCATGGCAAGTTGTTAGTGGAAGTAATTGATATTAATGACAATATACCTGAGATTACAGTCACATCTTTAATGAGTCCAGTTAAAGAAGATGCTGCGGTAGGTACAGTTGTGGCTTTGGTGACTCTGTCTGACAGAGACGGTGGCAGTAATGGAGTGACTCATGCAAATCTGTTTGGTTTGGTACCTTTCAAGCTCAAGCTTAATTACAAAAATTATCACTCTTTAATAATTGATGCACCACTTGATAGAGAGAGTGTTTCTAAATACAATGTAACGATAATTGCCACTGATGAAGGCACTCCACCGCTGTCCAGTGTTAGTGTTATTACCGTTGACATTTCCGATGTGAATGACAATGTACCTTTATTCTCGGAGCCTGTGATTAATGCCTATGTTAAAGAAAATAGTGCAGTGGGAGCTAGCATCTGCATCATAACTGCTGTTGACCCTGACATGGGGGAAAATGCCAAAATAACATATTCACTGATAAATGGCATCATGAAAAGTATGCCGATAATTTCTATTGTTGATATAAACTCGGAAACTGGAGATATCGTAAATTTACAGTCTTTTAACTTTGAGGAAATTAAAACGTTTCAGTTCAAAGTTCAGGCCACAGACTCTGGTGTTCCTCCGCTCAGTAGCAACGTGACCGTCAATGTTTTCATCCTCGATGAAAATGACAACAGTCCCTCGATTCTTGCTCCTTATTCTGAGCACGGCTCCGTTAACAGTGAGAACATCCCATATTCTGCAGAAGCAGGATACTTTGTGGCAAAGATCAGAGCTGTAGATGCAGACTCTGGATACAACGCACTGCTTTCTTATCACCTGTCTGAACCCAAAGGAAACAACCTGTTCAGGATCGGAACCAGCACCGGAGAAATCAGGACTAAGAGGAGGATGAGTGACAATGACCTGAAAACTCACCCCTTGGTGGTACTGGTTTCTGATAATGGAGAGCCCTCCCTTTCAGCTACCGTGTCTATTGATGTGGTGGTGGTTGAAAACACCGCTGACATCCAGACTCAGTTCAGACATGTGCCTACAAAGGACGACAGCTTCTCGGATTTGAACCTGTACCTGCTGATCGCCATTGTCTCAGTGTCCGTCATCTTCTTACTGAGTCTCATCGGTTTAATAGTATTCAGGTGCCACAGGACAGACGGCTCTTTCAGCAGGTACAGCGCCCCCATGATCACCACCCACCCTGACGGGAGCTGGTCTTACTCCAAATCTACTCAGCAGTACGACGTGTGTTTCAGCTCAGACACACTGAAGAGTGATGTAGTGGTTTTCCCCGCACCTTTTCCACCTGTAGATGGTGAACTGGTCAGTATAAACGGAGGAGACACTTTCACACGGACTCAGACTTTACCCAACAAAGAAAAGGTAAGGTCAGCCGTACAAAATAATGTCTTAAAATAAGCAGTTGGTCATGTCAGTTCCCCTCAGATTCCATCATACTATCCTTGACCTTGCTGTCATTTGTTATAATTTGAGCGATCACTTAATGCTATCCTTTTACACATTGGAGATGGTTTGAGTGGACTTGTTTTTACCAAAACTCAATTGATTTAATCGGTTATCATTTTCTCGTCTTGCTATGTCTCCAATATAACAACTAGATGTCGCTAACAGCTCGTAGAGTTAAGTTTTTTTTTTTTTTTTTTCCCCCAGCTTCACTCCTCCCTTTACAGGCGGTTCGCAATTCTTTGTTTGCCGTTTTAGCATAGCACCCTGCTCGGCTTTGATTTGGAATTGCCCTGTCAGAGCAATGGTGGTGCTGGGGTGCTTTTTTTTCCTACTTTAATTTCGCACGTCTTTGCTAGCATAATGCCACAAAGGAATATTTTTCACCACTGGATGTATTATTTGTTCCCTGTGTTTCACCTATGGAAAGGCGCAGCAGCACAGATTGTGTACCCAGTAACGGAGGAATCGAGCCCTGATACCACGGTGGGAAATTTAGCGAAGGATTTACATTTAGATGTACAGCAACTGGAAACTCGAGGTTTTCAAATTTCTGGACCTAATACAAGGTATTTCGAGGTGGATGTTAAGACTGGTGCACTTCTGGTCAAAGACAGAATAGACCGAGAGAAGCTCTGCTCTCGGAATGCCAAGTGTTCACTTGAGGTAGAAGCCATTGTGAACTCTCCTCTGAATCTATATCGCTTTGAGGTTAAAATTGTGGACATTAATGACAATACTCCGTCTTTTCGGATCCCAGAGATTGTTCTCAACGTGTCAGAGTCGGCCTTTCCTGGAGAGAAATTCGCTCTGCCTAAAGCATTTGACGCAGATGTCGGGAGTAACTCGGTTAAAGGATACAAGCTGAGCCAAAATGAACATTTTACGCTTGATGTGCACAATGGTGGAGAGCCGTCAATGTCTGTCGAAATGGCACTGCACAAAACATTGGATCGCGAGAAACAGCAAGTTATTAAGTTAACGCTGACGGCTGTCGACGGAGGAAAACCCCCGAGATCAGGCACATTACAGATCACCGTTAACGTACAGGACGTAAACGACAACATTCCGGTATTTGACCGACCTTTATACAAAGCCACGGTGGTCGAGAACACACCTCGCGGAGCACCTGTAATATCTGTGCATGCTCGCGATTTAGATGAAGGTCCCAATGGAGAAATACAATACTCCTTTATTAATCAAGATAATGACAATGATGTTGACAAATTTGACATTGATCCCACAACGGGTGAGATTACAGTGAACGGCGAATTGGATCACGAAAGAAATAGCGCTGTTGAAATTAGAGTTCAAGCAAAAGACAAAGGTCAAAATCCAAGAGCATCCCTTTGCAAGGTACTAGTTGAAATTGCAGATGTTAATGACAATCCCCCTGAAATATCAGTGACATCTTTAGTAAATGTGGTGAGGGAAGACGCGGCTGCAGACACGATGGTGGGACTCATAACAGTAAAAGATCATGACGCTGATAAAAACGGCGCTGTTCAGGTGAAAATAGTTGACTCTGTGCCTTTTACCATAAAAAATACATATAAGAATCATTACTCTTTAGTTGTAGACGGATCCTTAGACAGAGAAGTGATTTCTCAATATAATATAACTATATTGGCGACAGACGAAGGGCTTCCGCCTTTGTCCAGTACAAGCGTCATTACCGTCCATGTTTCTGATGTAAATGACAATGCCCCTCGGTTTAAAGAGCCTGTTATAAACATCTTTGTCCGAGAGAACAGTGCTGTGGGTGCTGTCATTCATACCATGACTGCAGAAGATCCTGACGATGACGAAAATGCTAAAGTAACATATTCTGTTATGAACAATAATCACAAAAATAATGTGATTGCATCAGCCTTTAATGTCCACTCAGAGACTGGAGATATTATCAGTCTGCAGTCTTTTAACTTTGAGGAGATGAAAACCTTTCAGTTCAAAGTTCAGGCCACAGACTCAGGTGTTCCTCCGCTCAGCAGCAACGTGACCGTCAATGTTTTTATTCTCGATGAAAATGACAACAGTCCCTCGATTCTTGCTCCTTATTCTGAGCACGGCTCCGTTAACAGTGAGAACATTCCATATTCTGCTGAAGCAGGATACTTTGTGGCAAAGATCCGGGCTGTAGATGCAGACTCTGGATACAACGCACTGCTTTCTTATCACCTGTCTGAACCCAAAGGAAACAACCTTTTCAGGATCGGAACCAGCACCGGAGAGATCCGGACTAAGAGGAGGATGAGTGACAATGACCTCAAAACTCACCCCTTGGTGCTGCTGATTTCTGATAATGGAGACCCCTCCCTGTCAGCTACTGTTTCTATTGATGTGGTGGTGGTTGAAAACACCGCTGACATCCAGACTCAGTTCAGACATGTGCCTATGAAAGAGGACAGCTTCTCGGATTTGAACCTGTATCTGCTGATCGCCATTGTCTCAGTGTCAGTCGTCTTTCTACTGAGTCTCATCAGTTTAATTGCAGTCAGGTGCCACAAGACAGACGGATCATTCAGCAGGTACAGCGCCCCCATGATCACCACCCACCCTGACGGGAGTTGGTCTTACTCCAAATCTACTCAGCAGTACGACGTGTGTTTCAGCTCAGACACACTGAAGAGTGATATGGTTGTTTTCCCGGCACAGTTTCCACCTGTAGATGGTGAACTGATCAGTATAAACGGAGGAGACACTTATACCAGGACTCAGACGTTACCCAATAAGGAAAAGGTAAGATGTAATCATTGACAATGACATGCAAGTCTCTAACATGTATAACTCGTGCCTTCAGTTTTCCTGCGTTTGGCTGAAGCGCTGGCCGTGGTGCTGAAGTTAGAGACTGCTGCAGCGCCTTTGCTATCACTCCTCCCAGACTGTATATCAAACCAATACTAAGTTTGTCATCGCTAAAATAAGATAAAAAAAGATAAAATAAAAAAACAACATCATATATATCAAAATGCTACTATTGAAAAAGAAAAAAAACAGTAAGTAAAAAAAGTTTATTTATTTATTTGGATCGAAAATGTGTATTGTTTATATTCCTCTTTTATTCACCAAGCAAGGATGAAAGAAGTTTATGAGGATATGTTACCCAAACAATAATCAGCATCAGGCACTGCAACCTTAAAAGCATGTGGTATGCATCATAAAAAAAAAAAGTTTTGACATAAAAGAAATACATTGGAAATATAGTATTTGGTGGCAACAATTGTGATATGAAAATTGTGATGCTATTGATTTGAGGGGTGTGGAGTTATCCCTGCTTTGGGGCCACCAGCCGTTGTTACATTCACTGTAGTAAAAATATTACACCTGTCTTTGGGTTTGGGAGGTTGTGAAACTTCCAAACCTCCAAGTCTACTGATTATCACTTGGCATTTGGTGCCTTGCTTGTGCTAATCAAGTAGGTGTTCACAACTTTTCTCAAAGCAATTCATTGGTTGTTGTCAGTGTTGTCTCTAGCAGCACCCTTGTCTTCACATGAGTCAGCACTCATGGTCAGCTATGAGAAGCTCAATGTTTTCATATCCACTCTACAGTTGAGTAAGTCTTCTTTTCCTTCAGTGCATACGTCAAGCTTACATCCATTTCACCACTGTATTAGTTTCCAATGATACTCCAACACATGTGAGTGGTGGGAGCTCAGACGATAGAGGAGCAGACCTCACATACACGAGATCACCTTAAATAGGACATGTTTAATGCAAATAAATACTTTTCCCTAGAGGGAATCAATAATGTACACAAATCCTCCCAAAAAGCTCAGTAACATATTGAGAAGTCACAAATACAATGAGCTAATTACTGTGCTCTATCAATAAGCTGAGCAAATACAAGTATAAACCATTTTGTTTGGATTATTGAAGTTCTCAAAGCCATCCATTCTCATTTTGACATTTGAGACATCCATTCTACAAATGACAAAACATTTTATCTCCATTTGACTGACTGTCTTTCCTCTGTATTTTTGAGGGAATTTTTTGTGTCTTAAATGAGATCTTAAAATTGAGGGAAAAAATAATCTCAGGTCATCTGTCTTAGTGCCTCTTTGACAGTGGTGTTTGTTATTTGTTTTAAGACATAACATTTGTTACTACAAACATCAATAATTGCTCTACCCTGTTCCAGTATCCCATTAGTAAGATTGAGCCAGCATGCAAAATTACATTCAGAAACCTGAGCCAATGCAACCACATCTGCTATAGCTGATGTGGATTCAATTTGTTGTTTCCATGTTGATGTCAATGGAACATGTCTAAAAGTAGACATGTAAAGAATAATTTAGATCTCAGTGATCAGTCAGAAATAAAAAAGTGAGATAAATGTTATACTCAGCTCAATATAGCATTCATTATAACAAGAACTAATCATTTAATTTATTATAAATGCCTGTGTGTCTGACTGTGTCGACCTATTACCTATACTCAAGCTATATTGGCTTTTTGCAGTAAGCTCTATTTTTCTCAAATATTTTGAGCAATTCCCCGTATTATACATTCAATTAAGCTTTTAATTGTTAGCAGTTTGTATTCATAATGTATTTGTGTTGTATGAACGCAAGCATTCATAGCTTTTTTTTTTCATTATTCAGCTTTTCAATCCACTGACCATGGATCCACTGACCACTGACATGAATGTGCTCAATGCTGCTATAAGAAAGCTTTATATGGACGAAACCCCATTATTTATTTTTCACAAATCTAATGACAGAAGTGTTTCCCTTCATTTACATTGTTTGCATTGCCATCTCCTGTAAATATTTTTTTTATTGTCTTTTTAAACCCCAGTCATTTTTGATTCCTGTTCCACAATGTTTTAGTGTCAGTATCAGCAGATCCTCACAATATTCGGTTCATGCTTGTTCGTGTTTCTTCCATCTCCTCCTCCATGCTGCCAGAGCTCTCTCCCCTCCCCCTATCCTTCCCTGTCCCTGAGAAGGGCAGCAGCTGAGAACACTAACAGGAAATCAGCCTAGGTCTCTGCAGACATGTTGCTATCAGCCTTAGAGCACCGTAAACACGAGCTAATATATTTTCATTAAGATCTCTAATGTATGTACACAGCCGTTATGTACGCGTCAAAGCGGCTATGAGTGCCTGGTATATTAAATCTACAACTTGCAGTGACATTGGTAATTTCACGTCGCTTATTCAATGTTATTTGCCCTCACTGGTGGGAACGTGTTTCGCAGTTTGGTGACTGTGTATATATGTGTGTGCTGCTGTGGATCCATGATGCTTTTAGTCACTCAGACGGTATGACCTCATTTCAGGGAGTGGTTCAGCACAAACAAGCATGGCCGAATCAGTCAGGAGTCCGGTCATTCAGTTTATTCAGCTCGAATAAACCTGTGGTGTTTTTCTCTCTCTGGCTCTCTCTTAGGTTCTGACTATTACAAGGTAAAAGGCAGGGCCGTGTGCTCTCATAAGTGGGTCAGTAAGCGATTTAAAATACGGCAGCGCGCTACATGCGACATCCGATTGGACCTGTGATTGCTTTTTCGCTCTCCCTCTGTCTCTCTCTCCGATGCGATCTATGTGAGATGCGTTCTGCATGCCACGGCTCCTAAAACAATGCCTGGAGCGGTCTCTCTGCGTAAAAGTGGTTGAGCATGTGTTCTGAACGCTGCAGCTCCCTGTGAACGTGCGAGCGATGCTATGGGAGAGCGGGGGAGGGGCAGGTAATTTTCCGCTACTCTTTGCTGCAGAAGGAGCAGCAGCTGCAGGAGGGACTTTCAGTACCGATCGAGGTATCAGCTGCGCCTCTCGGCTCAGCTCTCTCTCCTGCTCCTGCTCTGCGGCTGGGGCGGGGCCCACAGCACCGCGTGTCAATCCCAGATAAACCCAAAGGATGAGGAGAAGAAGCTTTCATTCGTGCCATCATAACATCCGCAGATACTGATTATTTTATTTTATTTTTTTATATTTTTGTTTTAATGCCGCGAAAATGTAGTTCACCCTATGTATACAATAGGAAACAAGAAGAATGTTGAGTCAGTATGCATGAGATGACGTATTACAGTGTATATCCGATAAAAGCTTCTAACAGTCTCCATCGGTGCCGCAAAATGCATTAAATTATTGATTAGAGGACATTATCGTTAGTGGTGGTCCTCCAAAATCCATATATTATAGTCCTGCAGCAGAGGCTTTCACTGTATATCATCTGCGTAGTCTGCAGATGATGAGGTGGTTTAATTCCTCCCTTTTAGTTCCCATTCTGTCTGTCACACATCCTATGTACCACTTCCTGTTTTTCTCGCTCACATGGGTGTGTCCTTTGTGTGGCAGTGAGGTTGGTGCTATCTCCGGTTGCCATGGAGACTGCTCTGAGCCATAATGAAACGACGAACGAGACTGTTTCCAGGGAGCTGCCAGTATGTGTACCCGCCCCCACCCAGACATCCATCCCAGCATGTATGGTACTGATGCAAGCAGGGACGAAACGTTGTGGACACAATGGGAGATGGGAAGAGAGGTGGAGAGTAAGATGGGAGGAAAATAATGAACAGCATATTCTGCAAAAATTCCCTGTCAGACAAATGGAAGAAAAAAAGAGCAAATCTCAAAAGGAGAAAAAATGTTGCAGATTAGAGAACATTTCTAAAACGGGAAAGCATTTTGCAGAGACATGCAAATACACCATTGAAGCCTTGAGCACAAGATAGTGAGAAAATGGTTTGCCGAGGATGAGCTGGACAAAAAAACAAAACAAAAAACACATTGAATACATGCCCCACAGCTGAGTGAGAACATCACAGGCTTAGAACTGGTCACAGATAAAAGGAATAACTTATCAGTACCCCTCCCCTGTTCCCCACATTCTCCAACCCGTCCCCCATCCATGCTTCCTCCTCGTGGCATTTGGGTGTTTTTTTTGCAGTCATTAGATTAGCTTTGTCATGCTCAGAACCACAGGCTCCATCCACTCTCATCCAGCGAGGACACAAAGCCACGGCATCCTAAGAGGAAAGGATCCAAAGCCTTCCTGCATTTCCTGATAGCTTTGTTAAGTGCCACAACAAGAAACTGTTTGATTTATGTGCTGGCTGAATCAGAACGACCAAGCAACTGTTTAACCCCTCACAATGTCCCAGCAGGGACAGATTTCTGTTTTTAGTGCTCTCAGACCCTTTATTCATGAAAGAAACGTACACAAGGGATCAACACAAACACACCCACAAAATGCCTTTTCCACCCGTTTACTGAGTCCACCTGAGTAAAAGGATTGTGGTTACTGTGGGACTTCTGTTCTGGAAATTTGAATGGGGAAATTTTCCTGCTTAAAGAACAGTTTTATGAGAAGAATGTGCACGAGGAGACAGCAGTTTGTTGTTTCTGCAAGATAGATTAGACAGAATGCAGTGCCTTCTTTGATGGAGTTTTGTTTTACCTTTTAATGAGGGTAACTTTGGTATAATAAGAGTTTAGCTGCTGTTATGTGGCACTTTGAACTAAATCCTTACGTGTAAGTAGGCATTCAGCGCATCTAACAGACATGGTGATGTAAATATATATATATATATATATATAATTGTTTTTTTGTTTTTTTTTAAAGGTGCAGTAGCTACTTTAGATACCCTCAGTGTTTTACAGTGCTCTTTTCTGTTTCACCTCTGGAGGGTGCCCTGTCTTTATGCCTGGTGTTATGCCTTGCGGTCACTGTACTGGAAATGATAAAGAAAATGACTGCCACTGCAGCCTGACGTCTGTGCCCTTCATCCCTCCCTCTGGGTCTGTCTCAAACAACACACACTCAAAGATGGGATTATGCTTTAGTGCTTTGGCTTAATGAAAAAGCCTGTGTGGACAGGCAGTGGGGGTGATGATCACGTGTCAAACCGTTGTATTTCCCATTTATTCCAACAGAGGGACCAGTTTCTCTCTCTCTCTCTCTCTCTCTCTCTCTCTCTCTCTCTCTCTCTCTCTCTCTCTCTCTCTCTCTCTCTCTCTCTCTCTCTCTCTCTCTCTGTGTGTCTGTTGCTTCCTGTTGAGCTATACGTTTATTCAAGATAAACATTGTCTTAAATAAGCCATCAGTTTTGATATTGCACACATAAATAATGTTTTCCTCCTATGTATCTGTATCTTAAAGTAAAGCATTTTTTATATATCACTTCTGAGAGGTTGCACGTTCTCTTTCTTTGCCATGAATGCATGTTGTTAAAGTTTTCAGGGGATTTTTCCTTTTATTTAAAAGAGAAGACAGTAGCAACATAGATTTACAAACATATGTTGTACTCAGGTAGAATTTATATTGTGTTTTATTTTTATTGCCCTTATTTTTACATTGCTGAATTTGTTTACCACATGTTGACCGAATTTGAGATGTAGGAAGTTAAGCCTCATTCGCAGCCAGGATCTATTGCTCTGTAGATATCTGTTGTCATCTGACTCACCAATAATTGGTGACCCAATGTAGAAGAATCTGAAGGGAAGCAAAATGAATGGCTTTTTGAGTGGCCACTTACAGTAGTAATGAGGTTCGAGAGAATGTTATTAATACAGTGTCCATATTGCATAATTGATGGAGAGGGAGATATTAATTTTCCAGCAGAAAGAAAGTAAAAATTTTTAAATCTGGAATTTACTTGATTTCTGTGTGGCTTTTTTGTACTAATCTTTTCTGTGAGCTAAGAGACAAGAAGACTTGCTTTATCAATGAAGACCCCTGCATACTTATCAGCCAGTTTTCAACTGGAACAGAAACTGTTTGACAGAACGTCAGATGGAGTCAACGTGATGAGAAAACGAGAAAAAAATTACAAAATGAAGATTTTGTGATTTGGAAAAAAATGTTAAGGTCAAAGAAAATATAAAAATGTTTTTGAAAAGCAAATAACTGTAACACATAAACATAAAACAAACTACTTTGTCTTTGGAAATGCATGACATATATCAGTCTGCAGATGGGGGATAGTTGATAACATTATTTGCAGCACCTTTCAGTAAAAATGAAATAATCAAGTGTAATTAACATTGAAATGGATGGATGTATTTGGGACAGGAACAAGTATTAGAGTTGCAAGATAAACTATGAAATAAACAGTAAAAAGGAAGAGGGTGAATGAGAGTGACAAATGTCAGGTGTAATGGAGGTCTGATTTTGTATTTGACAAGATAAATGCCGCCTGTATTCATTATTTGTCTCATTGGTAAACATGGCTGCTCAAACCTCCCAATGGGAAAATCTGCTAAATGTCACAGCATGAAAGAGCATCTGAGGCTGTGAGGCCTGGTTGCAAGTGGCCACTGTTGCTTGGTAATAATGCAGACCCATATAATCATCTCAAATCAATCCTTCCTATCCTTGTAGGGTAATGAACAATAATGAAAAAAAAAAACCCTGCCTCCATTTGCATATGGCTGATGAAGAGGTGCACAGTATTTCAAAACTATAAAACACATTTTTCACACATAACTTTAAAAGTAACTATTAAAAATTAAAAACTCCAGTGAGATTGGGGTCCTGACCTACTGCCTGCATATCCCACCAATGTTTTAAAAGATATACAAACTTGTCAAAAAGTTAAATAAAAGAATTGACAATAGAAAATGTCAAAATAAATAAATATGAATGTCCCATAAGTTGTCCAACTCTGCCCCTGCAAAGATTGAATAAAATATATGCTCCAGAACATGTGGAGCATTATTCTTGGTTCCATGGAAATAGAAAGCAACACATTTCAAAAAGGCATTCAAAAGGCTATATTGAGGATGTGTTGTTGCATTATTCTTGTAGGGTTGTCAAACACTTTTTTGTTCAGGGGCCACATGCAGCCCAATTTCATCATGAAGGCTGGACCAGTAAAATAGAGCCATCATAACCTTTAAAGTAAACTTTAAAGTTTTAGTTGTTGTGTTACAGAGACTATATGATGGAAATCTTCTGGTGCAAAATACAGTGAAATATACAAAACAAATGATCCTATAGCTGTTACATTAATCATTTTAAATTTGTGTCTCTGTCTTAACTTCCTCCATTTTGCCACCTACTCTGCTTTGCCTTGAGGTGTGAACAGTCGGCCCATATCTGCCATCCACAAGAGTGAGTCACTGTCTTTTCTTCATCTCTTGGGATGCCAAATGCTGTTGTTGTCATAGCCGTGGGCAAACAGGGCGTGGGTGAGAGTGCCAGAGAACGAGGAGAGGAAAAAAAACAGTGGGCATGGAGAACCAGGAATAAAAGGTTTCACAAGGACATCTCTTCACTGCACAGAACTTTTTCTTTAAAAATAGATCTTCATCATCCTTACAAGGATTTGGTTCTTGTAAGAGAATAAATGTCCATTTGCCATGACCATTGCTTGGCACCCGAAGATCATTTCTTAAAAAAATAAATCAATAAAAAAAATACTTCTTGGGTAATATGAAATATTTTCTAATGTAAATCTCTTTTTGTTAATCTAAAACACCAATGGATTTGTGTGACTTATTGGGTCCCTGCAAATATACTGCACTGTAATTGCACTTATAATGAGAGGCTACTGTACTTTTTCCACAAAATGTACCCAGGATGATCCTCTTTAAATATTGCTATGCTTAATTCAGATACCAGATAGATAGATAGATAGATAGATAGATAGATAGATAGAATGAACTTGTGGCGCAGAGTTCTGCAGAACCTACAGCCAATAGGAACCTGCTTGCTCAACACCGTCAGCTGTCACTGTGGAGCAAACTGAAGAACTCTGATTAAATGTTTGTGTTGACAGAAGTCTGCTGGTTTCACATGTAACCGTCCGATTATCACGGTTTGGTTAAAAAAAGAGCTACCGGATATTTAATTACTTATTTTAATCATTGTTTTATCTGTTTATGATACGTATCAGCCGACATAATTTTAACACGGTTTTGGCATGCATGCGTGCGTAAAATGAACGAGTCTCGATCGATATGCATGACGCTGTTTCACATGTTGGGGTGTTTCTTTCTGTTTCTTATTGAACTGGGGATATTTAATTTGGCCAGACGGATTTAATTGTTTTTGCCAAGCTGAGTTCATATATCAGTTATCCGGCGCACAAGGAAAAGGGCGGTGGCACAGACAAAAAAAAAAAAGAGAGCGAGAGAGAGAAAAACGGAAAATGATTGTGAACATTTTCTCGCAGTTTACAAGCGTCACCGTTTGTTTACAATGTCCGCATTTATCGATGAATATATTGAAGAAACACACTGAGCTTTCCCTTTTGGGTTTGGATTTTTTGAGATGGTGTTCGATTATGTTACCGGAGGTGCTGAAATGCAGCCAACTTGATTTGAGCGAGAGGCTCTCCCTCCCTTTTTGCCCACAGACAGCAACACCGCCACATCGCAGAGGGAGAGAGAGAGAGAGAGAGAGAGGCAGATAGTCCAATAGGCATCATCTGTGCGAGGACTCAGTCTTGCTGGGGGGAAAGATTATTTTGAAAACATTAACCAGACAGACAAAGGAAAACATGGATATACCGGGGAAATGCCCTCTGGTTCCAGTGAGGATGGTGTGTTTATCACGCACATAGCCGGAGTGATGCACTGACCATTCCTCCGTTTTTAATGAGGCGGGTGGGGACCCACAGCAAGCTGAAAAGGCGGAAAGATTTCTACAACGAAAATTCTGCTTGCTTGCGATGGCTGTGACGGCGCGATGCTGTTACAGTGACAGGGAGCATGTGCCTTTGCTACTTTTGCTCGTTATCTTCGCACTCGTTTGCCTTACAAATGCACAGGTTCGGTACTCTATTCCGGAGGAGCTGGAAAACGGAGCAGAAGTCGGTGACATTGTTCAGGATTTGGGTCTGGATCAGAGAAAACTTTCTGCCCGACGCATCAGAATCAGCTCAGACAGTGGACGGAGATATTTTATCATCAACCACAAAACTGGGAAGCTGGTGGTGAGTGACCGCGTTGACCGAGAGACGGTGTGTGAATTTAGCGGCACCTGTTCGCGCAGCCTGGAGGTGGTGTTAGAAAACCCGCTGGAGGTGCACAACGTGGAGGTGGAGATTTTAGATGTGAACGATAACGCGCCACAATTCCCGAGGGATGAGTATCAGCTCGAGGTGTCGGAATCGGCTCACACTGGGTCGAGGTTTCACATCGAGGGCGCCCAGGACGCAGATGATGGCTCCAACTCTGTGAAGCAGTACCGACTCAGCGCAAACGACCACCTCACTTTGGAGTCCGTCAAAGCATTTTCCAATAATAAGCACATCGAGCTCATTCTCAAAAAGCCCTTCGACCGTGAGCAAATGCCCACTCATCAGCTAATCCTGACTGCAATGGATGGTGGCACCCCACAGAGAACTGGCACGGCTATCATCAATGTCCGTATCCTTGACGCCAATGACAATGTGCCTGCATTTGACAGCTCTGTGTACAAAGTAAAACTGTCTGAAAACTCTCCAAATGGCGCACTTGTTATCAAGTTAAATGCAACAGACCCGGATGATGGCTTAAATGGGGACGTTTTTTATTCATTTAGCAGTTACACACCTGAAAGAGTCAGACAGATGTTTTCTCTTGACACAGATAATGGAGAAATTAGAGTGAAAAACAATATAGACTATGAGGAGACAAACTCGTATGAAATGTACATACAGGCGATGGACAAGGGACCAGCCCCTGTGGCAGTGCACTGTAAAGTAGTTGTAGAAGTTTTGGATGTCAATGACAACATTCCTGGGATTGTGCTCTCCTCACTCTCCAGCCCTGTCCGTGAAGATGCTCGAGCTGACACTGTAGTAGCATTGATTAGTGTGATTGACCGAGACTCTGGACCAAATAAGCAGGTAACCCTTGAGATCATGCCCCATTTGCCTTTTAAGATCAAGTCATTCCGGAACCACTACACCATCGTCACATCCGCTTTCCTGGATCGTGAATCTATCTCATCCTACAACGTCACAGTGAATGCTGTGGACGGAGGCTCTCCGCCTCTCTCGTCTCAGATGACTTTTAAAGTTGATGTTGCAGACATTAATGACAATCCACCTCGTTTTGAGCAGACATCATATACTGTTTATATTACAGAGAACAATGCTCCCAGTTCTTCTCTGTGTGTTGTCAAAGCTACAGATGCTGATGCTGCAGAAAATGCTCGCATCACCTACACTGTCCTCAATGACAACAACCATGGAATTCCGGTAGCCAGCTATGTCAGTATCAAGCCTGACACAGGTGAGGCTTATGCCCTGCGAGCATTTGACTTTGAGAAGCTACGAGAGTTTCACTTTCAAATTAAAGCCCAGGACAATGGTGTCCCTCCTCTCAGCCGTGTGGCCACAGTGTATGTTTACATTATGGATCAGAACGATCATTTGCCCAAGATAGTATATCCACCCGCCAATGGGAGCCGCACCACAGAGACCTTGATGAAGAACGCTGAAGCTGGAGTCTTGGTGAGCAAGGTTGTAGCATGGGATGGTGATGCAGGACAGAATGCTTGGCTTCTCTACAATCTGGAGCAGACCAACATAGACCTAGATCTGTTTAAAGTGCATGAGCACACAGGAGAGATTCGCACAACAAGGCGTGTCATTGAAGATAACTCCACCTCCTTCATACTGACTGTTTCAGTGAGAGATAATGGTCTACCACCACTTTCCTCCACCGCCACCATTTATGTGCATGTGATGGAACTGCCTCCAAAAGTAGCCCCTGATCCAAAGCGCATCATAAGGCCCAACAGCCCCTTAATGTTTTCCAATGTCACTCTCTACCTCATCATTGCCCTCAGTGCCACAACTTTTGTATTTTTGGTCACCGTCTTTGTGTTGGCCATCGTGCGTTGCCATGCGTACTGCACCCAACCAGGCTCCTGCTCACCATGTTGTGTGTCCAAGAAGAGTGTGCCAGAGGGGGGCACCACAGTGGCTGGGAGTGGGAGTGGGGGAAGAGCTGCAGCCGGAGTCCAGCAGACCAACAATGTGGCGTTGCGTAGAGATCTCAAAGTGGAACCACATTACATCGAAGTGCGAGGAAATGGTTCTTTGACCAAAACATACTGTTACAAGACATGCCTGACTGCCACTTCAGGAAGTGACACTTTTATGTTCTACAACACGGGACGGCCACACAGTGGCACCTGGGGATCAGGCTACGTCACCAGCCACAGTGGACAAAGCCAGATAGTTGTACGCCGTCTCAGTATGCCAGATGCAACTGCCATGCAGGTGTGTGTTTGGAGTGATCTCTGTGTTAGTGTAGATTATATCATGACAGTAAATGACAAAAAAACACAAACCTTAAAAGAAACATTTGTTGAGAGTTGTTATTGTTGACTCTTTGATCCATTCTTCTGATGTTTGATAAAAGATAGGTGTACATTTTTAGTTTGATTCTCTCTCAAATGTGGCATAACCACCTCCACTCACTTGATATATATATATATATATATATATATATATATATATTGTTCCTCACATGAAATAGATCAGGATGAGCGAATAGTTATCCGTTTTATGTATAATGACTGTTTTTCACATATTGCAAGTTCTAATAACTATTTGGGGTATTCAAATAGGCAGATGGGAATTGTCAGATTTGTGGACTGTGTTTTTTTGTTTCCCACATTTGGTAAAAACCTGTTGGCTTGTAATCAAGGATGTAATATGGGAAAGAGTGTCTGCTCTCCACTGTAAAAAGGTATTAAGAAAACTAGTTACAGCTACAAGGACAACCAGTCTCACTGCACCAAAATATTTTCTTCTGGTCACGTACCTCTGTGGTACTGAACAGTAAGCCAGACTTTGATAATCGGTAAAGAAAGTAGAAATGAAACATTTAATGACGTGTTCTTGGATGTAAAATGTTGAGGAATATGCACACTAAGTTGATAACACAAACTCGACAAAATGGACGTGATTTCTTTGCTCAGGCTCATGTTTGCCACATAGCATCTGTGTGTGTGTTTGTGCAGCACAGAGAAAAGTCAAGGGGAAGAAAGTGATAAAAAGAGGAAAACATAAATTGTTAATGATATTTTTTGCTATCAGTTGCTCTGTTCCTCATTAAATGCCAGTCATGTTTGTTCTTGCTATGTAATTAAATGGCAGCACTGTGTTTCCTTGGACTGGGTGCGGATTGGCTGCCTCCGCATGGATGAGGAGGGGGGATAAAAGGTGATTGGACACAGTGTTCATGGCGAAGGTGTGAGCTCTGTATCCATGCTAGAAGTGTTCACTGAGAGAGAGAGAAGAATTGAGGAAAAGGCAAGAAATGTGTTAACCAAAAGCATTTCTATTTCATATTTTATAAAGTGCCATCTGGCAAGAAAATATAATACCCGTACATATATTAAAAAAAAAAAAAATGTTTCCACTTTATTTTGTATTTTGCTTCTGAATGTTGTAATATCAAACACCTTTTGCTAATTCACACAGATGTTTCATTTCAATATTTTAATTGTTTCCATTTCCATTTACTGTGAAATGTTTTGTTATTAATTTTCCTTCAGGAGGGTAGTTAACTGTTTGCTTCTAGTATATGTGAATTCAGTCTTTATTTTTACCACTGCAGCAGATAAATTAACACTTGGTGAAGTTGTCTTATGCAATTTTGTTCTCAGATGGATTATTACTTGTTTTTCAGTTGTGTGTATTGTCATGCCACACTAAGGTTACACCTTTAACTTTTAGTGTGAATTCATGCTGAAAGTCTGGGCACTAATTTCTCTTTGGTGACTGACTGCTTTCATCTTATTTAGACTCACTGTTCATTTATGGTGCAGTTCCCTTTCTTTAAGTAAATATTCTGCTGTGTTTGAGTGACTCCAGGAGGAATACCAGGCTTCTTTCATTAAGACCGAATATTGGATTTCAAGGGTGATGAATGTCCACTGCAGGCTCAGAGAGATCATTGCAGCTCCAGCTGCAAATGAACATCTGTCATATTTGAAAGGAAACAAAATTGCAAATAGGCATCTTATCAACTCCTTGGTCAAGCCTTAATAATTTACGGTCCCAAGTCAGGTTAGTCATTAGTTTAGTTTCATATGAAAGACAAAACAATATCTTAATTTTTCATCGGTCGGCTTTGACACTAATTTTGTAGCATTGTGAGATTTCAGTTATTTTTTAATCCGCTTACAACATTTTTTACAACCTTTTTTGTATCTATTTTCAGTAATACAAATTCATTGTTGCTCAGTCTCTGAAGTCACATATTTGTTACCAACAAATTGCATTACAGGCAGAGAAGCAGTGGCTGTGATAATGAGGTCCACTTTGTGCCCCTTTCCAGTTGAATTGTCAGACTTTAAATGCTTTGGGAGTTCATCTGATAGGAACCTTCCTGCCTCGTCCTGCCTCCACCTGTGACCTTCACGGCAATAAAATGACAGAGGGCAGTGGTTGGAGGGCAAGATGTAGACTGTGCATTGCACAGCTGGCATGGTGAGATGTACTGCATCGACTCAGTGAGACCTGTGTCAGAGAAACTTAAGGTTTTGAACAGCACCAAGAGGATTTTACACAAAAAGCTCTGCAGCATAGGAGAGAAGATGGTGAACGTACTCTGGTATTGTCCAGGAAGGGGTTGTGATCGGGGAAGAAGGAAAAGTAATGAATAGAAACATTCTGATATTTAGTAGCTCTACAAACTGTTTATAGTAGTGGATCACATCCCATTAAACCTTGTCTGATGTGATGCTTCCTGGACGTGCACCTGACTAAAATGTCACAGTGTGAAGGTTCAGGAATGTGCTCTTGTAAAATCTTTCAGTTTTTTTTCCCTGAAAGTAATGGATGAGGGGAAGTGGGAGAAGGAGATGGCATGGGGATGGGTGGATTTCAATACACCCAAAAGCATTGATTCACCCTCATCCAAAGGCAGAAGGGAGCTGCCACTGCCATGAATGTGGTTTTGTGTAACTGTGAGTGAGAATTATTGTGTGTGTGGTGTGCATGACCTAATGGGTTTCGCCAATGACTTATTAATGAGATGGTATTGGCTTCCACTTGTACTTAAGTCTCAATTCCTTTCTCTTACAGCCCAAGGCACCAAATTCGGACTGGAGATATTCAGCCTCCCTGAGAGCAGGCGGTGTAATGCAGAGGTAAGCCTCCAATTCATTTGCCACGCCACAGTGTGTCATCATGTGTCACAGATTACCTTTTGTTGACGTATGAAAGATATGATCACTGGCATAATTATATTTAGTTTACAAATAACCACACCATCCATTGTTTTCCAAACAGTTTGTCTGAAACACCACCCAATATTCATGAAGATAATTCCTTTTCACTTTGCTTTAGAACAGATACAGTATTTAATTTATTAATTGTATATTGCAGTCATTTTGTTACCTAATAAAGCTGTCATCAAAATCGTTAGAGCTTAGAGAGTTAATTTATGTCTGTATGATGTATTTTTTTAATATACTGTAAATGTTTAGATTTAATATTTAGATGCGATTGGAGTTTGTTGCATATTCTCATCCACCCTTGGCTTTAAATCTGGTCTGCTCTGATTTGAATTTGGTTATTGAATGGAATAAGCGACATAATCATACAAAGAGTACACAGTGTCCCTGTTGCCTGATTTTCAAAGGTTGATTTCCAAATGTCATAAAATGCTTGCCTGTCATTATACTACAGACCGAGCCATGGTTGAGAGATATGATTTTCCAAAGCTGTCTCGTGTAAATGTGTCTGACATAATTTTTTTTTTTATTCTGCTGCTGCTCAGCTGTGATGGAAGAATTGTGTACAAAGCAGATGGCATTTCTACTAGTCTTCTCAAAACAAAACATGTTTTACATTTGCAAATATATTGTTAAAATAAACAGAAAGAAATCTCAGTCATTTTACATTTAATGAAAACCTTGATATTATAAACGTTTTGATACTGGTGACTGTGAAATATAGAAAATGCAATAAATGTCTTTGGCAATGGTGCTTTCAGTGTGACCATAGGCAGATTAAGTGACAGGAGGGAAGACTTCAACAGGGGGGAGGTCAGTGTTCTATGAAGGGCAGGTTGTCAGGTGGAAAGGTGGCCTATCAGGAAGACTGCACCGTAACCACACCGTCACCAAATGCTGGGGTTGTAATTCTAGTTAAGAGTCATGGTTACAAATAATCACAGAATTAATGAATAGACCAGACAGAGTTCATGTATATGTTGGTTCTCTATATTGTGGAGACATACAGAAACACAAGGCAACCATTACACATTGGTCAATCGTAACAATTTACAGATTGCCGCAGTTCAATTTGACTATATACATTAATTGGTCCAATCTGACCTCCGTGTCAGATTAACAAAAGCATGTCATTTGGGTGTTATTAACATTACACACATTCCATTTTAAATTTAAGAGGGATTAATGAGCGTTAATTTCCACTGATGTGTTTAATGTTTACTGTCACCCATTTTTCATAACGGAGTATTACATGCTGCCACATAATCACAGCTTAAATAAACATTTAGTTTTCTAATGCCTCACCCAAACATCACTGTGGCAATGACCCATTTATTTTATGTGTGGTGGAATGCATCATTTATATTTTCTTCTTCTGTCTCTTACAAGTTATATCCTGGCTCTTTTTTTGATCACTGCAGGTACAAATTAAAACGGATAAATATTTATTTAGATGACTTTTCATACTGGAAGGTGATGCCTAAGAGTTAAGTTATAGGTTTCAAGATGATGACCTGATTTTTTTTTTTTTTATGAAACCAGAATTCCTCATTAATAATTAATCAATTGTTGCTAATTAAATGTATGGTTGCGTTGCAGCACTAAACATGGTGTATATCACCTGAACCACTGCACATACAGTACATATTGAGATACATATTAATTTGTTCACGCATTTGTTTATATTTTATTCATATATAGTTATTTTTTTAATTGTAAAGACAAGAGACAATCACATAAGCCTTAAAAATGCATACATATTTTTACACAGACCTGCGAGAAGGTTTGCAATTTTAAGGAACAGTTTTTGCTTAGAATGATAGAAGCAAGATATGTGGATATATATTACTGTTTTAATTTCATAATTTTGCGCAAACATAATAAGATCAAGAGTAATCTGCTATGTCTGAAAATTCAAATACTTGAGCAATTATTATTGTTTGTAGAGATGTGAGGAGAATCACTTGGTCTGTATTGTGCAATATCCCATTTCTGAGCTATCATCTCATGAGTTGACCTCTATATTTATAGTTTTAGAGGACATGACTTAAAAAAAGCATGGTTGTGATGCTGAAATTGGCAAACCTTTCTTAAAGTCAGGTTTCACCTTTCTCCACTGTCAGATGCATATCAGTTTTAAAGCTGAGAGAGTGAAGTGGAGCTATGATATGTCGCCTAATTTCTTTGTCTGTTGTTAAACACTACATAGTGGTTGGTGTCTTCATTAGCAGAGACAGTGCTGAAATTCCATTGAGCGAGCGAAACATTTAAAAACCTGTAATCTTTAATCCAGAGAATGTAGATAAAATATAGCGTGAACACTTTAATCCTGATCTGATCTCAATCTTACCCAGGATTGTGTGCTGTATAATCGAGCTTATATCATGTATCAGCAATAAATATACAATAATCTGTGGGATCTTAGTGCCATGAAATAAATGCTCAGTTAGCAAAGTATTAAATATCGGGGTGCAATGTAACTGGCAGGTCATCAGTATAAACTGATTGGCTGTGTTTTATGTGTAAATGTATTAAAACATTAAATATGTTGAAGAAATATCACACTGTAAGCAGGCATGATAACTTGTGAATTTCAATATATGCAGTTTGGGGAAAGAAGTGCAATCAAGTATGCACACTTATCTGAAAAGGTAATGATAAATAAACAATTGAGATTGACTACCCCCCCAAAAAAAAACATTTTTAAGTTGAGAAACAAAGTCATGTTATGAAATGCATTCTGTAGTGTATTTTACTTGAATGACGCATGCATGTCTAAACATGAACAACTATATGTCTGGTGTTTAATGAATTTTGTTGTATTTTTTTTGTCTTTCAGTTCAGTACACATGGAAGAGTCTTCAGTGATGCAGGGAGCCCAAGGAGTCCTGGTTCAGAATTGGCCCACTGCATCCAGTGCCGCTGGTAGGAATCCATTCAAGTATTTTGATGTAACACAAGTACAGCTACTTTGTACTCTGGCGCACCTCTGATTTTTGCATTCCCAGCAAATGCCATTAACTGTGCATTCCTTACAAACTATTCAAACTGTAAGAGAGCCATAAAACTAAGAAAGATAGGGGTGTCAGCTAGGAGATCACCTCTGCCCAGTCCTAAAACAGCACTGCTTCAGAGTGGTGAAAAGACATGTGCTATGTGGGCTGAGATGGCTATCTCTGCTCTCTGTGGCACCAAGAGAGTGTAGAGAAAAAGGGAGAGACGGTAAGGTGGATCAGTGATTTAATTATCAACAAGTCACATAGGATAAACAGTAGCAAACATGAGAGCACATACATAATTAATTTTACTTTTTGAATGTAGGTGTTTCTGATTTTCAGCATTTGAAGATGGGTATGTTGCACTCAATGAAGATAAATAATGTTATATATGGACAACAAAAATAGTGAATACTTTTCATCGTATGCCCTTCATATTGGTATAAAAAATAAATTACATATGTACAAATAAAGGACTGCAAAAAAGCTTATTGGAGAATAATGTAACGTGAATCATAACCAATGACCATTAAATAAATAACAAAAACACTAAATGACAGATTTATCACATCCAATGAAAATCTTTTTAGATGTGACGCAGGATTGAAATTAAAAATCTCAGTGCTGTGTTTTTCATGAGATGAAATAAAAGTGGATTGAAAATAATCCAGATTGGGAGGGGTAAATTGGAAAAAAAAAAAAAAAGTGAAAACAGGTGAAAGAACAGAATTCTTATATAAAATCTGATTTGTTGTAATTACAAAGAAAGAGCTGGCTTGGCATGGTGTCTTAGACAGAAGGTGGTGGGCTCGGCAGGCAGACAAACTACCCACACAGTAACTACTGTCTCTTCCCAGCCATACTCACAAACACACAACCTCCTCCGCGCTACCATCGATTTTTTGCCTTTGCTGCGGATTTACTTTCTGCAGGCACTTTAAAACATGACATAGGGAGAAAGACATAGGACATGAGGGTAAAGAAAGGAAAGGAGGCAGTAGTGACATCTTCGGGGTGGTTCAGCGATAACAAGATCAGCTGGTGAGGATTCAAGTCTGTCTAATTAAGCAATTGCATTTCGAGGACAACACCTTATGCACATGCTAACCTTGTATTGCTTGGGGGCAAACTGTTTCTTCTTTATCTCAGGATTGGCTGCATTAATAAAAAGAATTTTTGATGAAGCCTAGAGAAGGTGAAAAGCTGATTCTGTATCTTACTTATCAGGAAAAAAAGGAGATATTGATTCAATGTAGCCCATCACATCACGGTGAGTCACAGGCTGTGCTATTTATAACCAAATTATCTTGTTTGTTAGCTATGGAGTTCAGGTGAGACTGTTGAGGGAAGACTTTCCGTCTGGTTGTTTTCCTTCCAGTGTTCTTTCAGGGTGAAACACATAACTCCTTTTGATTTACGTCATGTGTTTCTGTGTGTTGCTTTATTTTGTGCGGCCATTTTGAGTTGCCACATGTGTGTGCGTCTATGCATTTGGCTCTGTTTCTGAGTGTGTTTTGGCTGCCTGCTTTGTGTGCTGCTCCTGCTGTGACAGATGGAGCACAGCCCACGCCCAGATTAACAGACCCACATTAATAAAATCATGGTTCTGCTCAGTGTTTAACTCATTCTTCCTATCAGTTACCCTGTATGTCATATGCGTCCCTCTTTTTCACCAATACAGTCCCAGAGCACATAGGGATTCCAGGAGAACCATGCTGACTTGCAGTGATCCCCTTGTGAGCTGAGAATAGAGATACAGTAGGGAAATGAGGGAGATGGTTAGATTCTAAGTAAAGTATTGTAAATAAACAACTAAAATGCTATGGGAGTGTTTGGGAGGGAGTGGAAATGAATAAACGAGAGAGTGACTGTAACGAAGTCTGCAATAAAGGGCAATGCAGGTCTATGAGACTGCTGTTGCTAGGGGTGAGCGCTGACAAAGAGAGAGAGAGAGAGAGAGGGAGAGTGAGAGAGAGAGAGAGAGAGAGAGAGAGAGAGAGAGAGCGAGCTTGCAGCATTATTCTCCATCAGCAGAAGCACTGTCACTATGACTCCTACCAATGTCCTATTGCTTCACAGGAGGATGTAGTTTCCACGGCAACCATTCATTGGCCCTAAATTTGGCAGAAAGGGGAGGGGGTGTTATATAGAGAGAGGTGCAAACATATGGTGTAGCACTAATGGGAGAGAGAGAGAGGGGGGGAGAGAGAGAAGGTGAAGGACATGGCAAAAGGAGGATAAATTCACATATGTACATGAACAGTAGCTACAACAAAGATTGATGGAGTGAAGGAAGGGTGTTCAAATAGTGATATTCAAAAGACAGATAAGGGGAAGGAGATTGCAGAGGAGTGAGTAGAAGAGTGACCTACATTGAAAAAGGTTTCTTGACTATTGCAGAGGTCAATGCAGGTTCACTGTCTTCTGTATAATTCTCATTCATATTCCCATACATGCATATAATCTAAGCATCCTCTACACTTGGAGAAACTGAGGAGCTGAAGATTTCATTATAAGGATTTATATATTTTGTTCCTTACATCATGATCATAGCAGAACATGACATAACATGAGCAAATTCTGGGTAATTCCACACACCTGGTGACTGCAGTCTTTCAGTATGAAGTGTTGTATGAAATGTGTGCCAGTTTTTTGGCCGATTCATTATGGTGTGATAGCACAGCACAGAAGCTATAGCAGAGACTCTTTCTATTCAATTCTTCATGTTCTGGGATTTTAGATAACTTGTCAGTTCGCCCCCTCAATCTGTCTCTCTATAAAATTGATTAATTTTCCGTTTGTTTTTAAAATCTGTCATAACACACACACACACACACACACACACACACACACACACACACACACACACACACACACACACACACACACACACACACACGATAAATATATATTAATGTAACTCAAATGCACCAAACACAGGACCTCATTGTTTTTTTCCTCATAATTTTAAAGTTTTCTCTCAAGGGGCTGTTTGTCTCCACCATCTGCCACAGATCTAGCGGGCAGCAGACGGCAAGGTGCCTCGTCTGGCATGAAACCCAAACAACTACAGACACACCCATACAGACATGCACACTTGAAAAGGCACAAGCCTGCAGCTTGCCATCACTATAGTTTTCTTACCCTTGACAATATCCCTATTTTCTGTACTGTTCCCAGACTTTAAATTCTATGGTAATTTATGCAGGCCCCCAATATTATTCTCTACCACCACAAAGGCATATCGGACACATCAATAAATAGTAGACTTTTTGAGTTGACAGCAAGCTCATATTGTGTTCTATTTGAAATTCATAAAAACAGATGTACTGTACAGCACACAGACAAACGCAGGTGCCACTTTTGGAAAGGGTGTGGTCTGACTGCAGTGTAGAGCAAAAACAAAGAACACCAAAAGGAGTTTAAAATATATTTCCTGTACTTATCCCACCCTCCATTTTGGTGGTGAGCATTGCATCTACATCCTTGTACGTCCTGGACCCCCGTCTTCGTCCTCCTCTTCCTCTTCGGCTCATTATGTAACACTGCACTGCGCTCCACTGAGCTTCTCTGTGACTGGCTGATCGGAAGGCAAGAGAAGTGGATGAATAAAATAGATGTGGCAAAATGGTGCTTGGTTGATTTAAGTAGCTGTGATAACCTTTGACAGCATGAGGACAGAAGGCACAGCCACACACACACACACACAAAATAACAGGAAGTAAGACTTCAGAGATTAAATTTAAGAGGGCATAAAGGCAGTATCACACATTTTAGTGAAAACCTATTGATTACTTCCTCTCCATTATTGCATACACAGAACAGTGCAGCTTGTAAATACAAAGAGAGGGGTGTACATAGCAAATTATCATGCACTTCTCTGATGTGTCGCTGATGGACAAGCTGTTTTATCGCAAATCACACTAATGCTGCCATAAACATTGATAGGCGTGATTAAGGCTCATATCAATAACTGGGAGAGATGGGCGTTGGCTGGATGTGCTTTCACACAAGATTAAATGAAAGGTCAGAGGAAATAGAAGTTCAACAGCGAATGAGGAACACTGAAACAGTGTTGTGCGAGAGGAAAAGAAAAGAGACCGGTGGGCAGTTTTGCTCTGCAGCATCTATTTACAAAATCAGTAGGAAGCAGTGATGTATAGAATGGGTTTGGATGGGATGAGGCCACAATTGTGGTGAAAGGCAGACAAACTTACTAGAGTCCAAAAAGTGAAAAAGAGACACAAAAAATGTTATCGAAGGAGACATCAAGTGAATAAATATAGAAGTGACAGATGTGCATTTTCCCTTTCAGGTCGATTACACAAGTCACTAACATCTAAATTATGCATCCCATTGGAATGAAATACAGTACAAGGTTAACTGACAGGATCAGTGATTTTTCTCCCCATGTAATCAGAATGGATTATCATCCCCTATTTTTTTTTTTAGAGTTGAGGTTAGGTACCATTTTCTTTGGAAATTTGTACTGCCCTCCTCTATGCTTTGTCATCTGTCTCATATGACTCATCACTTTGTGGGGTGTTGTCTTGCTTGTGATTGTAATGTTGTTGCACATCATTCTCTGAAATTAAGTTACCGGTATACATATTTCTTGGAGGAAAGAGAACAGACAGTTGGGGACAAACTATTCTATTTCCATAAATATTCCCCAGTTTCCTTCAGCATTACTGAGCTCCATTTTGAGCTGATGCTTCTCTGTTATTTGCTCTACTTTTGGGAATATGGATTCAGTGTTTCTGCTGTGGGAGTCAAATGTGGATTTTTCCAACAGTCAAAGACTGTTGGTGAATTGTACAACCGACTGATTATGACTTTGACTGTCTCTCTGTCTGCATGAAAAGAAAGCACTGGCGAGATCCTGTCCTCGCCTGTCCTAATCCTTCCAGTCTCTGTCAAACTCGGTCTTTTCTCTGCAGCTCTTGTATTTGAGTCAGTAAAAACATGAGACATCCAGGGTCAATAGTTATGTGAAGCAATTCAAATACATGAATTGCCTAATGCCTGTATAGTGCTTAAATATAATAAAAGGTAATAATCATCCAAAAATATTTTTCTCTAAAATATAATAAAAAAATATATAAAACACTACAAAATACACAACTAGATTCTGTAAAGGTCAATTTAATGTGCGCAGGTTGTTTTTAAAATGTTTGTCCATTACACAGGTATTTAGTTCACATTTTTCAAGTTGGAGAACTGAACCCTTTTCCCATCCTAATTACATAAATCATATGCGGAGGGATCGCGAAAAGCCAAAATTTTTACTAGACCAGTCCTGAGGAAATTATTTAGCAGCACAAACTGCAATTTTTCCAGAGCTAACACAGCACAAATGATTGGGACTATTTTCAGGGAATTTAGAATGGAGTAGGACACAGATTCATGGAGCCGTGGCAATTTGGACATGAAACCGATTTTAAGAGGATATTAACCGGACCAAGGGCATTTTTATCGGTAATGATCTGACGTATTTCGCGATCACTGTATGAGTTTAACAAAATAGTTCAAAAGCCTTTTGGAATTCTGATTGCTTTCATTTGCAGCTACCAAAGTAAAATGTATTCTTGTTTGCTGCTTAGATTCAAGTGTTTTCCTTGCAGAAAAAAGAAGCTTTGCAAATGTACTTGTCGATCTGACTGATTAGTCAGATCAGCATTTGTGAGGAAGCTTGAGCTTCTCACAGAAATTCCAAAATGTAATTGAAGACATTCAAGTGTAATCTAAATATATCTTATTTCTTCAGCTTGGTGGGGGCAAAAAATCAAGGAAGCTAGCATTCATTGCCCTAGGTACTGCATGAGGTCAGGCTTTTTTTCCCAGACGATGTTCCTTCTGGTTGGATGGAGCCATGTTCAGTCAATCTCTCCTTAAGAAAGAATTTGGAAAAAGAGTAAGAGAAGTAAAAGGGATAGGCGAGCCAAGTGTGGCAAGTAGGTCATTGCAGCAAGGAAATACCCAAAGTGGTGGTATTCTGTTTTGCACATTGACACACTCCCACAAAGTGGGGTAAGATTGTAATTGCAAAGTATATCTAAGTTGGCTTCCCATGCTGTCTTGAATGCATTTAATATGTGCTGATGAGTGAATACTGTTGTTGAGTCAGCTTTGGTGGATTTGTTGTGTTGTCTTTTGTTGTAGTTTTCTTTTTAGTTCAAGTTTACTTGGTATTAGGCCATATACAGTTCATGCTGATAAATATTTTGTGTATCAAACAAGTGGAAACATTTTTACTGCCATATTGTGCATACACATTTTCACATAAATGCTACAAATCTCAAGAAATGTGGCATCTTTAAAAAGTAAACATTTACTATGATGTTAAAAAAGGAAAAACCTTACTTTGTGACTTTTAGAGACCTTTAACTTGTTTCATCAAACAGTGCCATTCATATTAGCATTTGACTTCATGTCTGGCTCTAGTTGCAAACCACCAATTAAGTACAACCCTTGTTCCTTTTAATGTACCTCCATTCACTTTACTTACTATGAGACTAAGCCAAGCTCCATTACATATTCTCTTTTAAACCAGTTTACCTGATTTGCATGTATATAGTAGAAGCACAAGTTGGAATTGTCATATGCATTTCAATTGGTTTGGTAGTAGTTGATTACACAGTGACCCTGTGAAACTCCTCCTCATTAGCAAGTTTGAAATGTGCTTGGAAATTAAATTCTAAGGTACACTTGAAGCTGGATTTTGCTATTTATTGTTAGCAAATAGAAAAGAGCAATCAGACTTTGATTAAAGGTATACAGGAGGATTTTCAGGAATTTTAGGAAAGAACCGCCCTCTCCACCGTTTGAAAAAAAATGCGCATGCGCAACGCTGTACCTGCTCCCGAGACGGAACGCCTACTAAAACGCGTGCGAGAGACATGCACGAGCCCAGTTCTCCTCGTGCACGCTCTGTTTACAAGTCACAAGTCGGCATCGCTCACATAAGCTCACTTTACAAGAAGATTTGCACCAGAGGGGGTGAAACTGTGTAAAAATGTCCGAGAATAATGCGTCGGGTCGGCCACCGGCATTATGAGAACCGTTTTGGAGTGAGCTGCGCGCAGGGACGAGCACGTACGACGGGCTTACGTCATATATCACCAGAATGATTGACAATTGGGAGGACCAGTTATTTTGATGATCCACCCGGAAGAAGAAAATCCTCTACTATACCTTTAATATAAAAATAAATAAATAAAATAATGAACCCGTGGGAAACTTTTCAATCGGATGTGGCTTGTAATAAAAGACAAATATTAAAACATTATTTCTAAAAACCACAATGTACTTAACTTCTGGGATTTGTTTTTTTTTTTCAGCACAGAGTACAAAGCATTCAGTGCATGTCAAAAGTTTTGAACTGTTTTTTTTTTTTCTCCAGTGTATACAAGCTTACATCTAACATTTTCTCATTTCAGAATACAAATTTGTTTCAGTGCATCTGAATGCAAATAATAATCTATCATCAATCTCATGTGTGTCTTCCAGATGCCGAAGGAGGAGAGGTCTCACCCCCGATGGGCGCCGGTGTAGACAGCAACAGCTGGCACTTTCGCTATGGCCCCGGTGGTCCTGGAGCACCACCGCAGCACCTGAAACCTGGCGAGGTCCCCCCGGAAGCCTTCATCATTCCTGGGTCCCCGGCCATAATATCAATCAGACAGAACCAGGGAGGAGAGGATGACAAGAGCGACTTCATTACATTTGGGAAGAAAGAGGAGGCCAAGAAGAAAAAGAAGAAGAAGAAGGAGAAGAAAGACAAGAAGGATAAGGGGAAAGATGATGGAGATGAGTAGAGCAGAAAGTGAAACGGGCAAAAAAGAGAAGGGCAATGTTAAAACAGAGGTACCAACCAAAGTCCAAAGGGCAAAAAGAAAGTGTAAAAAGTATTATACATTTTTAAAATTTCTTTCAATAACTAATACTGCTGATAGTATTTTAAAGCTATTTCAGTTGTGAACCTGGCCTTATCACAATTCATTTTACCTTCAGTTCTTACTGAGGTAATTTATTGAGCTTGCCTTGATATAATAAATCATACGATACACAATTTACTGATTTTCTCCATGCCCCTATGTGCCTATATACCCAGAAATTTTGTCATCAAATTATGTCATCCTTTCAAGTAAGGAAGTCTTTGCCCTTTTCTGGAATTCTTTTCCATGAATCTGCTGGGCACGTTGGCACCTCTGTCTTACCCCCTCCCCAACTGCAATGTGTAAACCACTCTCTCTTAGAGGAGACAAATACTTTGTACACAAACAACAACAAGCTGTGCCAGCCAAGGAAAAGAAGAAACATGAAGAAGACTGAGACAGATGTATGCAGTCTGGAGCTGGACACACTACTTGTAAATAGCACAGGCGAGAGTCACTGAAACTAAGGCTTACATGACACTGCTGCAAGATTCTTCTGGTCAAGATCAACAAAATGTTTCCTGAGCTCTCAATGAAACCACATGCACATGCGCATGCTGACACATTCAAACATGCATACACAAACTTACTTACCATGACAAGGTGGACACAGAAAGCACTTGAGACCTAGAAGAAGGGAAAGAAAGTCAACTGGTATAAAAGAACGTGCTTAAACCCAGACACTGCAAGCTTTCTGCCATGCACAGTTGCCAAGAGGTACACGTGTACATCAGCTCTCTCAGGATGGAAGCAGCATCCTTTGCAGTCACTCTGTATTTGCTCACTGCATAAAAAAGGACACAAAGAGCTTCATCTTCTGCCAGAACCCCAACAGAGGAATACAAAGAGTATTGCGGTGATGGGGACATGGGGAGATAGCTCGCATTCTCCTGAGGATCACAGAGGGGAGAGTCCAGCTGAGCTGTGATTCTGCATCCAGTCCGTGGACTCTGATGAGACCTTACAGAGTATATGGAGAGAATTCGATAACACCTTCTCTTCTCCCTCTGGTGCAGCAAAAGCCAAATGCTTTCTGCTTTGAATGTTTGGTAGCAACCAGCCCTTACCTAATACCTTGAGTTTACAAATATTCACCTGCTTGTACTTTCCCTGAGCTGCCGCAAGCCATCTTCTCTTTCCCAGACCACCTTGTTTTCCTTCCATCACCCATCCCACTGACTGCCTCTTCATGTGACTATGACATTTGTGATCTTGTTATATTGTCTTTTGTTCTCTAAAGAGATTCAGTCTTAATTGCTCTGGCTTTTTTTTATTTTATTTTATTCATTCTCATAGCTTTATCTAATATTTTGCATAACATTCCCACCACCACTTTCCCTCAGACATGGACTCGAACCCCCGCTCTGAGCTCCTGCTCAGGATCACTCCTGGGAGCAGACTGCTCTGAACATTGTGGTGTGCTTAGAACAGCATGGAGTAATGTGGATGAGGCCTGGTGGAGCCCTGGCGGGGGTCTGTGCCCTGAACACTTGTCAGTTGTTTTCAAGCGCAAAACGGTTCAGTGCTTTTAACTTGTGAATACTACAGTATGCGGTTAATTTCCTGTTCGTAGCCACTGATGAGAGGTGAACAGGTGGGATGAGGCCAATTACAGGGTCAGCGGAGCACTGGGACAAAGTGAGGAGACAGGTGCCGTGGGCTGGCCCTCTTCTCAACGTGCAAGAGATGAAAAGTTCGATTGATTGTTTTAGAATTGTTGAATCACATATTAGCTTTTATGTACGCTGTAAATGTAGCGTAGACTTAGTAGTCTCTGCATTAGTAATTCAAATTTCACCAAAAAACAAAACAAAATGGGCATCAAGGGATTCCAATTCCACCAATCCTCTCTCAGGAGGTTTTGAAACAGGGGCACACTCATGCCCCGAGACCTGCTTCTGTTGGTTCCCCTCCTCTGCCTGTAACTTGTTGTCACATCCCCACAGTTCTGCGGCTCAAGTATGTTGTCACTCCATTAAGTGGCTGCTGCATGTACTGCTCTAAGGAAACACATACTATATAGAGAAATATATATATAAATAGATAGATGGCTATGATTTTATTCTTTTGTATGATCATTTTTCTTCATTACTCGCACAGGAGATATTCGTATGTACTTTTATCTCTGCCAAACATCTATGTACTGCAATCTTCACGCTCCACAGATGTTGTATGGCATCCACTAAACCTCTTTAGATATTTGTAAATGCTATAGTGTGATACCTTCCAATGCAATGTTTTTTTTTCTTTAACCAACAATGATTTTGCTTTTGAGACCGAGCAAAGCAAGGAAAAAAAAAAAAAAATCACTTTGTGTCTGGCTTTGACATGACGATCTAACACTGTATTATTGTATCTG
Source organism: Blennius ocellaris (assembly GCF_963422515.1). Taxonomy (NCBI): domain Eukaryota; kingdom Metazoa; phylum Chordata; class Actinopteri; order Blenniiformes; family Blenniidae; genus Blennius; species Blennius ocellaris. The sequence goes on along the minus strand of NC_137658.1, from coordinate 8,949,525 downwards.
AAATATGTATGATCCTTTGATGAGCTATCACTTCCCTTTCACTCTTATAAAAAGTTAAAAGACAAAAAAAAAGCTAATGTAAAAGAAAAAAAAGTATATGTAGTGTATGCCTGTGTTTAGTGAGGAGTCATGCTGTCATTCTTTCCCAATGTATGGTGGTGAATTATGGTGGCAATGTGCTGTCCTGGATGGATCAGCCAAGATCTGTTGTAAAATCCTTTTTTGTACACCCTCTCATCAATTGTGACCGTGAAGTAGTGAATTTCATTTACTTCTTTTGTTTTTTGACTTTTTATTTGACCTATATGGATACAGTGGTAATGTGTTTGGTTTATAAATCACCAATAAAGTTTTCTTTCTTAAAAATACATCAGAACTATTTGTCTTGGGGTGTTAGTTATGTTCATGTGTGCATGTGTGTGAGTGAGGGGATGACGAACAATGGTTTTCATTCAAGTGTTAATTAAGGTTGACAATCCAGTTTTCACTGTGCAGTGAACAATACTTAAAAAGAATATATATATATATATATATATATATATATATATATATATATATATATATATATATAAAGTAGATTCTTATAACCACAGATGAATTTAATATCAGATCAAACTTAAAGAGGACATTTTTATAAAGCTTATAATCAACTGTCCAGAGGTGTGAGAAAATGGTTAAATAAAGTGAATTGTTGATGAAGGAAAGGCCAACAAACTGGCTGAATGCTGTTCCCCTCAAACTCTTCCGTCTCTGAACTGACAAGCATTCAGAAAGGCCCAGTCCCACCAGAGATGAACAAAAGGCTAAACAATTTGCCTGGCTTGGGCACCTAATTTCTCCTCATTGACAGCATTGTCACAGATGGTGCAAACAGTCCCTTGTGAAAGGAAGCGTCCAGATGCAACATAATTTAATAGAGTGGCTAAGTAGATTTATTGTATCCCAGTGGGTAAGGGTGCATCAGAGAAAAATCACAATAGAAGGACATCAGTCATGTTGGCCTAGATAAAATGGAGTATTGAGAAGCAACACTTTTATGCAGTTAAGGCCCAGTCACAACCCCCCTCTGCCTATTGTAAACTAATATTTGGTGTCCCAAAAATGTGTACAATATGTGAGTGCATATTTGCTATATCTGGTAAGAGTCAAAGTGATTAATCCCCATTCATCCGCCCTCATCACGTGCTTCGAGCTAACAGAACAGAAAATAAATCCTCAGTCAAACGTGTGCTGGGTGCAGCAGAGCTGTGGGACTTCATAATCCATGATGCATTTCTTTCAGGACCTGGGATTTCATATGAGACACTCGTACCATGCTCCTAATATAACAGGGAGATGATCATAGTCAATCAGTCTTTCCTCGTGTTGAAATTCCAAAACAGTAAGGATAAATCTCATGGTTTAATAATACTCAGCTATATCATGATTTCGCTTTCCCCCCATGAATTCCCATCTGATCCACTTGCTCTATTGCAAGAGTGCCAAACAACAGGCGCCATCTCCTGGTTGAAATTTCACAGCACATTTGAGAACACTGCATCAAAAAACGTTTCACCTTTCACCCCAAATTTAATTCTTTATTTCAGGTTGGAGCTTTCTCTTTCAAAATTATCACCACGTTTTCATTACTGGGCTGAATTGCATTGCAACTTATATTTATTTCTTAATGTTGGATCTTAAAGTGACCTGGCATACGTTTATACTGCAAATGTACACTTAACACTAAACTAAAATTGAATTTCTGTTTATTATCTTCCTGCATTCACCAAACCACCCGAAGATAGGCCCAAAACCTAACACATCTACTGTTTAAATTATTGTATGTATAAAATAATATACTGTAATGTGGCCTGCAAGCCACCAGGGGCCACATGCACAGCTTCATCTGAGGAGAATTTGATTTTATTTGAAGTTTGTTATTTCGAACATGTAAAAAGAAACAACACACACACACACACACACACACACACACACACACACAAACAAAAACAAAACCCCGAACATTCAATTACATAATTAAAAATTAAAATTAATATTAAAAATACCTGCCCTTATCTGTAGTTTTATCATATATGTATTATGTCCCTCATATGCCTAAACATGTATGTAGGATATGAATAAGAACATCTGCAATGATATGCTGTGACTGGTGTTTATGTCGCATTCTTAAAGTCATATTTGTTGGACGCGTCATCACAGTGACTGACGCAGTGAGTGACAGCTACATGTTTATCTGTGTGGGGCGGGAAAACAAAAGAAAAAGAAGAAAGTGGAGAAGAAAGTGGAGGAAGAAACACAGCCAAAGGATAAAGGTATGGCATTTTGTAGGGTTTAAGACCCTGTCCTTTGCAGATATGGTTATTTGGGGTGTCATGGCTTGGCTGGTAGAGCGGTCATCTCCCAATCGGAAGCAGTGTTGTGCCTGAACGAGTTCAATGAAGGCCAAACGCTTGTTCATGAACTCGTTCATATTTTGGGCGAACCTGAACGGAACGTACTGTATTTTGCCCGATGAAACGTTTCTGTAAACGCGCTCATTCTGGCGTTTGTAAATCGCGCTCTCACAGTTTAACGTTGTTTAAGAGGGACGCCAGACTTACAGAGCCCTCCGGCTGAAAACCCGGCTAAAGCACACCGTAAACGGGCCTTAACATGTAGCGGGGAGAAACAGCCAATCTGGCAACAGCAGCCACCACTGAGTCGCACCGCAGCATGTCATCAACATGCTACGCCTTCACGGCAAAAAAAACAAAAAAAACAAATAGAAAACAGGATCAGTCCCTCAGACTCTGCCTCCACGATTCATACTTCATCTTCGTTATGATTACTTAAAATAATTTTATGAAAAGGTCAGTGATGATCCAGGTGGGAAAAAACATCACCTTTTCGTGTAAAATGTGCCCGCCGGGTTTCAAGAAGCAACTCCATACATCAACAACATCAACAGCAAACCTGAGATGGCACATTAAACTAAAACACCTGGCGAACCCTTCAAGGTATGGGGAGTAACGAAAACATCAAAAACACACAGCAATGTCGAGCCAATAATGGGCTGAATATTGCACTTTTATGACCCAAGTTCTAGAACTTGTCTTTGGACAAACAAGTGAGGAAAAAGTCGATTCACTAAAAACTGAAAAGTGAGAGATAGATAAATAATGTTTAAATGTTTTGCACATTGAATGTTGCACTTTGAGGTACACCTTAAGTTTCTTACCCAGGTCTGGCTCCTCCCTCAGATTGTGTTTGAGTTAGTACAGTGGTTCTCAATTATTTTCTGTCATGCCCCCCCTAGAGGACAACAATTTTTTCAGGCCCCCCCCGAATTGTACTACCATTGAGAACCTGATAATATTTGTTTATTTATCTGTATAAAACATTGTATGATTTGCTGGCACCAGCATTCTGCATACAATCGCCTGATTATCAAAATAAATTAATAAAATGAGCTGGAGGCCCTTTTTTTAATCGTTCAAGCATGAATAAAGACACTAATACTGAAAGTCGCGCCTGCCTCACGCCCCCCCTGACACCCCACCCAGTCCCCCCAGGGGGGCTCGCCCCACCATTTGAGAAGCACTGAGTTAGTACAAGAATTATGTCGACACATCTTCTGGACTTTGTTGTTAACAGCTCACAATAATCTCCTTGAGTGTTTTACTATTTTAGCTTGCAATTTGTTTGTAGAACCTGCCTGATATATTTTCCTTTGCACCTCAAGGACTAGGTTTTTGTTTTAATAATTCCTTATTAAAAAAGATCATTCAAGCAGCATGTTATGGAGAATATATTGTAGGGGTGGGGATGGGGGGCAACAAGAGGGAAATTGCATTATTCTGAGGGTAATAGCTCGCATCAACATATTGGAAAAAAAATAACTATGAACGAGTTAATTTTTGGAACTGAATTATGGACTATGAACTGAACTCGTTCATTTTAAAATTTGTGAACTCAACTTTGAACTAGTTCATGTAGAAAGTGAACTTTCCCAACACTGATCAGAAGGTTGCAGGTTCAGTTCCCATCTCTGCCTACCTAAATGCCGAATTGCCCTTGGGCAAGACACTGAACCCCAGACTGCCTGTGTGTATGCAGTGAGATTGAGTGAGCGGTGGCGGTCAGAGGGACTGATGGAGCAAAATTGCAGCCTCGCTTCCGTCAGTCTGTCCCAGGGCAGGTGTGGCCATCAAGTATGGAGGAATGAATAATGCAATGTAAAAGTGCGTTTGAGTGTCCAGAAAAGTGCTATATAAAACCAATGCATGGATTTGATTGTCATAAACCCAGTTTCAGTGTTTGCCTCATGGAAGTTGGCTAATATGAAATCAATATGTCATATATGATAGTGTATGCTGGGACTGACTGACTGTCATTGTTCAGGGTTCATTGTCTGTCACTGATTTGACTCTTAACATTACCAGAGCATTACTATAACAATTTATTTTTTATTTTTTTTGTATTGCTGCAACATTACTGCATTTTCTAAAATCGGAAGATAGGTGTATAATCATGTTTTTCTTTGCAGGAGCAATTAAAAAAGTCGTTTTGGCTCCAAATATTGAGACAGAGGAATCATTACAACTTCCTGTCCATGAAGCCCCTGGACCATCCCATTCCTCAGGACCTCCTCCTGACCAGGAAGCAACAGAGCCCATGGTCACTGCCTGTTTTTGGTAAACTAGTATGAGGTGAAAAATAAAATAAAGTAAAAAAAACTTGCCAACCATGCCTTCCTGAGGCATGACATGACTCCTCTGGAGCTTCCCACTGTCATCCACAAAAGTTGTTTGGAGGAACTGCATCTCAATCTATGGATTGCCCTGAGATTGGCCTGCCCTCTTTCTGTGACTGTACCCTCAGCAGAGAGGAGCTTCTCAAAGCTGAAGCTCATCAAAACCTACCTACAATCATCAACGGGGCAGGATCACCTTCCAAGTATTACAACAATCGGCCTCAACCATCAGATGGACAAGCAACTGTCATATGAGGACATAATTGATGACTTTGCAAAAGTCTCTACAATCTCCAGTTGATCCAGAACAGTGCAGCTGGATCCTACTCAGAGTAAGAAAGCACAAACACGTCACCCCAATACTCTTTCTCTTACTCTCGCACACTTTAAGGGCTTCCCATTATGACCAAAACAAACTACAAGTTGTGCCCTTTATGCATCAATGCCTTTATGAAAATGCTCCTTAACTCAAAGAAATGCTCATTTAACAAACCCCAATCCAGAACACATGCTCTGCACACCAACACCACCTCCAACCTGGGAGGGCCAACATCCTGCATGTTTCGAGGTCTCTCCCAGTTCCAACAGATCCAAGTAGCTTCTTTACAAGCTTGATGATGACATTGTCATTAGAAATAGAAAGCCTTTATTGTCATTATTCAATGTGGAGTGGAGTTGCTCCTCTCACAAATAAAAGAAAGAATAGTGCAAAATGACAAAAGGTTCCAGATGTTTCGCAGTGAATTTTGAGTTGCTTGTGATGTGCGGAATGTGTGCGAATCATTGAATGGGGAAATTTAGGTTGTTCATGGCTCTGGAAAATAAACTTTTTGAATCTGCTTGTCTTTCCTTTGTTACACCTGTAGGAACAGGTCAAACAGGTGCTAACCAGAGTGTCGCTGTCCTTGGTAATGTTTTGTGCTCCACTGAGGCATTTGGAGATGTAAATGTCCATCAGGGACACAGGGCAATGCTGCTGCTGTGATTACGCCTCTCTCAGCCAGGAGGTCTGGGTTACAATATTGGCTAGGAGTTTCTTTGTGGAGTTTGCATGTTCTCCCTGTGTGTGGGCTTCCTCTGGGTATTCCACTTTCCTCCCACAGTCAAATCTCTCTCTCTCTCTCTCTCTCTCTCTCTCTCTCTCTCTCGCCTCAAAAAGTACCTGCTAATGTTACATATTGAAGACGTACATATACATATTAATGTAACAATAAAAAAAACATGCATGTGAATAGGTATTAGCATCACATCGCAAATAGGCTTCAAAATAACCTCAAACAATAGTAATACAAGTGGCATTTTCAAGAATATTAATGTTTTGAATTCCCTCACCACCTTATATTACATGTCTAATTACTCAGCATTCCAATGTTGCACTTCTCAACTACCCCTGTCTCTTAAACATGTGCATGCTCATCAAATTACATCAGTTCAGAGTAATTATTCTTTATTTCAATGGTAATACATACATGGAACTAGTATATAACTTTTTTGGGCATTTGAATAGGTTTACATAAAGAAACACAATTAAAGAAAGAAATATAATGCAGAATTTTTGGAAATGGCAGTTTATTTATTTTGCCAAAAATATGACAATAGTTTAAGAATGCCTCAATATGCTTTATTATAAAACTCTGAAATGAACAAATGTTATTATGGATATGGATAAATACGAGAACGCTTTTCTAATTATTTTTCCATGTACTTACACATGAAATGTGATGGAAAAGCGATTTGTACAGCAAACTTTACTATCTTGTTATGTTGCTCAATGTTGTTTTGCCACTACCTGAAATCAGAGCTCATTGACTGCCTCAAATAGTTTTATGCCCTGTCTAGAGTTTATACATGTCTATGGTGGATACCTTGACTTTGCCCGACTTTGCTTCAGTCCACTCACCTGTATAAATGAGTACCAGCATATCCTGAGGAGTAACTGCGATGGACCAGTGTCTCATCCAGGTGCAATTATTAACGCTAACACGCTTTGCACTACTGAAACTGGAGATAAGCACCAGCCGAATAAGCTCCCATGGCTTGGAATAGGTTTAGTAAGTACTACTACTAGTCATAGATAAGGGCAAGCCCATCGATAATGAGGCTAGAAAAAAATTATAAATATATATATACGCATACGACAAACTTGCATGCAGTCAATAAGAATGGTCTCTTGGTGCCGCTGTGGACCAGTGTACAGAATAGATGTGCAGACATATCCAGCCACTCCTTCTGCATAATTTCTGTACATTTGGAGATGAGTCCCTTTATGCGACGGCATTAGAAGAAGTCGTCACTGCTTAGTTGTTGGATCTCATGTCTGTGTTTTTCATTATTTTGTTTTTGTTTGAGACCGTATTTTTGTAGGAACACGGGAGTTGTGTTTTTTCCCCCAGGATGGGAGACAAAAGATTCTCAGCGCTCGGGCCGATCATCTGCTTTGCTTTCTTAATCGTAATGATGCGCCTCGTCGACGGAGATCTGAGTTATTCTTTTCCCGAAGAGATGAAGCAGCAATCTGTGATTGGAAATATTGCAAAAGATATCGGCCTTGATATGAAAGCCTTGTCTTTTCGGAAAGCCCGTGTGGATTTGGTTGGAACTCGGAGACGCTACTGTGACATTAATTTAAATACCGGGGATTTGATCACACTGGAAAGAATTGACCGGGAGAGCCTTTGTGGAAAGAAACCGTCTTGTGTTGTTATTATGGATCTGTTGTTAGAAAATCCTTTGGAGCTTCATCGTATAAACCTTCATATTCAGGATGTGAACGACAACCCACCAAGATTTAAAAACAATTTGATCGACATGGAGATACGTGAATCCGCAGATAAGGGTAACCGCTTCTCCATCGAAGAGGCCCATGACGCAGACGTAGGTCAAAATGCAGTTCAGAGGTACAGTCTTAAAAAAAATGACTATTTTATCCTCGCTGTAGACAGCAACCGAGTTGAACTGGCGCTTGAGAAAAACTTAGATCGAGAAAAACAGAAGGAAATCAATTTACTCCTCACAGCTCTAGATGGCGGCTCTCCTCAGAGATCAGGTACTGTCGTCATACACATCACGGTGTTGGATGCCAATGATAACGCTCCAGTGTTCAGCCAGACCGTTTATAAAGTCAGTCTTCCTGAAAACTCTCCACCAGATACTGTGGTGGTTCGTGTCAGTGCGACTGATGCAGATGAAGGACTAAATGGAGATGTCACATATGATTTCGGTCACGTGTCTGACGACGACGTGAATATTTTTTCAATTGATCGCAAAACAGGAGAAATTAAAGTGACAGGTGACATTGATTTTGAAGACAGAAGTTCATTTGAAATTAGAGTGAACGCGAAAGACGGCTTAGGACTTACCTCATACGCTAAAGTTTTTGTAGATGTTACTGACATGAATGATAATGAACCCATGGTAGACGTAAAGTCTCTGTCTTACCTCATACCGGAGAACATCCCACCTGGTACTGAGGTGGGCATCATCAATGTGCAGGACAGAGACTCTGAGAATAATGGACAGGTCCGCTGCTCCCTCCAGCAGGGTGTCCCTTTTAAGTTAGTTCCTTCTATTAAAAACTATTATTCTCTGGTGAGCACAGGGCAACTGGACCGTGAATTGGTGTCTGATTACAACATTACAATCACTGCCACTGACGAGGGCTCTCCACCTCTGTCCTCCTCTAAAACTGTTCATTTATCTGTAGCTGACATCAACGACAACCCACCTGTGTTTGATGAAGAGTCGTACAGCGCATATGTGAGTGAAAATAACAAACCCGGCTCCACTTTATGTTCCGTTGCTGCTCGAGACCCTGACTGGAGACAAAACGGAACCGTGATTTATTCTCTGTTAGCTGGAGAGGTGAACGGTGCCCCGGTGACCTCGTATCTGTCTGTGAACGGAGACACCGGGGTGATCCACGCTGTGAGGTCGTTTGATTACGAACAGTTGAGGAGTTTCAACGTGCAGGTGATGGCCAGAGACAACGGTTCTCCTCCACTGAGCAGCAACGTGACAGTCAGTGTGTTCATATCAGATATGAATGACAACGCTCCTCAGATCTTGTACCCCGCCCCGGAGGGCAACTCCTTCATGACCGAGCTGGTCCCCAAAGCTGCACACGGAGGTTCTCTGGTGTCCAAAGTGATCGCAGTGGACGCGGACTCCGGACAGAATGCGTGGCTGTCCTATCAGGTAGTGAAATCCACTGATCCGGGACTTTTCACTATCGGTGTCCACAGTGGAGAGATCAGGACACAACGGGACATTTCTGAATCTGACAGCATGAAACAGAACCTGATAGTGTCAGTGAAAGACAACGGACAGCCCTCTCTGTCTGCCACCTGCTCCATGTATTTACTTATTTCTGATAACTTGGCTGAGGTTCCTGAGCTGAAGGACATTTCTTATGATGAGAAGAACTCCAAGCTAACTTCATACCTGATCATCGCGCTGGTGTCCGTGTCCACCTTTTTTCTGACTTTCATTATCATCATCCTGGGAGTGAGGTTTTGTCGCAGGAGAAAGCCCAGACTGTTGTTTGATGGAGCAGTGGCCATCCCCAGTGCTTATCTCCCTCCAAATTACGCAGATGTTGACGGCACAGGAACTTTACGCAGCACTTACAATTATGACGCCTACCTGACAACAGGATCTCGAACCAGTGACTTCAAGTTTGTGAGCTCTTACAATGACAACACGCTGCCTGCTGACCAGACTCTGAGGAAAAGTCCATCAGACTTTGCTGACGTTTTTGGAAATGACGGCAGTTCTCCTGAGGTAGGATATATTCATCTCCATATATATCTCTCAACGGCGGATATTGTGTCATCACTATGGAAGTCAATACACCCAGCCATTTCTTCAGCTCGAGCCACCTTCATACGAAGGAATATCTACGTAGCATTATCGTGTAATTGCATTAATTTCAACAGTATATACCACGTCAATGTTAGCATTTGTTTTCATATGTCATTAATGTTTTGCCCAATCATAACTTCACCCAAAATCTAATTCTGTGAAATACTGAAACAAAAACAACAAAAAAAAGAATTGAAACCCTTATGAATTAAGAATGGATTTGCATTTTACGTTTTGATCAGGTGTCTGATTTTTCAAATGACAACAAAATATCTTATTATGTACATAAGTTGAAATGACTCCACTTGTTAAATGTATCTAGAGTTCTTCCAACCTATTGTTATTACTTCCAAACATGTTAGCATTTAAATGAACAAGTCTGAATGACCAATTCCCTATGCGTCCAGTATTTGACCATATATAGTCTTATACGTTACAAATATTACTGAGTCAACAAAAATAATGTATTTTGATTTTCATACATTCACGAAAGTGATTTAGACGGGCATGCTCGGATAGAGAATGGTTCAGTCTTTGGCTTGCCATTGTAGCACTGTCCATGGTCCTGATTATTTTTTTGTTTGCTGAGCGCTTGAAGATTGAAGCTGATTGCTTCCATTTACAGTATACTACACTACAATTAGCTACGTCAGTGTTGATGTTTTTGACAAGTTTCAGACGTCATCTGTAATAGAGGTTGTTTATATGCGATATGTCTAATAAAGCTCGGGGCGTCGCTGTTCACTCGCAGATAGGAAGGAGGTTATTTCTCCACCCACAGCAAAAATAGTAATCATATAGAAACCGAGGGTAGCCATTGTTGGAAAAGCATCTGAGCGATACGTTCTATTTCCAACAAGAAAAAAAAAATCTTATCTATAGAGTTTCCCCTTTTCTCTGGCACTATGGCGCTGACAGGACGAACTTGGTTGGTTTCTCTGAGCTACTTCATTGTCTTTTTCCACCTCACCACGGGGGACATGAGCTACTCCGTTCCGGAGGAGATGAGACCAGGGTCGATTGTTGGAAATATTGCGAAGGATCTGGGTCTGGAAGTGGGGCAGTTATCCGCCCGTAAAGTCCGTATCGATGTTGAAGGAAAGTACCAACATTACTGTCACATTGATCTCAAAACGGAGAATTTGATCATGAAAGAAAGGATTGACAGAGAGGAGCTGTGCGGGGAGAAGGTTTCGTGCATGCTGACATTTGAATTAGTGCTAGAAAACCCTTTGGAGCTGCACCGCATTTCTGTGCTCATTCAGGATGTAAACGACAATTCACCAATTTTCCCGAAAGATCTATTTAAATTAGAAATCAGAGAATCAGCTGACAGAGGAGCTCGATATAGTCTTATAGAAGCTCACGATGCCGACATCGGACAAAACACAGTTAAAGACTATAGTTTACAAAAGAACGAGCATTTTGTTCTGTCTGTAAAAGGTGGCGCGGATGGATCTCAAACCGTCGAGCTGGTTTTAGACAAAGAGTTAGACCGTGAAAAACAGCAAGAATTAAATCTTGTGTTGACTGCAGTTGATGGTGGAAATCCACAGAAATCAGGGACTGCTATTCTACTTGTGAGTGTGCTGGATGCCAATGATAATGCACCTGTGTTTGATCAGGCTATATATCAAGCGAGTCTACCGGAAAATTCTTCAGTTGATACAGTAGTATTAACTGTCAGCGCCACCGACGCAGATGAGGGAATCAATGGGGAGGTGACTTATGAGTTTAGTCGCATTTCAGAAAAAGCCAAGAAGGTTTTCAACCTCAACAGTAAAACTGGGGAAATAAAAATCATCGGTACTCTTGATTTCGAAAGTGATAGTAAATTTGAAATGCGCATTTATGCTAAAGATGGATATGGTCTTTTTTCAAATTCTAAAGTCGCAGTTGATATTACTGATGTCAACGACAATGTCCCGGTGATATATATGAAATCAACAATTAATCCCATACCTGAGAATATCCCACCTGGTACAGAGGTGGGTATCATTAATGTTCAGGATGAAGACTCTGATAGTAATGGACAAGTCCGCTGCTTTCTCCAGCAGGGTGTCCCTTTTAAGTTAGTTCCTTCTATTAAAAACTATTATTCTCTGGTGAGCACAGGGCAACTGGACCGCGAAGGGATTTCTGATTACAACATTACAATCACTGCCACTGACGAGGGCTCTCCACCTCTGTCCTCTTCTAAAACTGTTAATTTATCTGTAGCTGACATCAACGACAACCCACCTGTGTTTGAGGAAGAGTCGTACAGCGCATCTGTGAGTGAAAATAACAAACCTGGCTCCACTTTATGTTCCGTTGCTGCTCGAGACCCTGACTGGAGACAAAACGGTACCGTGATTTTCTCTCTGTTATCTGGAGAGGTGAACGGTGCCCCTGTGTCCTCGTATCTGTCTGTGAACGGAGACACGGGGGTGATCCACGCTGTGAGGTCGTTTGATTATGAACAGTTGAGGAGTTTCAAAGTGCAGGTGATGGCCAGAGACAACGGTTCTCCTCCACTGAGCAGCAACGTAACAGTCAGTGTGTTCATATCAGATGTGAATGACAACGCTCCTCAGATCTTGTACCCCGCCCCGGAGGGCAACTCCTTCATGACCGAGCTGGTCCCCAAAGCTGCACACGGAGGTTCTCTGGTGTCCAAAGTGATCGCAGTGGACGCGGACTCCGGACAGAATGCGTGGCTGTCCTATCAGATAGTGAAATCCACTGATCCGGGACTTTTCACTATCGGTGTCCACAGTGGAGAGATCAGGACACAACGGGACATTTCTGAATCTGACAGCATGAAACAGAACCTGATTGTGTCAGTGAAAGACAACGGACAGCCCTCTCTGTCTGCCACCTGCTCCATGTATTTACTTATTTCTGATAACTTGGCTGAGGTTCCTGAGCTGAAGGACATTTCTTATGATGAGAAGAACTCCAAGCTGACTTCATACCTGATCATTGCGCTGGTGTCTGTGTCCACCTTTTTTCTGACTTTCATTATCATCATCCTGGGAGTGAGATTTTGTCGCAGGAGAAAGCCCAGACTGTTGTTTGATGGAGCAGTGGCCATCCCCAGCGCTTATCTCCCTCCAAATTACGCAGATGTTGACGGCACAGGAACTTTACGCAGCACTTACAATTATGACGCCTACCTGACAACAGGATCTCGAACCAGTGACTTCAAGTTTGTGAGTTCTTACAATGACAACACGCTGCCTGCTGACCAGACTCTGAGGAAAAGTTCATCAGACTTTGCTGATGTTTTTGGAAATGACGACAGTTCTCCTGAGGTAGGAAACATTCCTCTTCATAAATGTCTCTCAACGGCGTATATCCTAATGTGACATTACTATGAAAGTCAATACCCCCATCCATTTATTCAGCGCGAGCCACCTTCATACAAAGGAATATGAGGTTTACGTAGCATTATCGTTTGTTCACATTAATTTTAAAATGATATACCACGTCAACGTTTGCATTTATTTTAATATGTCATGGATATTTAAAGCAACCATAACTTCTCCCAAAATCTAATTCTGTGAAATGCTGAAACAATCAAACAAACAAAAAAATTAAAAGCTTATGAATTAAGAATGCGATTTACATGTTAAGTTTTGATCAGGTGTCTGATTTTTCAAATGACAACACAATATATTATCATATATATGTGTTGAAATGACTCCACTTGTTAAATGTATCTAGAATACTTCCGACACGTTGTTATTACTTCCAAACATGTTAGCATTTAAATGAACAAGTCTGAATGACCAATTCCTTGTGTCCAGTATTTGACCATATATAATCTGATACGTTACAAATAATACTGCGTCAACATAAATAATATATTTTGATTTTCATACATTCACGAAAGTGATTTAGACGGGCATGCTCGGCTAGAGAATGATTCAGTCTTTGGCTTGCCATTGCAGCACTGTCCATGGTCCTGATTATTTTATTTGTTTACTGAGCGCTTGAAGATTGAAGCTGATTGCTGATATATATATATATGACCACCCCCCCCCCCCCCCACACACACACACACACACGCACACACACACACAAGCAAACAAACACACACAATGACAGAAATAAGATTAAATAATGCTCAATTTGATCTAAATAAATGGAAGTCACTCCACTTGTTAAATGTATTATTTGGCTCCAAAAAGTGTTGCCCTTTTTCAGAGCGCATGTCTGAATTACCAGTCTCATAGGTAGTATTTGACTTCACATAATCTGATACATTACAAATTTCACTGCAGCCCTAGAAATGATATGTCTCAATTTGCATAGATTTATGAAATTGATTTACACCGGGCAGGCGCGATATAGTTTTTAAATCTTTTGACATACCGTTTCAACATTGCCCATGCTTCTGATTGGTTTCTATTGGAAATCTATTGAGTGAGCTACTTCAATGTTGAAGAATGAAATGTTGATGTGTATTTGTTATTTGTCGAAGAAAACTCAGGGTGTCGCTGTTCACTCGCAGATAAGAACACGGTCTTTTCTGTCTTTTCTCCACCCACAGTAAAAAATGGCATTGTATGGAAACTAAGGGCAGCCATTATTGGGAAAGCAACCGAGCTCTTCATTGTGTTTACAACTAGAAAAAATATTTTCTGTTTCGTTTTGGATTTTTTTTACTTAATAGCTCGGGAACCATGGAAGGGCGATCTTGGCTCATTCATTCATGCTATTTGGTTGTCTTTTTCCACATCACCACGGCGGACCTGAGCTATTCCGTCCCAGAGGAGATGAGGCCAGGATCTATTGTTGGAAATATTGCGAAGGATCTTGGACTTCAAGTGGATACATTATCCGCCCGTAAAGCCCGTATCGATGCTGAAGAAAACTACCAGCCTTACTGTGACATTGATCTTAAAACTGGGAATTTGGTTATGAAAGGAAGGATTGACAGAGAGGAGCTGTGCGCGGAGAAGGTTTCGTGCATGCTTAAATTTGAATTAGTCCTAGAACACCCTTTGGTGTTGCACCGCATTTCTGTGCTCGTTCAGGATGTTAACGACAATGCACCCGTTTTTCCGAAAGATCTATTTAAATTAGAAATCAGAGAATCAGCTGACAGAGGAGCTCGATATAGTCTTATTGAAGCTCACGATGCCGACATCGGACAAAACACAGTTAAAGACTATAGTTTACAAAAGAACGAGCATTTTGTTCTGTCTGTAAAAGGTGGAGCGGACGGATCTGAAACCCTCGAACTGGTGTTAGACAAAGAGTTAGACCGTGAAAAACAGCACGATTTAAATATGGTGTTGACTGCAGTTGATGGTGGAAATCCACATAAGTCAGGGACTGCTATTATACATGTGAAAGTGCTGGATGCCAATGATAATGCACCGGTGTTTGACCAGGCTGTATATAAAGCGAGTCTACCAGAAAATTCCCCGGTGGATACCGTGGTATTAACTGTCAGCGCCAGTGATGCAGACGAGGGAGTCAATGGGGAGGTGACTTATGAGTTTAGTCGCATTTCAGAGAAGGCTAAGAAGGTGTTCACACTAAACAGTAAAACTGGGGAAATAAAAGTAGTCGGAGCTCTTGATTTCGAGATTGATAATAAATATGAAATGCGCATTTATGCTAAAGATGATTATGGTCTTTTTTCAAATTCTAAAGTAACAGTTGATATTATTGACGTTAATGACAATGCCCCAGGAATATACATTAAATCACTGAGGAGTCCCATACCAGAGAACACCCCACCTGGTACAGAGGTGGGAATCATTAATGTGCAGGACAGAGACTCTGATAATAATGGACAGGTCCGTTGCTCCCTCCAGCAGGGTGTCCCTTTTAAGTTAGTTCCTTCTATTAAAAACTATTATTCTCTGGTGAACACAGGACAACTGGACCGTGAAGTGGTGTCTGATTACAACATTACAATCACTGCCACTGACGAGGGCTCTCCACCTCTGTCCTCTTCTATAACTGTACATTTATCTGTAGCTGACATCAACGACAACCCACCTGTTTTTGAGGAAGAGTCGTACAGCGCATATGTGAGTGAAAACAACAAACCTGGCTCCACTTTATGTTCCGTTGCTGCTCGAGACCCTGACTGGAGACAAAACGGTACCGTGATTTTCTCTCTGTTATCTGGAGAGGTGAACGGTGCCCCTGTGTCCTCGTATCTGTCTGTGAACGGAGACACGGGGGTGATCCACGCTGTGAGGTCGTTTGATTATGAACAGTTGAGGAGTTTCAAAGTGCAGGTGATGGCCAGAGACAATGGTTCTCCTCCACTGAGCAGCAACGTGACAGTCAGCGTGTTCATATCAGATGTGAATGACAACGCTCCTCAGATCTTGTACCCCGCCCCGGAGGGCAACTCCTTCATGACCGAGCTGGTCCCCAAAGCTGCACACGGAGGTTCTCTGGTGTCCAAAGTGATCGCTGTGGACGCGGACTCCGGACAGAACGCGTGGCTGTCCTATCAGATAGCGAAATTGACTGATCCGGGACTTTTCACAATCGGTGTCCACAGTGGAGAGATCAGGACACAGCGGGACATTTCTGAATCTGACAGCATGAAACAGAACCTGATAGTGTCAGTGAAAGACAACGGACAGCCCTCTCTGTCTGCCACCTGCTCCATGTATTTACTTATTTCTGATAACTTGGCTGAGGTTCCTGAGCTGAAGGACATTTCTTATGATGAGAAGAACTCCAAGCTGACTTCATACCTGATCATCGCGCTGGTGTCTGTGTCCACCTTTTTTCTGACTTTCATTATCATCATCCTGGGAGTGAGATTTTGTCGCAGGAGAAAGCCCAGACTGTTGTTTGATGGAGCAGTGGCCATCCCCAGTGCTTATCTCCCTCCGAATTATGCAGATGTTGACGGCACAGGAACTTTACGCAGCACTTACAATTATGACGCTTACCTGACAACAGGATCTCGAACCAGTGACTTTAAGTTTGTGAGCTCTTACAATGACAACACTCTTCCTGCCGACCAAACTCTGAGGAAAAGTCCATCAGACTTTGATGACGCTTTTGAAAACCGTGACAGTTCTCCCGAGGTAAGATACATTCCTCTTCATAGTTCTTGTTGTTTTTTCGGGATTGTGTCGCAATAATGATGCGTGTTTTATCGTCTTTCATGTTGTATGCTTTTATGATATGTTGCTTATCTTTAACTTTTGGCGTGCTATTTAAAACGGGATTCATGCCTGATAAGCTATATACTTTGCATGTTTAGTTTAAAGGAAGTTTATACAGGTGAACGGTCAAGTTGCACACATTACTTTATTGACGACTTTTAAATATTGTCAAGTCATTAAAAACAAAATAATTACTTTCGGGAAAAATAAATACAAAAAACATGTACATCCATCTGGAATCATTGGATATTTTATTTCAGTTCTCTCTATTTGTCTTTCTGTTCTTAATTTTCCAGCGAATCTATATTTCCATAGTGTTGTCCCTCCATCCACCTTAATACATATACATACATATAGTTTTTTTTCTGAATATCTAAATGCTTTACAAAGTGTGATTTACATGACATTATCTTTTCGACACATTTTTTTTCTTTTTTTTTTTTTTTAAGTAAGAGCATGCCAAGCGCTTGCGGAACAAACCAGAGCCGGGTCGGGGGCGGGGCACATGACCATGTCCTTTAAACCGAAGTAATAAAGCTCATCATAATTTACAAGATGCATATGTCCGTAAAGGGGGTCTTACACGATTCAGCACCACGAAGAGCAACCATGCCATTTTGAAGTCCATCAAACGGACATGAACTATAACAAGCCAAGAAAACAACAAAAACCATTAGGCTACATGGCCCCTAATAATAAAACAATACAAATCCAAAGCTGTTCAGCACCGCGGATAGCGACAACATAATTTTGACATCGACTTTAACTATTTCAACTAATGGGAGGCTACCAGCTTATATCAATAGTTATACATTTTAGTTAAACTGGCACAGCGACCCACATGTTCACAGACCAACACAATTTCAATATGAAGTACTATAAGCCTACGCACCACTAGTTGAAGGGCATACCACGAGCCTTGCGCTCCGCGAACTCGTCCACGATGTTCTGTTTGCCCATTTCCTTTGCTCCCTCATTCTCCATTGGAATCATTGCAGTTCAACTCAGTCTCTCCTGTCCCACTGTACTCCTCAAGTGGTTTTTGATGAGTTTTAACTTGGAGAATCAGCGCTCGGAAGTTGCTACGGTGACGGGAAGAGTCAAAAATAAAAAAGAGGGCGGTGCAAACCTCACTGAATGTAGAAGTTACTGCTGGGTGGGTGACGAGTAGCATTTTTGCCAGATCCGCAATAAACTTTTGCTGTGGTGTCTGAGTCACAGCATACCGATACAGTTCAGTTTTATCTGTTTATTAAATGTATGAATTACATGTTTGAACAGGGACTGTGAAACGTTTCAGTGGACTTTGTGTTTTATCCTGTCACTCGAGAGTTGATGGTGGAGGGTGACGAGGAGGTTGTCTCGGAATGCGTCCCGTGCGCATAATTGTACCGCGAGCAGCTTTTTTCAGGATTTACAGCTATAATGTAGAAACATACGAAACTATATCACGTATCACGTATGTATGCTAATAAAATAAGCAATATAAAGTCTATAATTTCTTAATTTCACATGTAACCCATGGAAAATCATGTCAAGTGCAGTTTGTTTTTTGCATGCGACTTTCCCAGAGACTCACATTACGGTAGTTCTTACCGTGTACACACAGTTCAGTTTGTTTGTACGTTATAGCTGCACATCCTAAGACAAGTTGGTGAAACAGAACAGACGTCCCCAGCGACAGCCAGTCAGTGTGCTCTCCCGTGGACGGGACTCGGTTTTTGGCACAACACCTGCGCATCCACAGTGCAGCTTTACTTACGGCTGTTACCGTGCGTAAAGCTGTGCTTTCTCTGAAATTAGACTTTACACACTTTGTCACAATTGATAATCCATCAGTTCTATCCACTGCTCTGTATCATTTGAATATTAAAGTTTGGCATGAGAACATGGTGCTGCAAATTCACTAGTAATGCTCCACTAAAGAAAACATATATACCACTGCAGCCTGGCTGTTTACAATTACACGGATCTATAAGTCTGATATTTGAGGATATTAAATGTATGAGATGAATCTGGCTTTAATTCTCCACCTCACATTCAGCGCTGCCCGGTTCCACGTCTCAAAAATCATAATGCACAAGGTTCAAAGTTTGCTTACCGGCAGGCACACCCCCCAGCCCTCCCCAGCCCAGAGCCGGGGGAGGGGCCCGGCTCCCCCAGGTCCCCGCTCCGAATCGGGCTCTCCGGGGCCCAGACCGGGGGCGTGCTTACCCTCGCAGGCCCTCCCGAAGCTCCGCTCCTGATACCGACTCAATGGACGTATATTTTGGAATAAGCCTTGCATGTTTTAGGCAACCATAACTTGCCAAAGTAGAATTGTCTAAAAAAAAAAATGAACAAAACAAAACGCGAATCAAACACTTACATGCATATCAATTAGGAATGCGATTTACGATGTTTTTCTTTTTATAACTTTATCACATTTCAGATTTTGTCAAGGCACTTCCAAGGTATGGGTATCATTTCCAAAAAAGAATAAAAAATACCCTTTTTTATTATCACATCTCGGGAATCAGCAATTCAACACGTTGCAAGTATTTGACTTAATATAATCTGGAAAAGTCACAAATACCACCAAGACACCCAAACTAATGTGTCTTCATTTTCCATCAAATGTAGTTAAACGGGCTAGTCAAGATATAGAGACTTTGAATGTTTGACTTGCCAGTTTAACATTTTTAGTGGTCCTGAATGGTTTCTTTCTTTTTTTTTGTTCTCGATTCTTACTGAAGTGAACTAATTTAAATTAAAATCTAACTTGCGACAGCGAGGCACTTCAGTGTTGATGGATGACAACAACTCTGGCGAATTAATGTATCTACGGGGTGTTGTTTATTTGCCATATGTTGAATTATACTCCGGGCGTCGCTGTTCACTCGCAGATAAGAAGACGGTCTTTTCTCCACCCACAGCAAAAATAGTCATTGTATGGAAACCAAGTGCAGCCATTGCTGGGGAATCAGCAGAGCTGTATGTTTTGATTCCAACGTGAATAACATTTTCAATAATTTTTATTTTTTGTTTTGTTTACTGTGGAACCATGGATCATACAGTCCGATCTTGGATCATCGATTTCTGTTGCTTTGCTGTCATTTTCCACCTCACCACGGCGGACCTGACCTATTCCGTTTTGGAGGAGATGAGACCGGGATCCATTGTTGGAAATATTGCTAAGGATCTTGGCCTTGACGTGGGGACATTGTCCGCCCGTAAAGCCCGTATCGATGCTGAAGTAAAGTACCAACATTACTGTGACATTGATCTCAAAAATGGGAATATGATCATGAAAGGAGCGATTGACAGAGAGGAGCTGTGTGGGGACAGGGTTTCGTGTATGCTTAAATTTGAATTAGTACTAGAAAATCCTTTGGAGCTGCACCGCATTTCTGTGCTCATTCAGGATGTAAACGACAATTCACCCGTTTTCCCCGAAGATTCAGTTAATTTTGAAATAAGAGAATCAGCCGTTAGAGGTGCTCGATATCGTCTCAATGAAGCGCATGACGCTGACAGTGGACAGAACGCTGTTAAACAATACAGTTTACAAAAGAACGACCACTTTTTTCTGTCTGTCAAAGATGGAGTAGATGGGTCCAAAACCGTTGAGTTGGTTTTAGACAAAGAGTTAGACCGTGAAAAACAGCAAGAATTAAATCTTGTGTTGACTGCAGTTGATGGTGGAAATCCACCGAAGTCAGGGACTGCTATTGTACATTTGAGTGTCCTGGATGCCAATGATAACGCACCCGTGTTTGATCAGGCTGTATATAGAGCAAGTCTGCCCGAAAATTCCCCTATGGATACAGTAGTATTAACTGTAAGCGCCACTGATGCAGATGAGGGAATCAATGGGGAGGTGTCTTATGAATTTAGTCGCATTTCAGAAAAAGCTAAGAAGATGTTCACCATAAACAGCAAAACTGGAGCAATAAAAGTCATCGGAGCTCTTGATTTCGAGAGTATTAACAAATATGAAATGCGCATTTTTGCAAAAGATGTTTATGGACTTTCATCTGATTCAAGAGTGATGATTGATATCACGGATGTAAATGATAACGTCCCGGCAGTATATATGAAATCGTTAATTAATTCAATCCCTGAAAACATCCTACCTGGTACAGAGGTGGGCATAATTAATGTTCAGGATGAAGACTCTGAGGGGAATGGACAGGTCCGCTGCTCCCTTCAGCAGGGTGTGCCTTTTAAATTAGTTCCTTCGATTAAAAACTATTATTCTCTGGTGACCACTGGACAACTGGACCGTGAATTGGTGTCTGACTACAGTATTACAATCACTGCCACTGACGAGGGCTCTCCATCTCTGTCCTCTTCTAAAACTGTTCATTTATCTGTAGCTGACATAAACGACAACCCACCTGTGTTTGAGGAAGAGTCGTACAGCGCAGCTGTGAGTGAAAACAACAAACCTGGCTCCACTTTATGTTCTGTTGCTGCTCGAGACCCTGACTGGAGACAAAACGGTACCGTGATTTATTCTCTGTTACCTGGAGAGGTGAACGGTGCCCCAGTGTCCTCGTATCTCTCTGTGAACGGAGACACGGGGGTGATCCACGCTGTGAGGTCGTTTGATTATGAACAGTTGAGGAGTTTCAAAGTGCAGGTGATGGCCAGAGACAACGGTTCTCCTCCACTGAGCAGCAACGTGACAGTCAGTGTGTTCATATCAGATGTGAATGACAACGCTCCTCAGATCTTGTACCCCGCCCCGGAGGGCAACTCCTTCATGACCGAGCTGGTCCCCAAAGCTGCACACGGAGGATCTCTGGTGTCCAAAGTGATCGCAGTGGACGCGGACTCCGGACAGAACGCTTGGCTGTCCTATCAGATAGCGAAATCCACTTCTCCGGGACTTTTCACAATCGGTGTCCACAGTGGAGAGATCAGGACACAGCGGGACATTTCTGAATCTGACAGCATGAAACAGAACCTGATAGTGTCAGTGAAAGACAACGGACAGCCCTCTCTGTCTGCCACCTGTTCCATGTATTTACTTATTTCTGATAACTTGGCTGAGATTCCTGAGCTGAAGGACATTTCTTATGATGAGAAGAACTCCAAGCTGACTTCATACCTGATCATTGCGCTGGTGTCTGTATCCACCTTTTTTCTGACTTTCATTATCATCATCCTGGGAGTGAGGTTCTGTCGCAGGAGAAAGCCCAGACTGTTGTTTGATGGAGCAGTGGCCATCCCCAGCGCTTATCTCCCTCCAAATTACGCAGATGTTGACGGCACAGGAACTTTACGCAGCACTTACAATTATGACGCCTACCTGACAACAGGATCTCGAACCAGTGACTTCAAGTTTGTGAGCTCTTACAATGACAACACGCTGCCTGCTGACCAGACTCTGAGGAAAAGTCCATCAGACTTTGCTGATGCTTTCGGAGAAGGTGACAGTTCTCCTGAGGTAGGACAAGTTCAATTTCATAAATTTCAATGAACGTTGTGGACGACTTATCGTGACATTTCAGTAAAAGTTAAAGTGTTTATGTATAGGGAACAAGCGTCTTTTGTTTTTAAACTATATGTGGTTGTTGTTTTTGTTGTTGTTGTTGTTGTAACAAGTGCCTGTATGGCAATACCAATGCGTGCCTTAAATTATTTATTTTATGCATATTTGATATGGTGGTTTATTGTAATTTGTGATTTACGATTTCAAATGTGATCATATCTCAGAAGCTTTACATATTGCCATGGACAGTTCAAATACGTCTCCAGGTGAGCGGTTTAGTTGTATACAGCACTGCACTGACTACTTTTCAATAAGTGGTGGTGTGTACCTTGCTGGAATTTCTCTCAACCAGAATGGAGTGGGTGCGTTGGTAACGTATGGGGGTGTATTGATGACGGTTGAAGGGTCAAACGAGGAATTGCACTGATGACAGAGAAAAACCTTTGAAAGTTGAACTATCAAGCTGTTGCCAGCAATAGATGAAGTCAACTCGACTCATCTGTTTGTGTCCTCTTTCACGAAAACAACAACAACAACAAAAAATCGTGAATAATTATATACATCCAAACTTTCTCTCTTCCTTAACATTTTTAATTAATCTCTATTTTTTTGTCATCATTTCACGCTAAGGCGAATTTATAGTCCTACTGTGGGGGTCTTGTATTAACAGTAATTTTTAAACGAAGAGTGTGCCTTGTCAATATTTCTTTTTTATGCACAAGCTCTGCATGTTTTAAGCAACCATAACTTCCTAAAAAGCATGATTGTCTGAAAAAAAACAAACAAAAAAACAACACAAAAAACCCTAATTTTTTAGTCAGATTTCAAATTTTGTTAAATGCCAAAAGGTCTTTTGATCTATATAATCGTAAGTTACTCCACTTGTTAGATGTATCCAGGGCACTTCCAATGTATTAGTTTCGTTTCCAAAAATGTACCCTTTTTCTTGTCATTTTCCTGAATGACCAATTCCACATTTGCCCAGCATTTCATTTTACACAATCTGATACGTTAGAAATTTTGATCGAACACCATCAATGAATTGTGTCAATTTGAAAAGATCCATGAATGTGATTTTGACGTGGTTGAGTCACGATAGAATATTTTACTCATTAACGTTCAGTTTCAGCGCTGTCCGTGGTCCTGAATGGGTCCTGTTTTTTGTTTGTTTGTTTGCTTTTTGTTTTTTTTGTTTTTTTCAGTGATTGAGACATCATCGATTGACTTACACTTGAATTCACCAAAGTGAGCGAATTCAGTATTGATAAATGACAACTAATCTTCTGAGTTCAATCGAACTGGATGTTGTTTATTTGCGATATTTCAAATTAAACTGCGGGCGTCGCTGTTCACTAACAGATAAGAACACGGCAATTTCTCCACCCACAGCGAAAATAGTCATTGCATGGAAGCCAAGTGCAGCCATTGTTGTGAAAGAAGACGAGCGGTTCGTGTTATTTCGAATTAGAAGAATATTTTATGTTCAGATTGCTTCCTTTTTTGTGGAATCATGGATCTTGCACGACGTTCGTGGCTCATCGATTTATGTTGCTTCGTTGTCTTTTTCCGCCTCACCAAGGCGGACCTGAGCTATTCCGTTCCGGAGGAGATGAGACCAGGGTCGATTGTTGGAAATATTGCGAAGGATCTTGGCCTGGAAGTGGGGAAATTGTCCGCACGCAAAGCCCGTATCGATGCTGAAGGAAATCATCAACAATATTGTGACATTGATCTTAGAAGTGGGAATTTGATCATGAAAGAAAGGATTGACAGAGAGGAGCTGTGCGGGGACAAGGTTTCGTGCATGCTTAAATTTGAATTAGTCCTAGAAAACCCTTTGGAGCTGCACCGCATTTCTTTGCTCATTCAGGATGTAAACGACAATTCACCCGTTTTTCCAGAAGATTCGGTTAATTTCGAAATACGCGAATCAGCCGACAGAGGAGCAAGGTATCGTCTCAATGAAGCCCATGATGCGGACAGCGGACAAAACACAGTTAAACAATATAGTTTACAAAAGAATGATCACTTTGTGCTGTTTGTAAAAGATGGAACGGATGGATCTCAAACCGTCGAGCTGGTTTTAGACAAAGAGTTAGACCGTGAAAAACAGCAAGAATTAAATCTTCTGTTGACTGCATTTGATGGTGGAAATCCACAGAAGTCAGGGACTGCTATTATACATGTGAGTGTCCTGGATGCCAATGATAATGCACCTGTTTTTGATCAGGCTGTATATAAAGCAAGTTTACCTGAAAATGCCCCTGTGGATACAGTACTATTAACTGTCAGCGCCACTGATGCAGACGAGGGAATCAATGGGGAGGTGTCTTATGAGTTTAGTCGCATTTCAGAAAAAGCTAAAAAAGTGTTCACAATAAATAGTAAAACCGGGGAGATAAAAGTAACCGGAACTCTTGATTTCGAGAGTAATAACAAATATGAAATGCGCATTTTTGCCAAAGATGCTTATGGACTTTCATCTGATTCAAGAGTGATGATTGATATCACGGATGTGAATGATAACGTCCCTGCAGTATATATGAAATCATTGATGAATCCAATACCTGAAAACATCCCACCTGGCACAGAGGTGGGAATCATCAATGTGCAGGATAGAGACTCTGAGAATAATGGACAGGTCCGCTGCTCCCTCCAGCAGGGTGTCCCTTTTAAATTAGTCCCTTCTATTAAAAACTATTATTCTCTGGTGACCACTGGACAACTGGACCGTGAATCGTTGTCTGATTACAACATTACAATCACTGCCACTGACGAGGGCTCTCCACCTCTGTCCTCCTCTAAAACTGTTCATTTATCTGTAGCTGACATCAACGACAACCCACCTGTGTTTGAGGAAGAGTCGTACAGCGCATCTGTGAGTGAAAATAACAAACCTGGCTCCACTTTATGTTCCGTTGCTGCTCGAGACCCTGACTGGAGACAAAACGGGACCGTGATTTATTCTCTGTTACCTGGAGAGGTGAACGGTGCCCCGGTGTCCTCGTATCTGTCTGTGAACGGAGACACGGGGGTGATCCACGCTGTGAGGTCGTTTGATTACGAACAGTTGAGGAGTTTCAAAGTGCAGGTGATGGCCAGAGACAACGGTTCTCCTCCACTGAGCAGCAACGTGACAGTCAGTGTGTTCATATCAGATGTGAATGACAACGCTCCTCAGATCTTGTACCCCGCCCCGGAGGGCAACTCCTTCATGACCGAGCTGGTCCCCAAAGCTGCACACGGAGGTTCCCTGGTGTCGAAAGTGATCGCAGTGGACGCGGACTCCGGACAAAACGCGTGGCTGTCCTATCAGATAGTGAAATCCACTGATCCGGGACTTTTCACTATCGGTGTCCACAGCGGAGAGATCAGGACACAGCGGGACATTTCTGAATCTGACAGCATGAAACAGAACCTGATAGTGTCAGTGAAAGACAACGGACAGCCCTATCTGTCTGCCACCTGCTCCATGTATTTACTTATTTCTGATAACTTGGCAGAGGTTCCTGAGCTGAAGGACATTTCTTATGATGAGAAGAACTCCAAGTTGACTTCATACCTGATAATTGCGCTGGTGTCCGTGTCCACCTTTTTTCTGACTTTCATCATCATCATCCTGGGTGTGAGGTTTTGTCGCAGGAGAAAGCCCAGACTGTTGTTTGATGGAGCAGTGGCCATCCCCAGCGCTTATCTCCCTCCGAATTACGCAGATGTTGACGGCACAGGAACTTTACGCAGCACTTACAATTATGACGCCTACCTGACAACAGGATCTCGAACCAGTGACTTTAAGTTTGTGAGCTCTTACAATGACAACACGCTGCCTGCTGACCAGACTCTGAGAAAAAGCCCATCAGACTTTGCTGACGTTTTTGGCGATTCCGATGGTTCTCCTGAGGTAGGAAGTTTGACTTATTGTCTAACATCTCAACAACTATGAATTTATTTTGAATTGTCTTTCCTCTGGTTTTTTTTATTTTTTATGGTCAGTTAATGCATCGTACTTTGTGTCTATGTTTTGATGGGAATTATATTCTTGAAATCACACAACGTAGCACTATTTTTAATTTGCATAGGTCATTATTTTTATAATAACTCTATGTGTCATTGCAGTTGTGAAGTATTGGGTCACACTAAGGTGTTTATTGGGAACACATTTACACATTGGGTGTATCTGCTTTGTTTTTATGATTGTGCTGCATGCCTTCTTATTGGATTATAGTTTATTTTAATTGCTGGGTTGAAAAAATGGTTTTGGTATTTTAGATCGCACCAGTTATTCGTAATTGTGAGCACCCGTGTCCATCCATGTTGTCGTCTGAAAAACAAAAACAAAAACAAACAAACACATATATATCGTCACGTTTCTCCCACTAGCATCTGTGCATTACCTAATATTAAAAAAAACCCAAAAAACATTTGCATTATAATTTGTATTATTGGTTTATATCCGTCTCTCGGGAATACATTCATCACTTGCGCAACAAAAATGTAACATTCTTAATCCTCAACTGAAAAAAGGCAAATAAAGAAAGACATTTTTTAATCATGACGCAATAACTTGTTTTATCTTGGAATCAATAAAGGGATTTCTGATTACAATATGGGAAAATGTTGGAAAACAAGCCTAGCGGTTAATTTTGAAACGTTGAAGCCTGTCTTAGGTTTTTTTTTTTATAGTTTTGTTGAAAACATTCTCCGTGCTCTCTCTCGTGCATATGAACCTGTACATTTGGCAACATTTGGAACTTTGCGGTTAACTAAGATTTAATGGTGAACTTTCTGCTTCCACAAGGCGTTCTGTCTGTGTGGGTTGCATAAATAGTTGAAGTTCTCAACTTGCATCAAAAATTCCGGCAGTTATTTTCTCTCTCTCTCTCTTCTCTCTCTCTCTCTCTCTCTCTCTCTCTCTCTCTCTCTCTCTCTCTCTCTCTCTCTCTCTCTCTCTCTCTCTCTCTCTCTCTCTCACTCTCACTCTCACTCTCACTCTCTCTCTCTCTTCCCCGCTCTCTCGCTCTCTCTCGCTCTCTGGTCATAACATACTTCAAGTCTCACTTTATCTGGTGTGCTGATGCTTGTTTCCAACTCCTGTCTATCTCCTTGTCATTGCTTTGCTTCCTCGCTTGTGTAATTATGGTTTAAATTGCACATAAATTACTCAGCCCCTACAGGTACTTGGGCCTGTCCAGAAAGTGTGCTGAGAGGTTAACCACCTCCATATATCATTTTGCTCCTCGTATGCATATTACATTTTGTCCACGATTATAAGTGCAGGATGGCCCGACCAATGACAGTGATTCGGCCAGCCCCCTGTCAATCACAACTGATTATCCAATCAAACCACAAGGAAAACACAATTAGAACTTGTTTTGCTTGGATCAGTTTTCAGATAATTGGAATTGTTCAAACCTATATTTATTTGATTTTATATGATTTGGATTTCTCTTCGTGTTGAATCTGACAATGAGTTTTACTTAATTGTTGATATTTTGTTAAAATCGGTCACATTTCAGAACAAATGAAGCCACACTTTTATTGTGGCAATGTCCTCTTCATCTCTTGTGCATAAACTGTGTCCTACCTGTATGTTACTGAATCTGACATGACACAGATTTCAGTTTAGTGCAGATATACCAGATGCTTTTCATAGTTGCTTACCTTTTTATGAACACCCAACTCGAGAATAACGAATGAAATTGTGTTATTGATTGAAGTAGTCTCCGTGAGGCTTCATGATTAAATTATATTATAATTCACCTGAAAGAAACGTTTGTTATACTAGCGCTGTCCATGGTACTCATGAATGACTCTTGATCAGCAGCATATCTAGTGATTGCACTTGGACAGTAAAAAAGAAAAAAAAAGAAAAAAAACAACAACAATAACTAAACTATGGTTCTTCTATTTACTTACTGGCTGAAAATGTGAATTATTCTGGATAAAAGTTGTGCATTTGTAATATGTGGAATAAACCCCAAGTGTCGCTGTTCACTTATATATATGAAGACGGTCGTTTCTCCACCCACAGTCACAGCAGTCATTCAGTACAAACCACAGCAACCATTGTTGTACCGGTAGCGTATGCCTACATTGATTTTAGAGTCTAGCTGCGGTATTTTTTAAACAAAATTAGTGTTTGTGTGTCCAAATCGTCCTCCAGGAAAAAAAATGGATCTTACAGGACGATCTTGGCTCGTTGTTTTATGTTGCTTCGTTGTCTTTTTCCACCTCACCACGGCGGACCTGAGCTATTCTGTTCCGGAGGAGATGAGACCTGGATACATTTGTGGAAATATTGCGAAGGATCTTGGCCTTGAAGCGGATACATTATCCGCCCGTAAAGCCCGTATCGATGCTGAAGGAAACAACCAACATTATTGTGACATTGATCTTAAAACTGGGAATTTGATCATGAAAGAAAGGATTGACAGAGAGGAGCTGTGCGGGGAGAAGATTTCGTGCATGCTTAAATTTGAATTAGTCCTCGAAAACCCTTTGGAGCTGCACCGCATTTCGGTGCTCATTCAGGATGTAAACGATAATTCACCCGTTTTCCCGAAGGATATATTTAAATTAGAAATAGGAGAATCCGCCTACAGGGGAGCTCGATATCGTCTCAATGAAGCTCACGATGCGGACATCGGACAAAACACAGTTAAACAATACAATTTACAAAAGAATGAGCACTTTGTTCTGTCCGTACAAGGTGGAACAGATGGTTCTCAGAACATCGAGTTGGTTTTAGACAAAGAGTTAGACCGTGAAAAACAGCAAGAATTAAATCTAGTGTTGACTGCGGTTGATGGTGGGAATCCACAGAAATCAGGTACTGCTATTATACGTGTGAGTGTGCTGGACGCCAATGATAATGCACCAGTTTTTGATCAGGCTGTTTATGAAGCGAGAATACCTGAAAATTCTCCCCTGGATACGGAAGTATTAACTGTAAGCGCAACTGATGCCGACGAGGGAATCAATGGGGAGGTGATTTATGAGTTTAGCCGCATTTCAGAAAAAGCTAAGAAGATTTTCGAGCTCAACAGTAAAACTGGCGAGATAAAAGTCATTGGAGGGCTCGATTTTGAAAGTAATTCAAAGTTTGAAATGCGCGTGGATGCAAAAGATGGCTACGGATTTTCATCCGATGCTAAAGTTGTGATTGATATCACCGACGTAAATGATAATGCTCCAGCTATATACATGAAATCATTGATGAGTCCCATACTTGAGAACATCCCACCTGGTACAGAGGTGGGAATCATTAATGTGCAGGACAGAGACTCTGAGAGGAATGGACAGGTCCGCTGCTCGCTCCAGCAGGGTGTCCCTTTTAAATTAGTCCCTTCTATTAAAAATTATTATTCTCTGGTGACCACTGGACAACTGGATCGTGAAGTGGTGTCTGATTACAACATTACAATCACTGCCACTGACGAGGGCTCTCCACCTCTGTCCTCCTCTAAAACTGTTCAGTTATCTGTAGCTGACATCAACGACAACCCACCTGTGTTTGAGGAAGAGTCGTACAGCGCAGCTGTGAGTGAAAACAACAAACCTGGCTCCACTTTATGTTCTGTTGCTGCTCGAGACCCTGACTGGAGACAAAACGGAACCGTGATTTATTCTCTGTTAGCTGGAGAGGTGAACGGTGCCCCGGTGTCCTCGTATCTGTCTGTGAACGGAGACACGGGGGTGATCCACGCTGTGAGGTCGTTTGATTATGAACAGTTGAGGAGTTTCAAAGTGCAGGTGATGGCCAGAGACAACGGTTCTCCTCCACTGAGCAGCAACGTGACAGTCAGTGTGTTCATATCAGATGTGAATGACAACGCTCCTCAGATCTTGTACCCCGCCCCGGAGGGCAACTCCTTCATGACCGAGCTGGTCCCCAAAGCTGCACACGGAGGTTCTCTGGTGTCCAAAGTGATCGCCGTGGACGCGGATTCCGGGCAGAACGCGTGGCTGTCCTATCAGATAGTGAAATCCACTGATCCGGGACTTTTCACTATCGGTGTTCACAGTGGAGAAATCAGGACACAGCGGGACATTTCTGAATCTGACAGCATGAAACAGAACCTGATAGTGTCAGTGAAAGACAACGGACAGCCCTCTCTGTCTGCCACCTGCTCCATGTATTTACTTATTTCTGATAACTTGGCTGAGATTCCTGAGCTGAAGGACATTTCTTATGATGATAAGAACTCTAAGTTGACTTCATACTTGATCATTGCGTTGGTGTCTGTGTCCACCTTTTTCCTGACTTTTATTATCATCATCCTGGGAGTGCGATTTTGTCGAAGGAGAAAGCCCAGACTGTTGTTTGATGGAGCAGTGGCCATCCCCAGCGCTTATCTCCCTCCAAATTACGCAGATGTTGACGGCACAGGAACTTTACGCAGCACTTACAATTATGACGCCTACCTGACAACAGGATCTCGAACCAGTGACTTTAAATTTGTGAGCTCTTACAATGACAACACGCTGCCTGCTAACCAGACTCTGAGGAAAAGTCCATCGGACTTTGCTGATGTTTTTGGAGATTACGATGATTCTTCAGAGGTAAGATTTTTTTGTCTGAATTATGCGCTTCTTTTACTTTTCATTTTTAAATATTTTTTTTCTTTTAATTAGGTGCAATTTGTGTTATATTGTCAATACCAACATACAATGACTTAATTTTGAAACGTTTGTCCATTTTGATGCGTTTTAAAATGGGTTTTTATTTCCCTGTTGATTATTTGCTCTCTATTACCCTTTAATGAAACAATGGGTTTTTGTATATTTGTGCAAGTGTCATTCAGATTATTTAATATATTCGTTTACAAGGCGCATGTAGTTTTCACTTACCAGAAAAGTTCATGATTTTACCTTGGCATTTTACATACACAATTGATATCCTCACCGTGATGTGAAACGCAATTGAATACTCAACCATTAACAGTGACTTTCTAATACTATAGCACAGGTATTCCTTTCTTCGGACTTACAAAAACCAGCACGCAACTTATTAAATTTAGTTACATTTTGAAACACTTCTGAATGCGATTTATTGTTGTCATAATCCTCTGCAAAAGTATATGTAAGAGTTAGTATAAGACACTGTCTTTTCATACAGCTTTTTGCCTTTTTCAGTTTTAGTTCACGTCTTGATTTCTAGTCTGCAACTACTTCAACAAACAATTTACCCTGAATTAATATAGCCCTCGGTACTTTACGGCACAAAGTGCACTGCAAACGCTAATTTAATTGGTTATCAGTGGCCTATACTTTTGTCAAAATATGAATAATGGTTACTATTGAAGGACATGGCAGTTTGTGTTACTTTTAACATTTTATTTTCTGTAATCTTCGGGGTATACTGCAAGTGTCGCTGTCTACCAATCAAAATCATAAAGTGCTTTGACTGAGCCCTTTCAGTGTCTCCACCCAAAGCTTTTTCCTCCTCATTGTTTGTCACACTTGTATTTGGGTCGAACTGCACAGCTACGTTTATATGTATATGGGTGAAACTAATTGTTTCATTTTGTTTGACTAATACCTTCTTTTAAACGATGGCGTGGCTCAGTTGGCCCATTACATTCATCTGCGGGTCTCTGTTTTTGCTTTTGGGTTTAAAGCTTTGTCGCGGCGATGTGAGCTATTCTTTTATGGAGGAGCAGAAAACCGGATCTGTCATTGGAAACATTGCCAAGGACCTTGGGCTTCAAGTCGGGAGGCTTCCACCTCGAAAGGCGCGTATTGTATTTACAGGGAACCGTAAACGCTACTGTGAGATCAAAGCGGATACCGGGGAGCTTGTCATCGGTGATCGGATTGACCGAGAGGAACTATGCGGAACTAAGGCTTCATGTAATTTGAAATGCGAATTGGTCCTAGAAGATCCACTTGAATCACACCAAATATCTCTGCAAATACAGGATGTGAATGATAATCCACCCGTTTTTGGTAAGGATATCGTTAGACTAGAAATAGGAGAATCTACTCCCAAAGGCTCTCGCTACAGAATAAATGCGGCACGAGATGCAGACATCGGGCAAAACGCTGTTCAAAACTACGTCTTGCAAAAAAACAATTACTTTGTTTTGAATGTGCTCACCAATTCAGTTGGATCTAAGTACTGTGAGATTGTCCTAGATAGAGAATTAGACCGTGAAGGAGAACAAGAGGTAGCTTTAATACTGACTGCCGTAGATGGCGGAAATCCTCAACGATCAGGCACCGTGGCCATACAAATCACAGTGTTGGACGCTAATGATAACGCTCCTGTGTTTAGTCAGGCTGTCTATGAGGCCACTCTACCTGAAAACTCTCCTCTTGACACAGTGGTGGTGATCGTGAGTGCCACTGATGCAGACCATGGGGCGAATGGTGAAGTAACTTATGAATTTAGTGGAATAAGTGACATAGCAAAAGACATATTTTCGTTACACGAAGTGACTGGAGAAATTACTTTAGTGAAAAACGTTGACTATGAAGAAGAGTCGAGATTTGAAATGCTAATTGAGGGAAAAGATGGTTATGGGCTTTCCACAGAAGCAAAAGTAGTAATAGAAATAACCGACGTAAATGATAATTCGCCAGTAATTCACGTCAATTCATTAGCAAATCATATGCCTGAAAACATCCCACCTGGTACTGAGGTGGGGATCATTAATGTGCAGGACAGAGACTCTGAGAAAAACCGACAGGTTCGCTGCTCTATCCAGCAGGGTGTGCCTTTTAAATTAGTCCCTTCTATTAAAAACTATTATTCACTGGTGAGCACAGGACAACTGGACCGTGAAGTGGTGTCTGATTACAACATTACAATCACTGCCACTGACGAGGGCTCTCCACCTCTGTCCTCTTCTAAAACTGTTCATTTATCTGTAGCTGACATCAACGACAACCCACCTGTGTTTGAGGAAGAGTCGTACAGCGCATATGTGAGTGAAAATAACAAACCTGGCTCCAAGTTATGTTCCGTTTCTGCTCGGGACCCTGACTGGAGACAAAACGGAACCGTGATTTATTCTCTGTTACCTGGAGAGGTGAACGGTGGCCCGGTGTCCTCGTATCTGTCTGTGAATGGCGACACGGGGGTGATCCACGCTGTGAGGTTGTTTGATTATGAACAGATGAGGAGTTTCAAAGTGCGGGTGATGGCAAGAGACAACGGTTCTCCTCCACTGAGCAGCAACGCGACAGTCAGTGTGTTCATATCAGATGTGAATGACAACGCTCCTCAGATCTTGTACCCCGCCCCGGAGGGCAACTCCTTCATGACCGAGCTGGTCCCCAAAGCTGCACACGGAGGTTCTCTGGTGTCCAAAGTGATCGCAGTGGACGCGGACTCAGGACAGAACGCGTGGCTGTCCTATCGGATAGTGAAATCCACTGATCCGGGACTTTTCACTATCGGTGTCCACAGCGGAGAGATCAGGACACAACGGGACATTTCTGAATCTGACAGCATGAAACAGAACCTGATAGTGTCAGTGAAAGACAACGGACAGCCCTCTCTGTCTGCCACCTGCTCCATGTATTTACTTATTTCTGATAACTTGGCTGAGGTTCCTGAGCTGAAGGACATTTCTTATGATGAGAAGAACTCCAAACTGACTTCATACCTGATCATTGCGCTGGTGTCTGTGTCCACATTTTTTCTGACTTTCATTATCATCATCCTGGGAGTGAGGTTTTGTCGCAGGAGAAAGCCCAGACTGTTGTTTGATGGAGCAGTGGCCATCCCCAGCGCTTATCTCCCTCCAAATTACGCAGATGTTGACGGCACAGGAACTTTACGCAGCACTTACAATTATGACGCCTACCTGACAACAGGATCTCGAACCAGTGACTTCAAGTTTGTGAGCTCTTACAATGACAACACGCTGCCTGCTGACCAGACTCTGAGGAAAAGTCCATCAGACTTTGCTGATGTTTTTGGAGACGGTGACAGTTCTCCAGAGGTAAGATCGTTAAATATTGAATCCACATTATCACTGCAAAATACTGTTCTATATTTATTTCAGTTAACTTATACGTCTTTATTGATGCAGCTAATTTGTAGATTTAGCTGAGATATCAGCACAATTTTACCTCATACACAACAATATATTATTTTACTAGGTCTCAGCGGTTTTACTCATCTCAACTATGATTTCCACCTATTTTTTTACATTTTATTTTAAATATTAACTGATCATTTATAAATTCTCAGAATTAACCAATATGGGTAAACATTCAGACATCATAATTTATCACATTATTTACTTCAGTAAAGCATTGACATTGACCTATATATTCATAGTCTGATTTTATTCACTATTATATATATTTTTCCACAATATCATGCATTTAAACTTGGACTTTTTTGCTGTATGAATGTGGGCTATTGGTGATGTTCTGTATTTATATGGGAGTTCTTTTTGCAAAAAATATATTTTCTGCTCCTTGTATTGATAGTTGTTTTGTGTTGCATTGTTTTGATCATTCTACGACTTTATATAATCCGTACTTCACTGTCCTGTCTGCTGTTTTCCTTTAAATAGTTGACCTTTTTCATTCCTGATGAATGTTTTATTTTATTTTTTTGCAAATTTCATCATTGCTTCTTCTACACCTCTTTTGATCAATAATTTATGGCTACAAAATACAGCAGTGTTGGTTGTTTTTTTTAATTATATTTATTTAAATGATCATTGACAGAAGGTGTTGCTTTATGCTCGTTGGCTTAGTGTAAAGATTGAGATACGTTTCTATTGCAATTTTTTTTTTCTTATCCGTCACTTTTTCAGTGAGGATAACACTTGAGAAAACACACCCCCTGCTCATTGTCTGTACATTTGTGAAATATATAATTTGGTGTACTACCATACTGTAGTTATGGATCTCATGCCCGCCCTAGTCTACACTTGAATGCAGACGCACATGTTTTCTTGTCTTTTTCCAATCGTAACTTGAAATAAGATTGGGATTTTGTCGGTAGTATTTGGCATTGTTAAAATGTATGTAGCTTCTCCAGGAGTTTGCGGGAGGTATAATTCTATTTAAAGCATAGTTCTAGTAATTGTTTTATTTGTTTCTCTTCAACGTTCATTATAACACAGTGACAGTGCTCACAGTTTTACAATAGCAGGAAAATAAATAAATAAATATATATATATATATATATATATATATATATATATATATATATATATATATATATATATATATATTAGGTCTTGGGAATTGTTAATTGTAGCTTTACTTGGTTCTTACTCAATGTGCTGGGAAATCATAGCTATTGTTATGTTGCAAAACGAAAAAAAATAAATCTAGAGTTTATGCTTTCACCATGGCATGATATTAATTAACCTTAACAGTTAAAATAAGTAAAGACAACTTTAATCATGTTATTTCCTCAAGGCTTCTTGTGTCTTTTACCTTTTGATTGTGAAGGATTCAAAAAGCAATATTAATCTCTGTTTGACCCAAGTTTGTGGGTATTAATGTTGTAAGGGTGAACATATTGACTGATTTGAGGAGGGAATGTTGTATTGTCACTGTTACAAAAACAATTACATTCAGTTTGGCAGTCTCCTATATGTATACATACCGCATGACTCAGTGGGAATCATTTTACTGCTCATACAGTTTGAGCTGTGTCGTTTAGGAGGAGATAAATAAGTCTATATTCCAAGACCTTTTCATATAATCTGTTTTGGAATGCATTGTATCATTTGAATGTTCAAATGCATCAATATATCTACGCATGTTCAGTGAATGAACCAATTGTATTATTTATTTGTTCTGTTAAATTATTTGGAACTGTGGCGATTATTTAGGGTATAACACATTTTTATAAATCGCCCTGTTATTTCTCAACAAATACTCATGGTGTCAGTGTGCACCAGAAGACGGAGCTGACGTTCTACTACCCTTCTGTGTCTATGAAATCAAGCCATGAGTCTGCTTTTGTCCTGCAGTTGGCAATATACGCTCCTGATATGAAAACTGCGCTCGATGGTGTTGTTCAGGGATTTGTAACAATTTTTTTTAGAGTATTTAGCCTCATCATTGCTTTTTCTCTAACCTGCAAGCCGTCATTTTTGCTGCAACAATGACTTACAGCACGTTTGCTCTGCATTGCGGCCTGGCTTTTGTTTTTATCGCCTTTCGTCCCGTCAATGGAGATCTGAGTTACACAATCCAAGAGGAGCTGAAACGTGGAGTCGTAATCGGAAACATCGCTAAAGATTTGGGAATTGAGTTAGGAAAACTATCGACACGCAAGGCTCGTATAGATACCGAGGACAACAGTGTTAAGTATTGCTCTTTAAACCTTAATACCGGAGACCTGGTTGTAAAAGAACGGATGGACAGAGAGGGGCTTTGTGCCAAAAAAGCATCGTGTGTTGTGAAGCAAGAGATTGTCTTGGAAAATCCAATAGAGCTGCATCGTATTAATATTCGAGTTCAGGATATTAACGACAACTTTCCACAATTTAAAGAAGAATCATTAAATTTTGACATTCAGGAATCTGCAGTAAAAGGTGCGCGGTTCCTCCTGGACGAGGCGCACGATGGCGACATTGGAGAAAATGCTA
This sequence comes from Blennius ocellaris, assembly GCF_963422515.1. Taxonomy (NCBI): domain Eukaryota; kingdom Metazoa; phylum Chordata; class Actinopteri; order Blenniiformes; family Blenniidae; genus Blennius; species Blennius ocellaris. Next base: position 8,912,745 of record NC_137658.1, on the reverse strand, counting down.
TTCAGGGATATTCACTCGAGCAAAACGATCACTTCAAACTAAATGTGAAGACGAAAGCAGGTGGATGGAAATATGCCGAGTTGGTCTTAGACAAAGAATTAGACAGAGAAAATAAAAAAGAAATCACGCTTTTGCTTTCTGCATTTGATGGTGGCTCCCCACAGAGATCAGGCTCTGTGGTTATACGTGTAACTGTAATGGATGCTAACGACAATGAACCAGTATTTAGTCAGTCTGTGTATGAGGCTAAACTACCTGAAAACTCGCCTCTTGATACCATTGTTTTGTCAGTGACTGCCACCGATGCAGATGAGGGGATGAATAGTGAGGTCACTTATGGTTTGAACCATGTTTCAGATGAAATCCAAGTTTTTTCCCTTAATCCCAAAACAGGAGAGGTTACAGTTTCTGGATCTATTGATTACGAAAAAGAGTCGTCATACGAAATGCAAATCAGCGCTAAAGATGGATTAGGTTTGGCCTCATATGCGACTTTAATAATTGAAATTGTGGATACGAACGATAATGCTCCAGTTGTTAACTTAAAATCCATATTCAATTCCATACCGGAAAACATCCCACCTGGTACAGAGGTTGGCATCATTAATGTGCAGGACAGAGACTCTGATAGTAATGGACAGGTCCGCTGCTCCCTCCAGCAGGGTGTCCCTTTTAAGTTAGTCCCTTCTATTAAAAACTATTATTCTCTGGTGAGCACAGGACAACTGGACCGTGAAGTGGTGTCTGATTACAACATTACAATCACTGCCACTGACGAGGGTTCTCCACCTCTGTCCTCCTCTAAAACTGTTCAGTTATCTGTAGCTGACATCAACGACAACCCACCTGTGTTTGAGGAAGAGTCGTACAGCGCATCTGTGAGTGAAAATAACAAACCTGGCTCCACTTTATGTTCCGTTGCTGCTCGAGATCCTGACTGGAGACAAAACGGTACCGTGATTTATTCTCTGTTACCTGGAGAGGTGAACGGTGCCCCGGTGTCCTCGTATCTGTCAGTGAACGGAGACACGGGGGTGATCCACGCTGTGAGGTCGTTTGATTATGAACAGTTGAGGAGTTTCAAAGTTCAGGTGATGGCCAGAGACAACGGTTCTCCTCCACTGAGCAGCAACGTGACAGTCAGCGTGTTCATATCAGATGTGAATGACAACGCTCCTCAGATCTTGTACCCCGCCCCGGAGGGCAACTCCTTCATGACCGAGCTGGTCCCCAAAGCTGCACACGGAGGTTCTCTGGTGTCCAAAGTGATCGCAGTGGACGCGGACTCCGGACAGAACGCGTGGCTGTCCTATCAGATAGTGAAATCCACTGATCCGGGACTTTTCACTATCGGTGTCCACAGCGGGGAGATCAGGACACAGCGGGACATTTCTGAATCTGACAGCATGAAACAGAACCTGATAGTGTCAGTGAAAGACAACGGACAGCCCTCTCTGTCTGCCACCTGCTCCATGTATTTACTTATTTCTGATAGCTTGGCTGAGGTTCCTGAGCTGAAGGACATTTCTTTTGACGAGAAGAACTCCAAGCTGACTTCATACCTCATCATTGCGCTGGTGTCTGTGTCCACCTTTTTTCTGACTTTCATTATCATCATACTGGGAGTGAGGTTTTGTCGCAGGAGGAAGCCCAGACTGTTGTTTGATGGAGCAGTGGCCATCCCCAGCGCTTATCTCCCTCCAAATTACGCAGATGTTGACGGCACAGGAACTTTACGCAGCACTTACAATTATGACGCCTACCTGACAACAGGATCTCGAACCAGTGACTTCAAGTTTGTGAGCTCTTACAATGACAACACGCTGCCTGCTGACCAGACTCTGAGGAAAAGTCCATCAGACTTTGCTGATGTTTTTGGAAATGACGACAGTTCTCCTGAGGTAGGATACATTCATCTCCATACATATCTCTCAACGGCGGATATTGTGTCATCACTATGGAAGTCAATACACCCAGCCATTTCTTCAGCTCGAGCCACCTTCATACGAAGGAATATCTACGTAGCATTATCGTGTAATTGCATTAATTTTAACAGTATATACCACGTCAATGTTAGCATTTGTTTTCATATGTCATTAATGTTTTTCCCAATCATAACGTCTCCCAAAATCTAATTCTGTGAAATACTGAAACAAAAACAAAAAAAAGAATTTAAACCCTTATGAATTATGAATGTATTTGCATTTTATGTTTTGATCAGGTGTCTGATTTTTCAAATGACAACAAAATATCTTATTATGTATATAAGTTGAAATGACTCCACTTGTTAAATGTATCTAGAGTTCTTCCAACCTATTGTTATACTTCCAAACATGTTAGCATTTAAGTGAACAAGTCTGAATGACCAATTCCCTATGCGTCCAGTATTTGACCCTATATAGTCTTATACGTTACAAATATTACTGAGTCAACAGAAATAATGTATTTTGAATTTCATACATTCACGAAAGTGATTTAGACGGGCATGCTCGGATAGAGAATGGTTCAGTCTTTGGCTTGCCATTGTAGCACTGTCCATGGTCCTGATTATTTTTTTGTTTGCTGAGCACTTGAAGATTGAAGCTGATTGCTTCCATTTACAGTATACTACACTACAATTAGCTACGTCAGTGTTGATGTTTTTGACAAGTTTCAGACGTCACCTGTAATAGAGGTTGTTTATATGCGATATGTCGAATAAAGCTCGGGGCGTCGCTGTTCACTCGCAGATAGGAAGGAGGTTATTTCTCCACCCACAGCAAAAATAGTAATCATATAGAAACCGAGGGTAGCCATTGTTGGAAAAGCATCTGAGCGATACGTTCTATTTCCAACGAGAAAAAAAAAATCTTATCTATAGAGTTTCCCCTTTTCTCTGGCACTATGGCACTGACAGGACGAACTTGGTTGGTTTCTCTGAGCTGCTTCATTGTCTTTTTCCACCTCACCACGGGGGACTTGAGCTACTCCGTTCCGGAGGAGATGAGACCAGGGTCGATTGTTGGAAATATTGCGAAGGATCTGGGTCTGGAATTGGGGAAATTATCCGCCCGTAAAGTCCGTATCGATGTTGAAGGAAAGTACCAACATTACTGTGACATTGATCTCAAAACAGAGAATTTGATCATGAAAGAAAGGATTGACAGAGAGGAGCTGTGCGGGGAGAAGGTTTCGTGCATACTCACATTTGAATTAGTCCTAGAAAACCCTTTGGAGCTGCACCGCATTTCTGTGCTCATTCAGGATGTAAACGACAATTCACCAGTTTTCCCGAAAGATCTATTTAAATTGGAAATTAGTGAATCAGCTTACAGAGGAGCTCGATATAGTCTTATTGAAGCTCACGATGCCGACATTGGACAAAACACAGTTAAAGGCTATACTTTACAAAAGAACGAGCATTTTGTTCTGTCTGTAAAAGGTGGAGCGGATGGATCTCAAACCGTCGAGCTGGTTTTAGACAAAGAGTTAGACCGTGAACAACAGCAAGAATTAAATCTTGTGTTGACTGCAGTTGATGGTGGAAATCCACAGAAATCAGGGACTGCTATTCTACTTGTGAGTGTGCTAGATGCAAATGATAATGCACCTGTGTTTGATCAGGCTGTATATCAAGCGAGTCTACCAGAAAATTCTCCAGGTGATACAGTAGTATTAACTGTCAGCGCCACCGACGCAGATGAGGGAATCAATGGGGAGGTAACTTATGAGTTTAGTCGCATTTCAGAAAAAGCCAAGAAGGTTTTCAACCTCAACAGTAAAACTGGGGAAATAAAAGTAATCGGTACTCTTGATTTCGAAAGTGATAGTAAATTTGAAATGCGCATTTATGCTAAAGATGGATATGGTCTTTTTTCAAATTCTAAAGTCGCAGTTGATATTACTGATGTCAACGACAATGTCCCGATGATATATATGAAATCAACAATTAATCCCATACCTGAGAACATCCCACCTAGTACAGAGGTGGGTATCATTAATGTTCAGGATGAAGACTCTGATAGTAATGGACAAGTCCGCTGCTTTCTCCAGCAGGGTGTCCCTTTTAAGTTAGTTCCTTCTATTAAAAACTATTATTCTCTGGTGAGCACTGCGCAACTGGACCGTGAAGTGATGTCTGATTACAACATTACAATCACTGCCACTGACGAGGGCTCTCCACCTCTGTCCTCCTCTAAAACTGTTCATTTATCCGTAGCTGACATCAACGACAACCCACCTGTGTTTCAGGAAGAGTCGTACAGCGCATCTGTGAGTGAAAATAACAAACCTGGCTCCACTTTATGTTCCGTTGCTGCTCGAGACCCTGACTGGAGACAAAACGGTACCGTGATTTATTCTCTGTTACCTGGAGAGGTGAACGGTGCCCCGGTGTCCTCGTATCTGTCTGTGAACGGAGACACGGGGGTGATCCACGCAGTGAGGTCGTTTGATTATGAACAATTGAGGAGTTTCAAAGTGCAGGTGATGGCCAGAGACAACGGTTCTCCTCCACTGAGCAGCAACGTGACAGTCAGTGTGTTCATATCAGATGTGAATGACAACGCTCCTCAGATCTTGTACCCCGCCCCGGAGGGCAACTCCTTCATGACCGAGCTGGTCCCCAAAGCTGCACACGGAGGTTCTCTGGTGTCCAAAGTGATCGCAGTGGACGCGGACTCCGGACAGAACGCGTGGCTATCCTATCAGATAGTGAAATCCACTGATCCGGGACTTTTCACTATCGGTGTCCACAGCGGAGAGATCAGGACACAGCGGGACATTTCTGAATCTGACAGCATGAAACAGAACCTGATAGTGTCAGTGAAAGACAACGGACAGCCCTCTCTGTCTGCCACCTGCTCCATGTATTTACTTATTTCTGATAACTTGGCTGAAGTACCTGAGCTGAAGGACATTTCTTTTGATGAGAAGAACTCCAAGCTGACTTCATACCTGATCATCGCACTGGTGTCCGTGTCCACCTTTTTTCTGACTTTCATTATCATCATCCTGGGAGTGAGGTTCTGTCGCAGGAGAAAGCCCAGACTGTTGTTTGATGGAGCAGTGGCCATCCCCAGCGCTTATCTCCCTCCAAATTACACAGATGTTGACGGCACAGGAACTTTACGCAGCACTTACAATTATGACGCCTACCTGACAACAGGATCTCGAACCAGTGACTTTAAGTTTGTGAGCTCTTACAATGACAACACGCTGCTTGCTGACCAGACTCTGAGGAAAAGTCCATCAGACTTTGCTGACGCTTTCGGAGAAGGTGACAGTTCTCCTGAGGTAGGACAAGTTCAATTTCATAAATTTCAATGAACGTTGTGGACCACTTATTGTGACATTTCAGTAAAAGTTAAAGTCAATACACCAGGTCATTTCTCGATACAGTGTTTATGTATAGGGAACAAGTGTCCTTTGATTTTAAACTATATTTGGTTGTTGTTGTTGTTGTTGTTGTTGTTGTTGTTGTTGTTGTTGTTGTTGTATCAAGTGCCCTTATGGCAATATGAATGAGTGCATTAAATTATTTATTTCATGCATATTTGATATGGTGGTTTATTCTAATTTGTGATTTACTATTTCAAATGTGATTATATCTCAGAAGCTTTACATTTTGCCATGTGTAGTTTAAATAAGTATCTGTAGGGGAACGGTTTAGTTGAATACAGCACTTCACTGACTATTTTTCCATAAATGGTGGTGTGTACCTTGCTGGAGTCTCTGTCAACCAGAATGGAGTGTGTGTGTTGGTAACGTATGGGGGTGTATTGGTGACGGTTGAAGGGTCAAACGAGGAATTGCAGTGATGACAGAGAAAAACCTTTGAAAGTTGAACTATCAAGCTGTTGCCAGCAATAGATGAAGTCAACTCGACTCATCTGTTTGTGTCCTCTTTCACGAAAACAACAACAACAACAACAAAAATTCATGAATAATTCTATACATCCAAACTTTCTCTCTTCCTTAACATTTTTAATTCATCTCTCTATTTTTTTGTCTTAATTTCACGCTAAGGCAAATTTATAGTCCTACTGTGGCGGTCTTGTATTAACAGTAATTTTGAAAGTAAGAGTGTGCCTTGTCAATGTTTCTTTTTTATGCAAAAGCTCTGCATGTTTTAAGCAACCATCACTTCGTAAAAAGCATGATTGTCTTAAAAAACAAAAAACAAACACAAAAAAACCCTAATATTTTAATCAGATTTCAAATTTTGTCAAAGGACAAAATTTCTTTTGATCTATATAATCGTATGTTACTCTACTTGTTTGTGTATCCAAGGCACTTCCAATGTATTAGTTTCGTTTCCAAAAATGTACCCTTTTTCTTGTCATTTTCCTGAATGACCAATTCCACATTTGCCCATCATTTGCTTTTACACAATCTGATACGTTACAAATCCTGATAGAACACCAGCAATGATTCCTTTCAATTTGCAAATATCCATGGAAGTGATTTTGACGTAGTTCAGTCATGATAGCATAGTTTAATCATTAACGTTCAGTTTCAGCACTGTCTGTGGTGCTGAATGGGTCCTGTTTTTTGTTTGGTTTTTTGCTTTTGTTTTTTTTATTTTTTTCAGTGATTGAAACATCATCGATTGACTTACACTTGAATTCACCAAAGTGAGCGAATTCAGTGTTGATAAATGACAATTAATCTTCTGAGTTCAATCAAACTGGATGTTGTTTATTTGCGATATTTCAAATTAAACTGCGGGCGTCGCTGTTCACTAGCAGATAAGAAGACGGAAATTTCTCCACCCACAGCGAAAATAGTCATTGTATGGAAGCCAAATGCAGCCATTGTTGTGAAAGAAGCCGAGCGGTTCGTGTTATTTCGAATTAGAAGAATATTTTATGTTCAAATTGCTTCCTTTTTTGTGGAATCATGGATCTTGCACGACATTCGTGGCTCATCGATGTATGTTGCTTCGTTGTCTTTTTCCACCTCACCAATGCGGACCATAGCTATTCCGTTCCGGAGGAGATGAGACCAGGGTCGATTGTTGGAAATATTGCGAAGGATCTTGACCTGGAAGTGGGGAAATTGTCCGCACGCAAAGCCCGTATCGATGCTGAAGGAAATCATCAAAAATATTGTGACATTGACCTTAGAAGTGGGAATTTGGTCATGAAAGAAAGGATTGATAGAGAGGAGCTGTGCGGGGAGAAGGTTTCGTGCATGCTTACATTTGAATTAGTCCTAGAAAACCCTTTGGAGCTGCACCGCATTTCTGTGCTCATTCAGGATGTAAACGACAATTCACCCGTTTTTCCAGAAGATTCGGTTAATTTCGAAATCAGCGAATCAGCCGACAGAGGATCAAGATATCGTCTCAATGAAGCTCACGATGCGGACAGCGGACAAAACACAGTGAAACAATACAGTTTACAAAAAAATGAGCACTTTGTTCTGTCTGTAAAAGGTGGAGCGGATGGATCTCAAACCGTCGAGCTGGTTTTAGACAAAGAGTTAGACCGTGAAAAACAGCAAGATTTAAATCTTGCGTTGACTGCAGTTGATGGTGGAAATCCACCTAAGTCAGGTACTGCTATTATCCATGTGAGTGTCCTGGATGCCAATGATAATGCACCTGTGTTTGATCAGGCTGTATATAAAGCGACTTTACCAGAAAATTCCCCTGTGGATACAGTAGTATTAACTGTAAGCGCCACTGATGCAGATGAGGGAATCAATGGGGAGGTGTCTTATGAGTTTAGTCGCATTTCCGAAAAAGCTAAAAAAGTGTTCACAATAAATAGTAAAACCGGGGAGATAATAGTAATCGGAACTCTTGATTTCGAGAGTAACAACAAATACGAAATGCGCATTTTTGCCAAAGATACTTATGGACTTTCGTCTGATTCAAGAGTGATGATTGATATCACGGATGTAAATGATATCGTCCCTGCAGTATATATGAAATCATTGATGAATCCGATACCTGAAAATATCCCACCTGGTACAGAGGTAGGCATCATTAATGTGCAGGACAGAGACTCTGAGAATAATGGACAGGTCCGCTGCTCTCTTCAGCAAGGTGTCCCTTTTAAGTTAGTTCCTTCTATTAAAAACTATTATTCTCTGGTGAGCACAGGACAACTGGACCGTGAAATGTTGTCTGATTACAACATTACAATCACAGCCACTGACGAGGGCTCTCCACCTCTGTCCTCCTCTATAACTGTTTATTTATCTGTAGCTGACATCAACGACAACCCACCTGTGTTTGAGGAAGAGTCGTACAGCGCAGCTGTGAGTGAAAACAACAAACCTGGCTCCACTTTATGCTCCGTTTCTGCTCGAGACCCTGACTGGCGACAAAACGGAACCGTGATTTATTCTCTGTTACCTGGAGAGGTGAACGGTGCCCCGGTGTCCTCGTATCTCTCTGTGAACGGAGACACGGGGGTGATCCACGCTGTGAGGTCGTTTGATTATGAACAGTTGAGGAGTTTCAAAGTGCAGGTGATGGCCAGAGACAACGGTTCTCCTCCACTGAGCAGCAACGTGACAGTCAGTGTGTTCATATCAGATGTGAATGACAACGCTCCTCAGATCTTGTACCCCGCCCCGGAGGGCAACTCCTTCATGACCGAGCTGGTCCCCAAAGCTGCACACGGAGGCTCTCTGGTGTCCAAAGTGATCGCAGTGGACGCGGACTCCGGACAGAACGCGTGGCTGTCCTATCAGATAGTGAAATCCACTGATCCGGGACTTTTCACAATCGGTGTCCACAGCGGAGAGATCAGGACACAGCGGGACATTTCTGAATCTGACAGCATGAAACAGAACCTGATAGTGTCAGTGAAAGACAACGGACAGCCCTCTCTGTCTGCCACCTGCTCCATGTATTTACTTATTTCTGATAACTTGGCTGAAGTTCCTGAGCTGAAGGATATTTCTTATGACGAGAAGAACTCCAAGCTGACTTCATACCTGATCATCGCGCTGGTGTCTGTGTCCACCTTTTTTCTGACTTTCATTATCATCATCCTGGGAGTGAGGTTCTGTCGCAGGAGAAAGCCCAGACTGCTGTTTGATGGAGCAGTGGCCATCCCCAGCGCTTATCTCCCTCCGAATTACGCAGATGTTGACGGCACAGGAACTTTACGCAGCGCATACAATTATGACGCCTACCTGACAACAGGATCTCGAACCAGTGACTTTAAGTTTGTGAGCTCTTACAATGACAACACGCTGCTTGCTGACCAGACTCTGAGGAAAAGTCCATCAGACTTTGCTGACGCTTTCGGAGAAGGTGACAGTTCTCCTGAGGTAGGACAAGTTCAATTTCATAAATTTCAATGAACGTTGTGGACCACTTATTGTGACATTTCAGTAAAAGTTAAAGTCAATACACCAGGTCATTTCTCGATACAGTGTTTATGTATAGGGAACAAGTGTCCTTTGATTTTAAACTATATTTGGTTGTTGTTGTTGTTGTTGTTGTTGTTGTTGTTGTTGTTGTTGTTGTTGTATCAAGTGCCCTTATGGCAATATGAATGAGTGCATTAAATTATTTATTTCATGCATATTTGATATGGTGGTTTATTCTAATTTGTGATTTACTATTTCAAATGTGATTATATCTCAGAAGCTTTACATTTTGCCATGTGTAGTTTAAATAAGTATCTGTAGGGGAACGGTTTAGTTGAATACAGCACTTCACTGACTATTTTTCCATAAATGGTGGTGTGTACCTTGCTGGAGTCTCTGTCAACCAGAATGGAGTGTGTGTGTTGGTAACGTATGGGGGTGTATTGGTGACGGTTGAAGGGTCAAACGAGGAATTGCAGTGATGACAGAGAAAAACCTTTGAAAGTTGAACTATCAAGCTGTTGCCAGCAATAGATGAAGTCAACTCGACTCATCTGTTTGTGTCCTCTTTCACGAAAACAACAACAACAACAACAAAAATTCATGAATAATTCTATACATCCAAACTTTCTCTCTTCCTTAACATTTTTAATTCATCTCTCTATTTTTTTGTCTTAATTTCACGCTAAGGCAAATTTATAGTCCTACTGTGGCGGTCTTGTATTAACAGTAATTTTGAAAGTAAGAGTGTGCCTTGTCAATGTTTCTTTTTTATGCAAAAGCTCTGCATGTTTTAAGCAACCATCACTTCGTAAAAAGCATGATTGTCTTAAAAAACAAAAAACAAACACAAAAAAACCCTAATATTTTAATCAGATTTCAAATTTTGTCAAAGGACAAAATTTCTTTTGATCTATATAATCGTATGTTACTCTACTTGTTTGTGTATCCAAGGCACTTCCAATGTATTAGTTTCGTTTCCAAAAATGTACCCTTTTTCTTGTCATTTTCCTGAATGACCAATTCCACATTTGCCCATCATTTGCTTTTACACAATCTGATACGTTACAAATCCTGATAGAACACCAGCAATGATTCCTTTCAATTTGCAAATATCCATGGAAGTGATTTTGACGTAGTTCAGTCATGATAGCATAGTTTAATCATTAACGTTCAGTTTCAGCACTGTCTGTGGTGCTGAATGGGTCCTGTTTTTTGTTTGGTTTTTTGCTTTTGTTTTTTTTATTTTTTTCAGTGATTGAAACATCATCGATTGACTTACACTTGAATTCACCAAAGTGAGCGAATTCAGTGTTGATAAATGACAATTAATCTTCTGAGTTCAATCAAACTGGATGTTGTTTATTTGCGATATTTCAAATTAAACTGCGGGCGTCGCTGTTCACTAGCAGATAAGAAGACGGAAATTTCTCCACCCACAGCGAAAATAGTCATTGTATGGAAGCCAAATGCAGCCATTGTTGTGAAAGAAGCCGAGCGGTTCGTGTTATTTCGAATTAGAAGAATATTTTATGTTCAAATTGCTTCCTTTTTTGTGGAATCATGGATCTTGCACGACATTCGTGGCTCATCGATGTATGTTGCTTCGTTGTCTTTTTCCACCTCACCAATGCGGACCATAGCTATTCCGTTCCGGAGGAGATGAGACCAGGGTCGATTGTTGGAAATATTGCGAAGGATCTTGACCTGGAAGTGGGGAAATTGTCCGCACGCAAAGCCCGTATCGATGCTGAAGGAAATCATCAAAAATATTGTGACATTGACCTTAGAAGTGGGAATTTGGTCATGAAAGAAAGGATTGATAGAGAGGAGCTGTGCGGGGAGAAGGTTTCGTGCATGCTTACATTTGAATTAGTCCTAGAAAACCCTTTGGAGCTGCACCGCATTTCTGTGCTCATTCAGGATGTAAACGACAATTCACCCGTTTTTCCAGAAGATTCGGTTAATTTCGAAATCAGCGAATCAGCCGACAGAGGATCAAGATATCGTCTCAATGAAGCTCACGATGCGGACAGCGGACAAAACACAGTGAAACAATACAGTTTACAAAAAAATGAGCACTTTGTTCTGTCTGTAAAAGGTGGAGCGGATGGATCTCAAACCGTCGAGCTGGTTTTAGACAAAGAGTTAGACCGTGAAAAACAGCAAGATTTAAATCTTGCGTTGACTGCAGTTGATGGTGGAAATCCACCTAAGTCAGGTACTGCTATTATCCATGTGAGTGTCCTGGATGCCAATGATAATGCACCTGTGTTTGATCAGGCTGTATATAAAGCGACTTTACCAGAAAATTCCCCTGTGGATACAGTAGTATTAACTGTAAGCGCCACTGATGCAGATGAGGGAATCAATGGGGAGGTGTCTTATGAGTTTAGTCGCATTTCCGAAAAAGCTAAAAAAGTGTTCACAATAAATAGTAAAACCGGGGAGATAATAGTAATCGGAACTCTTGATTTCGAGAGTAACAACAAATACGAAATGCGCATTTTTGCCAAAGATACTTATGGACTTTCGTCTGATTCAAGAGTGATGATTGATATCACGGATGTAAATGATATCGTCCCTGCAGTATATATGAAATCATTGATGAATCCGATACCTGAAAATATCCCACCTGGTACAGAGGTAGGCATCATTAATGTGCAGGACAGAGACTCTGAGAATAATGGACAGGTCCGCTGCTCTCTTCAGCAAGGTGTCCCTTTTAAGTTAGTTCCTTCTATTAAAAACTATTATTCTCTGGTGAGCACAGGACAACTGGACCGTGAAATGTTGTCTGATTACAACATTACAATCACAGCCACTGACGAGGGCTCTCCACCTCTGTCCTCCTCTATAACTGTTTATTTATCTGTAGCTGACATCAACGACAACCCACCTGTGTTTGAGGAAGAGTCGTACAGCGCAGCTGTGAGTGAAAACAACAAACCTGGCTCCACTTTATGCTCCGTTTCTGCTCGAGACCCTGACTGGCGACAAAACGGAACCGTGATTTATTCTCTGTTACCTGGAGAGGTGAACGGTGCCCCGGTGTCCTCGTATCTCTCTGTGAACGGAGACACGGGGGTGATCCACGCTGTGAGGTCGTTTGATTATGAACAGTTGAGGAGTTTCAAAGTGCAGGTGATGGCCAGAGACAACGGTTCTCCTCCACTGAGCAGCAACGTGACAGTCAGTGTGTTCATATCAGATGTGAATGACAACGCTCCTCAGATCTTGTACCCCGCCCCGGAGGGCAACTCCTTCATGACCGAGCTGGTCCCCAAAGCTGCACACGGAGGCTCTCTGGTGTCCAAAGTGATCGCAGTGGACGCGGACTCCGGACAGAACGCGTGGCTGTCCTATCAGATAGTGAAATCCACTGATCCGGGACTTTTCACAATCGGTGTCCACAGCGGAGAGATCAGGACACAGCGGGACATTTCTGAATCTGACAGCATGAAACAGAACCTGATAGTGTCAGTGAAAGACAACGGACAGCCCTCTCTGTCTGCCACCTGCTCCATGTATTTACTTATTTCTGATAACTTGGCTGAAGTTCCTGAGCTGAAGGATATTTCTTATGACGAGAAGAACTCCAAGCTGACTTCATACCTGATCATCGCGCTGGTGTCTGTGTCCACCTTTTTTCTGACTTTCATTATCATCATCCTGGGAGTGAGGTTCTGTCGCAGGAGAAAGCCCAGACTGCTGTTTGATGGAGCAGTGGCCATCCCCAGCGCTTATCTCCCTCCGAATTACGCAGATGTTGACGGCACAGGAACTTTACGCAGCGCATACAATTATGACGCCTACCTGACAACGGGATCTCGAACCAGTGACTTTAAGTTTGTGAGCTCTTACAATGACAACACGCTGCCTGCTGACCAGACTCTGAGAAAAAGTCCATCAGACTTTGCTGACGTTTTTGGCGATTCCGATGGTTCTCCTGAGGTAGGACATTTGACTTATTGTCTAACATCTAAACAACTATGAATTTATTTTGATTTTTCTTTCCTCATAATTTTTGTATGGTCAGTTAATGCATCGTACTTTGTGTCTATGTTTTTATGGGAACTATGTACTTGAAATCACACAACGTAGCACTATTTGTAATTTGAATAGGTCATTGTTTTTATAATAACTCTATGTGTCAATGGAGTTGTGAAGTATTGGGTCACACTCTAAGGTGTTTATTGGGAACACATTTATACAATGGGTGTATCTGCTCGGTTTTTCTGATTGTGCTGCATGCCTTCTTATTGGATTACAGTTCGTTTTAATTGCTGGGTTGAAAAAATGGTTTTGGTATTTTTAGATCTCATCAGTTATTCATACATGTGAGTACCCGGTATCATCCATATTGTCTTCTGAAACCCCCCCCCCCCAAAAAAAAACAAAAAAAACAAAACAAAACAAACAAACATATATATATCGTCACGTTTCTCCCACTAACATCTGTGCATAACCTAATATTAACCCCTCCCCCCCAAAAAAAACCCCAAACTTTGTAATTATAATTTGTATTATTGGTTTATATCCTTAGTCTCTCGGAATAAATGTATCACTAACACAACAAAAATGTTACATTTTTTATCCTCAACTGAAAAAAGACAAATAAAGAAAGACATGTTTTAATCATGACGCAATAACTTGTTTTATCTTGGAATCAATAATGGGATTTCTGATTACAATATGGTTAAATATTGGAAAACAAGCCAAGCGGTTAATTTTGAAACATTGAAACCTGTCTTAGGTCCCAGCTTTTAAGACTATCATTATTCTGTTGATACATTACTGCTTTTTTTCTAACCTATGTACAGTGGTTTTATTGTTTTGTTGAAAACATTCTCCGTGCTCTCTCTTGCATATGAACCTGTACATTTGGCAACATTTGGGACTTTGAGGTTCACTAAGATTTAATGGTGAACTTTCTGCTTCCACAAGGCATTCTGTCTGTGTGGGTTGCATAAATAGTTGAAGTTCTCAACTTGCATCAAAATTTCCGGCAGTTTTCTCTCTCTCTCTCTCTCTCTCTCTCTCTCTCTCTCTCTCTCTCTCTCTCTCTCTCTCTCTCTCTCTCTCTCTCTCTCTCTCTCTCTCTCTCTCTCTCTCTCTCTCTCTCTCTCTCTCTCTATGGTCATAGCATACTTCAAGTCTCACTTTATCTGGTTTGCTGATGCTTGTTTCCAACTCCTGTCTATCTCCTTGTCATTGCGTTGCTTCCTCGCTTGTGTAATTATGGTTTAAATTGCACATAAATTACTGAGCCCCTACAGGTACTCGGGCCTGTCCACAAAGTGTGCTGAGAGGTGAACCACCTCCACATTTCATTTTGCGGCTCACATACAGTACATATTGAATTGTGTCCACAATTATAAGTGGGGGTGGGCCAGCCCCCTGTCAATCACAAACGATTATCCAATTAAACCACAAAGAAAACGAGCGGATGATGCAATTAGAACGTGTTTTGCTTGGATCAGTTTTCAGATAATTGGAATTGTTCAAACCTATATTTATTTGATTTTATATGATTTGGATTTCTCTTCGTGTTGAATCTGACAATGAGTTTGACTTAATTGTTGGTATTTTGTTAAAATCGGCCACATTTCAGAACAAATGAAGCCACACTTTTATTGTGGCAATGTCCTCTTCATCTCTTGTGCATACACTGTGTCCTACCTGCATGTTACTGAATCTGACATGACACAGATTTCAGTTTAGTGCAGATATACCAGATGATTTTTATAGTTGCTTGCCTTTTTATGAACACTCAACTCGAGAATAACGAATAAAATTGTGTTATTGATTGAAGTAGTCTCCGTGAGGCTTCATGATTAAATTATATTATAATTCACCTTAAAGAAACGTTTGTTATACTAGCGCTGTCCATGGTACTCATGAATTACTCTTGATCAGCAGCATATCTAGTGATTGCACTTGGACAGTAAAAAAGAAAAAAAAGAAAAAAAAAACAACAACAATAACTAAACTATGGTTCTTCTATACGCATACTGGCTGAAATTGTGAATTATTCTGGATGAAAGTTGTGCATTTGTAATATGTGGAATAAACTCCAAGTGTCGCTGTTCACTTGTATATATGAAGACGGTCGTTTCTCCACCCACAGTCACAGCAGTCATTCAGTACAAACCACAGCAACCATTGTTGTACCGGTACCGTATGCCTACATTGATTTTAGAGTCTAGCTGCGGTATTTTTATTTTAAACAAAATTAATGTTTGTGTGTCCAAATCGTCCTTCAGGAAAAATATGGATCTTACAGGACGATCTTGGCTCGTTGTTTTATGTTGCTTCGCTGTCTTTTTCCACCTCACCACGGCGGACCTGAGCTATTCCGTTCCGGAGGAGATGAGACCAGGCTCCATTTGTGGAAATATTGCGAAGGATCTTGGCCTTGAAGCGGATACACTATCCGCACGTAACGCCCGTATCGATGCTGAAGGAAAGTACCAACATTATTGTGACATTGATCTTAAAACTGGGAATTTGATCATGAAAGAAAGGATTGACAGAGAGGAGTTGTGCGGGGAAAAGGTTTCGTGCATGCTCAAATTTGAATTAGTCTTGGAAAACCCTTTGGAGCTGCACCGCATTTCTGTGCTCATTCAGGATGTAAACGACAATTCACCCGTTTTCCCAAAAGATATATTCAAAATAGAAATTACAGAATCAGCCTACAGGGGAAATCGATATCGTCTCAATGAAGCTCACGACGCGGACATCGGACAAAACACAGTGAAACAATACAATTTACAAAAGAATGAACACTTTGTTCTGTCCGTACAAGGTGGAACAGATGGATCTCAGAACATCGAGTTGGTTTTAGAAAAAGAGTTAGACCGTGAAAAACAGCAGTATTTAAATATTGTGTTGACTGCAGTTGATGGTGGAAATCCGCAGAAATCAGGTACTGCTATTATACATGTGAGTGTGCTGGATGCCAATGATAATGCACCTGTTTTTGATCAGGCTCTTTATGAAGCGAGACTACCTGAAAATTCGCCCCTAGATACGGAAGTATTAACTGTCAGCGCAACTGATGCCGACGAGGGAATCAATGGGAAGGTGATTTATGAGTTTAGTCGCATTTCAGAAAAAGCTAAGAAGATTTTCGAACTGAACAGTAAGACTGGGGAGATAAAAGTTATTGGAGGGCTCGATTTTGAAAGTAATTCAAGGTTTGAAATACGCGTGGATGCAAAAGATGGTTACGGATTTTCATCCGATACTAAAGTTGTGATTGATATCACCGATGTAAATGATAATGCTCCAGCTATATACATGAAATCATTAAAGAGTCCCATACCTGAGAATACCCCGGCTGGTTCAGAGGTGGGCATCATTAATGTTCAGGATGAAGACTTTGAGAGTAATGGACAGGTCCGCTGCTTCCTTCAACATGGTGTCCCTTTTAAATTAGTCCCTTCTATTAAAAACTATTATTCTCTGGTGAGCACAGGACAACTGGACCGTGAAGTGGTGTCTGATTACAACATTACAATCACTGCCACTGACGAGGGCTCTCCACCTCTGTCCTCCTCTAAAACTGTTCATTTATCTGTAGCTGACATCAACGACAACCCCCCTGTGTTTGAGGAAGAGTCGTACAGCGCATATGTTAGTGAAAATAACAAACCTGGCTCTACCTTATGTTCCATTGCTGCTCGAGACCCTGATTGGAGACAAAACGGTACCGTGATTTATTCTCTGTTAGCTGGAGAGGTGAACGGTGCCCCGGTGTCCTCGTATATGTCTGTGAACGGAGACACGGGGGTGATCCACGCTGTGAGGTCGTTTGATTATGAACAGTTGAGGAGTTTCAAAGTGCAGGTGATGGCCAGAGACAACGGTTCTCCTCCACTGAGCAGCAACGTGACAGTTAGTGTGTTCATATCAGATGTGAATGACAACGCTCCTCAGATATTGTACCCCGCCCCGGAGGGCAACTCCTTCATGACCGAGCTGGTCCCCAAAGCTGGACACGGAGGTTCTCTGGTGTCCAAAGTGATCGCAGTGGACGCGGACTCCGGACAAAACGCGTGGCTGTCCTATCAGATAGTGAAATCCACTGATCCGGGACTTTTCACTATTGGTGTCCACAGCGGAGAGATCAGGACACAGCGGGACATTTCTGAATCTGACAGCATGAAACAGAACCTGATAGTGTCAGTGAAAGACAACGGACAGCCCTCTCTGTCTGCCACCTGCTCCATGTATTTACTTATTTCTGATAACTTGGCTGAGGTTCCTGAGCTGAAGGACATTTCTTTTGACGAGAAGAACTCCAAGCTGACTTCATACCTGATCATTGCGCTGGTGTCTGTGTCCACCTTTTTTCTGACTTTCATTATCATCATCCTGGGAGTGAGGTTTTGTCGCAGGAGGAAGCCCAGACTGTTGTTTGATGGAGCAGTGGCCATCCCCAGCGCGTATCTCCCTCCAAATTACGCAGATGTTGACGGCACAGGAACTTTACGCAGCACTTACAATTATGACGCCTACCTGACAACAGGATCTCGAACCAGTGACTTCAAGTTTGTGAGTTCTTATAATGACAACACGCTGCCTGCTGACCAGACTCTGAGGAAAAGTCCTTGTGACTTTGCTGACGTTTTTGGAGACGGTGACAGTTTTCCTGAGGTAGGAAACAATGCACACTCAAAACAATGTATGTTTGGTCATACCTATACTAATGTGATGTTCCTGACACGAATTTGGACTTTCCTTGTTGTAATTATTCATGAATGTTATGCATATGCTTAATCTTTTACATTTAGCTTTTTTTCTAGCACAGCTTCATATATTTCACAGATGCCAAATGATCATATCGTACGTGTAGCTTTATCATTTCTTACAAGTTGCAAGTATTTCCACCAGCCATTCATATTTTCATGAAGAAATGAAACCAGATTGGAAATGCCACTGATTGTATTTAATCATTTAACCTGCATTTTTTGATAACGTTTGCAAAATGTAACAAGCTTTGGCCAAATGCGGAAAGTGTTATTGAAAAGTGCGTACGAAGATTGTATTACAAAATGCAGCGTTATCACAATTAATTGAAAATGTTTTACCTAGTTACATTTTGCACTTATATTACATAATACGGCGCTACAAGGTTTTACCTAATTCTTTGTATTTTGGCAAAATCCTTCAAGTTTCAGATTATGCGAAGACGCACCTTTATTATGGTGATATATTTTTTCATAGCTTATGAATAAACCTTGTCATTGCTGCATATCACAGATTATGACATTCCACATATTTCAGTTTTGAAGAGATACCAAGTAATTTCAGCAGTTGGTTCATTTTTGTCAACAATGTACTTATGAAGAATCAAGCAATTGCTATCCTTTATTGAATTAATATCTTTGAAGCTTCGTGATGAAGTTGTACTTCATGAGAAATGCGTTGCAGTAGTAGCGCTGTCCATGGTACTGATTGATGAAACGCTGGAATTGTCCCATACCGAGTATTTTCAGTTAGAACATTTAACGAAAGGAAGGAAAAGCGAAACACATGAATCTTCTGGATATTAGCTACGACTGTGATGAATTGTTTTGCATTACAAGTTTTTATTTGTAGTATGTGGAATACACTCCGAGTGTCGCTGCTCACTCATAGATGTGTAGACGGTCGTCACTCCACCCACAGCAAGTACATTCATTCTGTTTAAACCACAGCAGCCATTGTTGTGCTGGTAGCATATGCCGACAAGGATTTTAGAGCCAAACTGTTGTGTTTTTAAACAAACCTATTTTTTGCGTGTCCATATCGCTCTCGAGGAAAAATATGGATCTTACAGGACGATCTTGTTTCATTGATTTCTGTTACTTACTTATATTTTTCCACCTCACCACGGCGGACCTGAGCTATTCAGTTTCGGAGGAGATGAGACCAGGATCCATTGTTGGAAATATTGCGAAGGATCTTGGCTTTCAAATGGGAAAATTATCCGCCCGTAATGCCCGTATCGATGCTGAAGAAAACTACCAACACTACTGTGAGATTGATCTTAAAACGGAGAATTTGATTACGAAAGAAAGGATTGACAGAGAGGAGTTGTGCGGGGAGATGATTTCTTGCATGCTTAAATTTGAATTAGTCTTGGAAAACCCTTTGGAGCTGCACCGCATTTCTGTGCTTATTCAGGACGTAAACGACAATTCACCCATTTTTCCGAAGGATATATTTGAATTTGAAATCCAAGAATCAGCCGTTAGAGGAGCTCGATATCGTCTCAATGAAGCTCACGACGCGGACATCGGACAAAACACAGTAAAACAATACAATTTACAAAAGAATGAGCACTTTGTTCTTTCCGTACAAGGTGGAACAGATGGATCTCAGAATATCGAGTTGGTTTTAGACAAAGAGTTAGACCGTGAAAAACAGCAAGATTTAAATATTGTGTTGACTGCAGTTGATGGTGGAAATCCACAGAAATCAGGTACTGCTATTATACATGTGAGTGTCCTGGATGCCAATGATAATGCACCAGTTTTTGATCAGGCTGTATATAAAGCGATTTTACCAGAAAATTCTCCAGTGGTTTCAGTGGTATTAACTGTCAGCGCCACTGATGCAGACGAGGGAGTCAATGGGGAGGTGATTTATGAGTTTAGTCGCATTTCCGAAAAAGCTAAGAAGATTTTCGAACTGAACAGTAAAACTGGCGAGATACAAGTAATTGGAGGGCTCGATTTTGAAAGTAATTCAAAATTTGAAATGCGTGTCGATGCAAAAGATAGCTACGGCCTTTCATCAGATTCCAAAGTGATGATTGATATCACAGATGTTAATGACAATGCACCAGCGATATACATGAAATCATTGATAAGTCACATACCTGAAAACATCCCACCTGGTACAGAGGTAGGCATCATTAATGTGCAGGACAGAGACTCTGAGAGTAATGGACAGGTCCGCTGCTCCCTCCAGCAGGGTGTCCCTTTTAACTTAGTCCCTTCTATTAAAAACTATTATTCTCTGATGAGCACAGGACAACTGGACCGTGAAGTGGTGTCTGATTACAACATTACAATCACTGCCACTGACGAGGGCTCTCCACCTCTGTCCTCCTCTAAAACTGTTCATTTATCTGTAGCTGACATCAACGACAACCCACCTGTGTTTGAGGAAGAGTCGTACAGCGCATATGTGAGTGAAAATAACAAACCTGGATCCACTTTATGTTCCGTTGCTGCTCGAGACCCTGACTGGAGACAAAACGGTACCGTGATTTATTCTCTGTTAACTGGAGGCGTGAACGGTGCCCCGGTGTCCTCGTATCTGTCTGTGAACGGAGACACGGGGGTGATCCACGCTGTGAGGTCGTTTGATTATGAACAGTTGAGGAGTTTCAAAGTGCAGGTGATGGCCAGAGACAACGGTTCTCCTCCACTGAGCAGCAACGTGACAGTCAGTGTGTTCATATCAGATGTGAATGACAACGCTCCTCAGATCTTGTACCCCGCCCCGGAGGGCAACTCCTTCATGACCGAGCTGGTCCCCAAGGCTGCACATGGAGGTTCTCTGGTGTCCAAGGTGATCGCCGTGGACGCGGATTCCGGGCAGAACGCGTGGCTCTCCTATCAGATAGTGAAATCCACTGATCCGGGACTATTCACTATCGGTGTCCACAGTGGAGAGATCAGGACACAACGGGACATTTCTGAATCTGACAGCATGAAACAGAACCTGATAGTGTCAGTGAAAGACAACGGACAGCCCTCTCTGTCTGCCACCTGCTCCATGTATTTACTTATTTCTGATAACTTGGCTGAGATTCCTGAGCTGAAGGACATTTCTTATGATGAGAAGAACTCCAAGCTGACTTCATATCTGATCATTGCGCTGGTGTCTGTGTCCACCTTTTTTCTGACTTTCATTATCATCATCCTGGGAGTGAGGTTTTGTCGCAGGAGGAAGCCCAGACTGTTGTTTGATGGAGCAGTGGCCATCCCCAGCGCGTATCTCCCTCCAAATTACGCAGATGTTGACGGCACAGGAACTTTACGCAGCACTTACAATTATGACGCCTACCTGACAACAGGATCTCGAACCAGTGACTTCAAGTTTGTCAGTTCTTATAATGACAACACGCTGCCTGCTGACCAGACTCTGAGGAAAAGTCCATCAGACTTTGCTGATGCTTTCGGAGAAGGTGATAGTTCTCCTGAGGTAGGACAAATTCAATTTCATAAATTTCAATGAACGTTGTGGACGACTTATCGTGACATTTCAGTAAAAGTTAAAGTCAATACACCAGGTCATTTCTCAATACAGTTTTTATGTATAGGGAACAAGTGTCCTTTGCTTTTAAACTATATTTGGTTGTTGTTGTTGTATCAAGTGCCTGTATGGCAATACGAATGCGTGCATTAGATTATTTATTTTATGCATATTTGATATGGTGGTTTATTGTAATTTGTGATTTACGATTTCAAATGTGATTATATCTCAGAAGCTTTACATTTTGCCATGTGTAGTTCAAAAATGTCTCTGTAGGGGAACGGTTTAGTTGAATACAGCACTTCACTGACTATTTTTCCATAAATGGTGGTGTGTACCTTGCTGGAGTTTCTCTCAACCAGAATGGAGTGTGTGTGTTGGTAACGTATGGGGGTGTATTGGTGACGGTTGAAGGGTCAAACGAGGAATTGCAGCGATGACAGTTCAACTTTCAAAGGTTTTTCTCTATCAAGCTGTTGCCAGCAATAGATGAAGTCAACTCGACTCATTTGTTTGCGTCCTTTTCGCGAAAACAACAACAACAACAACAATTCGTGAATAATTCTATACATCCAAACTTTCTCGCTTCCTTAACATTTTTAATTTATCTCTCTATTTTTTTGTCTTAATTTCACGCTAAGGCAAATGTATAGTCCTACTGTGGCGGTCTTGTATTAACAGTAATTTTGAAAGTAAGAGTGTGCCTTGTCAATGTTTCTTTTTTATGCATAAGCTCTGGATGTTTTAAGCAACCATAACTTCGTAAAAAGCATGATTGTCTGAAAAAACAAAAAACAAACACAAAAAACCCTAATATTTTAATCAGATTTCAAATTTTGTCAAATGACAAAATGTCTTTTGATCTATATAATCGTAAGTTACTCCACTTGTTAGATGTATCCATGGCACTTCCAATGTATTATTTTCGTTTCCAAAAATGTACCCTTTTTCTTTTCATTTTCCTGAATGACCAATTCCACATTTGCCCAGCATTTGATTTTACACAATCTGATACGTTTGAAATTCTGGTCGAACACCAGCAATTATTTGTTTCAATTTGCAAATATACATGGAAGTAATTTTGACGATTTTCAGTCATGATAGCATTAACGTTCAGTTTCAGCGCTGTCCGTGGTGCTGAATGGGTCCTGTTTTTTGTTTGTTTGTTTGCTTTTTGTTTTTTTTGTGTTTTTTTTTCAGTGATTGAAACATCATCGATTTACTTACACTGTAATTCACCAATGTGAGCGAATTCAGTGTTAATGAATGGGAACTAATCTTACGAAT
Organism: Blennius ocellaris; assembly: GCF_963422515.1. Taxonomy (NCBI): domain Eukaryota; kingdom Metazoa; phylum Chordata; class Actinopteri; order Blenniiformes; family Blenniidae; genus Blennius; species Blennius ocellaris. The sequence goes on along the minus strand of NC_137658.1, from coordinate 8,889,888 downwards.
TCAATCATACTGGAGGTTGTTTGTTTGCGATATTTCAAATTAAACTGCGGGCGTCGCTGTTCACTAGCAGATAAGAAGACGGCAATTTCTCCACCCACAGCGAAAATAGTCATTGTATGGAAGCCAAGTGCAGCCATTGTTGTGAAAGAAGCCGAGCGGTTCGTGTTATTTCGAATTAGAAGAATATTTTATGTTCAAATTGCTTCCTTTTTTGTGGAATCATGGATCTTGCACGACATTCGTGGCTCATCGATGTATGTTGCTTCGTTGTCTTTTTCCACCTCACCAATGCGGACCATAGCTATTCCGTTCCGGAGGAGATGAGACCAGGGTCGATCGTTGGAAATATTGCGAAGGATCTTGGCCTGGAAGTGGGGAAATTGTCCGCACGCAAAGCCCGTATCGATGCTGAAGGAAATCATCAACAATATTGTGACATTGATCTCAGAAGTGGGAATTTGGTCATGAAAGAAAGGATTGACAGAGAGGAGCTGTGCGGGGAAAAGGTTTCGTGCATGCTTAAATTTGAATTAGTCTTGGAAAATCCTTTGGAGCTGCACCGCATGTCTTTGCTCATTCAGGATGTAAACGACAATTCACCCGTTTTTCCAGAAGATTCGGTTAATTTCGAAATACGCGAATCAGCCGTTAGAGGAGCAAGATATCGTCTCAATGAAGCTCACGATGCGGACATCGGACAAAACACAGTGAAACAATACAGTTTACAGAAGAATGATCACTTTGTTCTGTCCGTACAAAGTGGAACAGATGGATCTCAGGATATCGAGTTGGTTTTAGACAAAGAGTTAGACCGTGAAAAACAGCAAGAATTAAATCTAGTGTTGACTGCAGTTGATGGTGGAAATCCACAGAAGTCAGGTACTGCTATTATACATGTAAGTGTCCTGGATGCCAATGATAATGCTCCCGTTTTTGATCAGTCTGTATATAAAGCGACTTTACCAGAAAATTCCCCTCTGGATACAGTGGTATTAACTGTTAGCGCCACTGACGCAGACGAGGGAATCAATGGGGAGGTGTCTTATGAGTTTAGTCGCATTTCAGAAAAAGCTAAAAAAGTGTTCACAATAAATAGTAAAACCGGGGAGATAATAGTAATCGGAACTCTTGATTTCGAGAGTAACAACAAATATGAAATGCGCATTTTTTCCAAAGATACTTATGGACTTTCATCTGATTCAAGAGTGATGATTGATGTCACGGATGTAAATGATAACGTCCCAGCAGTATATATGAAATCATTGATGAATTCGATACCTGAGAACATCCCACCTGGTACCGAGGTGGGAATCATTAATGTGCAGGATAGAGACTCTGAGAGGAATGGACAGGTCCGCTGCTCCCTTCAGCACGGTGTCCCTTTTAAATTAGTCCCTTCTATTAAAAATTATTATACTCTGGTGACCACTGGGCAACTGGACCGTGAAGTGGTGTCTGATTACAACATTACAATCACTGCCACTGACGAGGGCTCTCCACCTCTGTCCTCCTCTAAAACTGTTCATTTATCTGTAGCTGACATCAACGACAACCCACCTGTGTTTGAGGAAGAGTCGTACAGCGCATATATGAGTGAAAATAACAAACCTGGCTCCACTTTATGTTCCGTTGCTGCTCGAGACCCTGACTGGAGACAAAACGGGACCGTGATTTATTCTCTGTTACCTGGAGAGGTGAACGGTGCCCCGGTGTCCTCGTATCTGTCTGTGAACGGAGACACGGGGGTGATCCACGCTGTGAGGTCGTTTGATTATGAACAGTTGAGGAGTTTCAAAGTGCAGGTGATGGCCAGAGACAACGGTTCTCCTCCACTGAGCAGCAACGTGACAGTCAGTGTGTTCATATCAGATGTGAATGACAACGCTCCTCAGATCTTGTACCCCGCCCCGGAGGGCAACTCTTTCATGACCGAGCTGGTCCCCAAAGCTGCACACGGAGGTTCTCTGGTGTCCAAAGTGATCGCAGTGGACGCGGACTCCGGACAGAACGCGTGGCTGTCCTATCAGATAGTAAAATCCACTGATCCGGGCCTTTTCACAATCGGTGTCCACAGCGGAGAGATCAGGACACAGCGGGACATTTCTGAATCTGACAGCATGAAACAGAACCTGATAGTGTCAGTGAAAGACAACGGACAGCCCTCTCTGTCTGCCACCTGCTCCATGTATTTACTTATTTCTGATAACTTGGCTGAGGTTCCTGAGCTGAAGGACATTTCTTATGATGAGAAGAACTCCAAGCTGACTTCATATCTGATCATTGCGCTGGTGTCTGTGTCCACCTTTTTTCTGACTTTCATTATCATCATCCTGGGAGTGAGGTTTTGTCGCAGGAGAAAGCCCAGACTGTTGTTTGATGGAGCAGTGGCCATCCCCAGTGCGTATCTCCCTCCAAATTACGCAGATGTTGACGGCACAGGAACTTTACGCAGCACTTACAATTATGACGCCTACCTGACAACGGGATCTCGAACCAGTGACTTCAAGTTTGTGAGCTCTTACAATGACAACACGCTGCCTGCTGACCAGGCTCTGAGGAAAAGTCCATCAGACTTTGCTGATGTTTTTGGAGACGGTGACAGTTCTCCAGAGGTAAGAGCGTCAAATATTGAATCCACATTGTCACTGAAAAATACTGTTCCTTTTTTCTTTCAGTTATCTTATACGTCTTTATTGATGCAGCTAATTTTTAGATTTAGCTGAGATATCAGCACAATTTTACCTTATATACAACAATATATTATTTTTCGAGGTCTCAGTGGTTGTACTCAACTCAACTAGGATTTTCCCCTATTTTTTTTATTTTATTTTAAATATTAACTGATAATTTATAAATTCTCAGAATAAACCAATATGGGTATACATTCAGACATCACAATTTATCACATTATTTACTTCAGTAAAGCATTGACATTGACCTATGTATTCATAGTCTGATTCTATTCAATATTCTATATATTTTTCCACAATACCATGCATTTAAACTTGGACTTTTTTGCTCTATGAATGTGGGCCATTGGTGATGTTTTGTATTTATATGGAAGTTATTTTTGCAACAAATTTCCTTTCTGCTTCTTGTATTAATAGTTGTTTTGTGTTGCATTGTTTTGATAATTCTACGACTTTATACAATCCCTACTTCACTGTCCTCTCGCTGCTTTCCTTTATATAGTTGAACTTTTTCATTCATGATGAATGTTTTTTTTTTTTTTTTTTGTGCAAATATGATCATTGCTTCTTCTAAACCTCTTTTGATCAATCATTTATGGTTACAAAATACAGAAGTGTGGGTTGTTTTTTTATTATTTTTATTTAGATTATCATTGACAGAAGGTTTTGCTTTATGACCGTTGGCTCAGTGTGAAGATTGAGATAGGTTTCTATTGCAATTGTTTTTTTTTGTTTTTTTCTTATCCGTCACTTTTTCAGTGAGGATAACACTTGAGAAAACACACTCCCTGCTCATTGTCTGTACATTTGTGAAACATATAATTTGGTGTACTACCATACTGCAGTTATGGATCTCATGCCCGCCCTAGTCTACACTTGAATGCAGACGCACATGTTTTCTTGTCTTTTTCCAATCGTAACCTGAAATAAGATTGTGATTTTGTCTGTAGTATTTGGCATTGTTGAAATTTATGTAGCTTCTACAGGAGTTTGCGGGAGGTAGAATTATATTCAAAGCATGTATCTAGTAATTGTTTTATTTGTTTCTCTTCAACGTTCATTATAACACAGTGACAGTGCTCACAGTTTTACAATAGCAGGAAAAAAAAATATATATATATATCTTAGATCTTGGGAATTGTTCATTGTAGCTTTGCTTGGTTCTTACTCAATGTGCTGGGAAATCATAGCTATTGTTATATTGCAAAACGAAAAAAAATAAACTGAGAGTTTATGCTTTCACCTTGGCATGATATTAATTAACCTTAACAGTTAAGATAACTAAAGACAGCTTTAATCATGTTATTTCCTCGAGGCTACTTGTGTCTTTTACTTTTTGATTTTGAAGGATTCAAAAAGCGATATTAATCTCTGTTTGACCCAAGTTTGTGGGTATTAATGTTGTAAGGGTGAACATATTGACTGATTTGAAGATGGAATGCTGTATTGTCACTGTTACAAAAACAATTACATTCAGTTTGGCAGTCTCCTATATGTATATATACCGCATGACTCAGTGGGAATAATTTTACTGCTCATACAGTTTGAGCTGTGTCGTTTAGGAGGAGATAAATAAGTCTATATTCCAAGACCTTTTCATATAATCTGTTTTGGAATGCATTGTATCATTTGGATGTTAAAATGCACCAATATATCTACGCATGTTCAATGAATGAACCAATTGTATTGTATATTTTTTTCTGTTAAATTAATTGGAACTGTTGCGATTATTTAGAGTATAACACATTTATATAAATCGCCCTGTTATTTCTCAACAAATACTCATGGTGTCAGTGTGCACCAGAAGACGGAGCTCACGTTCTGCTACCCTTCTCTGTCTATGAAATCAAGCCATGAGTCTGCTTTTGTCCTGCAGTTGGCAATTTACGCTCCTGATATGAAAACTGCGCTCGATGGTTTTGTTCAGTGATTTGTAACAATTTTTTGAGGGTATTTAGCCTCATCATTGCTTTTTCTCTAACCCGAACGCCGTCATTTTTGCTGCGACAATGACTTACAGCACGTTTGCTCTGCATTGCGGCCTGGCTTTTGTTTTTATCGCCATTCGTCCCGTCAATGGAGATCTGAGTTACACAATCCAAGAGGAGCTGAAACGTGGAGTCGTAATCGGAAACATCGCTAAAGATTTGGGAATTGAGTTAGGAAAACTATCGACACGCAAGGCTCGTATAGATACCGAGGACAACAGTGTTAAGTATTGCTCTTTAAACCTTAATACCGGAGACCTCGTTGTACAACAACGGATCGACAGAGAGGGGCTTTGTGCCAAAAAAGCATCGTGTGTTGTGAAGCAAGAGATTGTCTTGGAAAATCCAATAGAGCTGCATCGTATTAATATTCGAGTTCAGGATATTAACGACAACTATCCACAATTTAAAGAAGAATCATTAAATTTTGACATTCGGGAATCAGCAGACAAAGGTGCGCGGTTCCTCCTGGACGAGGCGCACGATGGCGACATTGGAGAAAACGCTATTCAGGGCTATTCACTCGAGCAAAACGATCACTTCAAACTAAATGTGAAGACGAAAGCAGGTGGATGGAAATATGCCGAGTTGGTCTTAGACAAAGAATTAGACAGAGAAAATAAAAAAGAAATCACGCTTTTGCTTTCTGCATTTGATGGTGGCTCCCCACAGAGATCAGGCTCTGTGGTTATACGTGTAACTGTAATGGATGCTAACGACAATGAACCAGTGTTTAGTCAGTCTGTGTATGAGGCTAAGCTACCTGAAAACTCGCCTCTTGCTGCCATTGTTTTATCAGTGACTGCCACCGATGCAGATGAGGGGATGAATAGTGAGGTCACTTATGGTTTGAACCATGTTTCAGACGAAATCCAAGTTTTTTCCCTGAATCCCAAAACAGGAGAGGTTACAGTTTCTGGATCTATTGATTACGAAAAAGAGTCGTCTTACGAAATGCAAATCAGCGCCAAAGATGGATTAGGTTTGGCCTCATATGCGACTTTAATAATTGAAATTGTGGATATGAACGATAATGCTCCAGTTGTTAACTTAAAATCCATATTCAATTCCATACCGGAAAACATCCCACCTGGTACAGAGGTTGGCATCATTAATGTGCAGGACAGAGACTCTGATAGTAATGGACAGGTCCGCTGCTCCCTCCAACAGGGTGTCCCTTTTAAGTTAGTCCCTTCTATTAAAAACTATTATTCTCTGGTGAGCACAGGGCAACTGGACCGTGAAGTGGTTTCTGATTACAACATTACAATCACTGCCACTGACGAGGGTTCTCCACCTCTGTCCTCTTTTAAAACTGTTCAGTTATCTGTAGCTGACATCAACGACAACCCACCTGTGTTTGAGGAAGAGTCGTACAGCGCATCTGTTAGTGAAAATAACAAACCTGGCTCCACTTTATGTTCCGTTGCTGCTCGAGATCCTGACTGGAGACAAAACGGTACCGTGATTTATTCTCTGTTACCTGGAGAGGTGAACGGTGCCCCGGTGTCCTCGTATCTGTCTGTGAACGGAGACACGGGGGTGATCCACGCTGTGAGGTCGTTTGATTATGAACAGTTGAGGAGTTTCAAAGTGCAGGTGATGGCCAGAGACAACGGTTCTCCTCCACTGAGCAGCAACGTGACAGTCAGTGTGTTCATATCAGATGTGAATGACAACGCTCCTCAGATCTTGTACCCCGCCCCGGAGGGCAACTCCTTCATGACCGAGCTGGTCCCCAAAGCTGCACACGGAGGTTCTCTGGTGTCCAAAGTGATCGCAGTGGACGCGGACTCCGGACAGAACGCGTGGCTGTCCTATCAGATAGTGAAATCCACTGATCCGGGACTTTTCACTATCGGTGTCCACAGCGGAGAGATCAGGACACAACGGGACATTTCTGAATCTGACAGCATGAAACAGAACCTGATAGTGTCAGTGAAAGACAACGGACAGCCCTCTCTGTCTGCCACCTGCTCCATGTATTTACTTATTTCTGATAACTTGGCTGAGGTTCCTGAGCTGAAGGACATTTCTTATGATGAGAAGAACACCAAGCTGACTTCATACCTGATCATTGCGCTGGTGTCTGTGTCCACCTTTTTTCTGACTTTCATTATCATCATCCTGGGAGTGAGGTTTTGTCGCAGGAGAAAGCCCAGACTGTTGTTTGATGGAGCAGTGGCCATCCCCAGCGCTTATCTCCCTCCAAATTACGCAGATGTTGACGGCACAGGAACTTTACCCAGCACTTACAATTATGACGCCTACCTGACAACAGGATCTCGAACCAGTGACTTTAAGTTTGTGAGCTCTTACAATGACAACACGCTGCCTGCTGACCAGACTCTAAGGAAAAGTCCATCTGACTTTGCTGATGCTTTTGGAGATTTGGATTCATCTGAAGAGGTATGACCTGTTTTCGCTCTCAAATTGCTTTTTTATTTCTTTTTTTAATCATGATGTGCTTTTATTTTGCTGGTTGTTCTGCTTGTATTTAACTTCGATGATTTGATAAGTTTCATTTAATTTGAGCTACGTGGACATTTATGCAATCGATAGAACAATTCAATCGATATTAATTTTCTTATTTTCTGGATTTAAAGTGGCACTTTTTTTCAATTTGACTTGTCATGTGACTCATAGTCAGGGCCGACTTATATATGATACCTATGAGAGGACTGTTGTGTTTTTTTGGTTTTTTTTTTCAGCGGGTATATCACATAATCCTCCATTTATAACTGGTATTAGGATGAGCACGTCCTGTTTTGTCCGAGACACACGGCGTATTCATCTCCTTTAACTGTGATGATCTAGTTTGAATCCAACTTCAGTCAGCCACTAGATTACCCACCAATCACCTTTTAGTATATGCATGACCAATGTCCGTTGGTGATCTATGCTTGGGTTTGTCCGCTGCACCCGCGCGAGCACGGTTCCAGGCGCCAGCTGGTCTTGAATGTTGAAGTATCTCTCCATGGTCCTGAAACTCTTAAAGACGTTTCATATTCTTACTCACTGTTATTGCTATTTCTCGAAATGGTAGTCATTGATTGTATTGGTCGAGTTGAAGTTCACAATGTTTAACCAGCCTATATACAATGTTTTGTATTTTAGGGAAGTCCAACAGTATAAACACATTATGTATTTAAATTCAAAACGAAGACTTAAATTGAGCAATGGTCACCTCCAGTGGCAACCTCCTTCCAAACCACACAGATGTTTGTGACATAGACATTTTAAGCAGCACTTACAATCATAACGCCAACTTCACAACATAGTACTGTTAGTTATGACAGCAAGCAATCTGCTGACTAGACTCTGAGGTTTAAAAGTCCATAACACTACAGTGATGATTGTGAACAATCAGATGACTAATTTGTGGTTCTCAAATACCCACTAATCCTCACTTTTGCTTTAGACGAGAGCTTTAAACCAGCTGTGAGATAATATCAGCTGGTCTTGACAGTGCACCTGTTAGCTGCACAAATCCTGTGTTATTAATCAAAGTCTTTCGTGCTTCTTTTATATGAGCACATTTTACTGACTTCCTGCACAGATACACTCACACATTATGCAATGATGTCTTTCATAGCTACAATCATAGTAATTGTTTACTGATTTAATAATTAGTTACATAACATGTTGAATCGGAGTCAAAATAGACTCATCAATCTAGCTTTAATAGAAAAAAAACACACAAAAAACTATAGGCAGCAAATTCTTGAGAGTTCATGGACGGAATTATGTCTGTTAATCTACTCGACTGTGTTTGCATTATAATCAAATGAGTACTGGAAAAAAAAATATTCAAGTTGATACGTAACGAGCGAAGTTTTCAGTATACTTGAGTTTACCATGCTATTTCACGTAAATACTCTTGGTGTCACTGTACACCCGCAAAGGAAATGATGTCTCGCTTCATATCCTATTTTCAACCATTACAGGTCTTGTTCATGGCTCGTTGAGTCTATCGGTTGGATACATTGCACGCAGAGCCAACGCCGTGATTACACTCGATGTTAAATCGAGGGAATTTAACCACATTCTGTTGTCTTTATAATTCACTGGACGAGGATGGACGTCTGGCCATTCGTTGTGAATACAATGGGCAGACCGTTTTGCCTGATTTCCTATTGTGTCGCCTTTCTTTTCCTCGGCCTGCATTTCGCTGTCGGGGATGTGAGCTACTCTGTCGCAGAGGAGATCAAACGCGGTTCCGTGATCGGGAACATCGCTAAGGATCTTGGACTTGAGATTCCCACACTATCCTCACGCAAAGCTCGCATTGACACTGACCGGAATGACAAAAGGTATTGCGACATCAATCTGAGCAACGGGGATTTGATAGTGACTGATCGGATCGACAGGGAAAGTCTTTGTGGAAAAAAGGCAACATGCGTTTTAAAAGAGGAGCTTGTTTTGGAAAACCCATTGGAGCTCCACCGCATCAGTATCCATGTGCAGGACATTAATGACAATAGCCCAGAGTTTAGTGAGGACTTGATTCTGTTTGAAATAAGGGAGTCAGCCATGAAAGGAGCAAAATTTCTGCTCACTGAGGCCCGTGATGCAGATATCGGTTCGAATGCTGTGCAGGATTACAGCCTACAAAATAACGAGCATTTCACCATTAATGTAAATACTGATTCTGGTGGACGGAAACACTCAGAATTAGTTTTGACAAAAGAGCTGGACCGAGAAACAGATAAAGAATTGAAATTAGTGCTGACAGCTCTAGATGGCGGCTCTCCTCGGAGATCAGGAACAGCCGTCATACGTGTCACAGTGCTGGATGCCAATGATAACTCACCTGTGTTTAGTCAGGACGTTTATAAAGCCAGTTTGCCTGAAAACTCTCCCGTGGATACTGTCGTGGTCACAGTGACGGCGAGTGATGTAGACACAGGGCCCAATGGTGAAATTACATATACTTTTGATCATATATCAGACGACCGCTTGTCTTTATTCGCAATTGATCATAAGAAGGGGGAGCTCAGAGTTGTTGGCCCGATTGATTATGAGACAGACATTTTAATTGAACTACGCATACGAGCAAAAGATGGCCCAGGTCTTACCTCTTACTGCTCAATAATTATAGATATAACTGACGTCAATGACAACGCACCTACTATCACTTTGAAATCACTGTCCAACCCCATACAAGAAAACATCCCACCTGGTAAAGAGGTGGGCATCATTAATGTGCAGGACAGAGACTCTGACAGAAATGGACAAGTCCGTTGCTCCCTCCAACAAGGTGTCCCTTTTAAGTTAGTCCCTTCTATTAAAAACTATTATTCTCTGCTGAGCACAGGACAACTGGACCGTGAAGTGGTGTCTGATTACAACATTACAATCACTGCCACTGACGAGGGCTCTCCACCTCTGTCCTCCTCTAAAACTGTTCATTTATCCGTAGCTGACATCAACGACAACCCACCTGTGTTTGAGGAAGAGTCGTATAGCGCATCTGTGAGTGAAAATAACAAGCCTGGCTCCACTTTATGTTCCGTTGCTGCTCGAGACCCTGACTGGAGACAAAACGGAACCGTGATTTATTCTGTGTTAGCTGGAGAGGTGAACGGTGCCCCGGTGTCCTCGTATCTGTCTGTGAACGGAGACACGGGGGTGATCCACGCTGTGAGGTCGTTTGATTATGAACAGTTGAGGAGTTTCAAAGTGCAGGTGATGGCCAGAGACAACGGTTCTCCTCCACTGAGCAGCAACGTGACAGTCAGTGTGTTCATATCAGATGTGAATGACAACGCTCCTCAGATATTGTACCCCGCCCCGGAGGGCAACTCCTTCATGACCGAGCTGGTCCCCAAAGCTGCACACGGAGGTTCTCTGGTGTCCAAAGTGATCGCAGTGGACGCGGACTCCGGACAGAACGCGTGGCTGTCCTATCAGATAGTGAAATCCACTGATCCGGGACTTTTCAATATCGGTGTCCACAGCGGAGAGATCAGGACACAACGGGACATTTCTGAATCTGACAGCATGAAACAGAACCTGATAGTGTCAGTGAAAGACAACGGACAGCCCTCTCTGTCTGCCACCTGCTCCATGTATTTACTTATTTCTGATAACTTGGCTGAGGTTCCTGAGTTGAAGGACATTTCTTATGATGAGAAGAACTACAAGCTGACTTCATACCTGATCATTGCGCTGGTGTCTGTGTCCACCTTTTTTCTGACTTTCATTATCATCATCCTGGGAGTGAGATTTTGTCGCAGGAGAAAGCCCAGACTGTTGTTTGATGGAGCAGTGGCCATCCCCAGCGCTTATCTCCCTCCAAATTACGCAGATGTTGACGGCACAGGAACTTTACGCAGCACTTACAATTATGACGCCTACCTGACGACAGGATCTCGAACCAGTGACTTCAAGTTTGTGAACTCTTACAATGACAACACGCTGCCTGCTGACCAGACTCTGAGGAAAAGTCCATCAGACTTTGCTGACGTTTTTGGAGACGGTGACAGTTCTCCTGAGGTAGGAAACATCGCACACTTAAACCAGTTTATGTTTTGTCATACATATATTGATGTGATCTTCCTGACACGAATTTGGACTTTCCTTGTGGTATTTATTTCTTAATGTATCCATATACTTACCCTTTTGCATTCAGCTTTTTTTCTTTTCTAGAACAGCTTCATATGATATTTCACAACTGCCAAATAATCATATTGTATTTGTAGCTTTATCTTTTCTTACAAGTTATAAATAGTTTCACAAGCCATTTATATTTTCGTCAAGAAAGTAAACCAGATTGGACTTTCCACTGACTGTATTTAATCATTCAACCTGCATTTTGTAATAAAGGTTGCAAAATGTAACGCGTTTTGGCAACATGTGTAACATGTTATTAGACAATGCGTTCAAGAATTGTACTACATATTACGGGAGATTATTACAAAATGCAGCGTTATCGCATAACGAGTTGACATTTTTTTCCCTAATTACAATTTACACTATTATTACATAATGCGGAGCTACACGACTTTACCTAATTGTTTGAATTTTTTCATACTCCTTCATGTTTCAGAGTACATGAAGCTTCACTTTTATTGTGGTGATACATTTGTGTATCGTATTAATAAACCGTGTAATTCCTGCATATTACATACTTTGACATTCCACGAATTTCGGTATGTTGCACAGGTACCAAGTCATTTCAGCAGTCGGATATTTTTTGTCAACAATCTACTTGGGAAGAATCTAGCAATTGCTATTGTTTATTGAAGCTTCATAATGAAGTTGTAATTCATGGGAAAGGCTTTGCAATAGCAGCGCTGTCCATGGTACTGATTGATGACTCGCTAGAATAGTCACACGTAGAGTAATTTCAGTGAGAACATTAAAAAAAGGAAAGAAAAGCGGAAGAAAAACAACTGAAATATGGATCTTCTGGATATTAGCTACGATTGTGATCAATTGCTTTGAATTACAAGTTGTTGTTTTTTTTATTTGTAGTATGTGGAATACACTCCGAGTGTCGCTGCTCACTCACAGATGTGTTGACGGTCGTTTCTCCACCCACAGCCACAACATTCATTTTGTTTAAACCACAGCAGCCATTGTTGCACGGGTAGCATATGACTACAAGGATTTTAGAGCCTAACTGTGGTGTTTTTATACACAATTTTTGTTTTTTTGCGTGTCCATATCGCTCTCAATTACAAATATGGATCTTACAGGACGATCTTGGATCAGTGATTTATGTTGCTTCGTTGTCTTTTTCCACCTCACCACGGCTGACATAAGCTATACCGTCCCGGAGGAGCTGAGACCAGGATCAATTGTTGGAAATATTGCGAAGGATCTTGGCTTTCAAGTAGGAACATTATTAGCCCGCGATGGCCGTATTGATGCTGAAGAAAGACACTATTTGGACATTGATCTTAAAACGGAGAATTTGATCGTGAAAGAAAGGATTGACAGAGAGGAGCTGTGCGGGGAGATGGTTTCTTGCATGCTTAAATTTGAATTAGTCTTGGAAAACCCTTTGGAGCTGCACCGCATTTCTGTGCTCATTCAGGATGTAAACGACAATTCACCCATTTTTCCGAAGGATATATTTGAATTTGAAATCCGAGAATCAGCCGTTCGAGGAGCTCGATATCGTCTCAATGAAGCTCACGACGCGGACAGTGGAAAGAACACAGTGAAACAATACAATTTACAAAATAATGAGCACTTTGTTCTTTCCGTACAAGGTGGAACAGACGGATCGCAGAATATCGAGTTGGTTTTAGACAAAGAGTTAGACCGTGAAAAACAGCAAGAATTAAATCTAGTGTTGACTGCGGTTGATGGTGGAAATCCACAGAAATCAGGTACTGCTATTATACATGTGAGTGTCCTGGATGCCAATGATAACGCACCTGTTTTTGATCAGGCTGTATATAAAGCGAGTCTACCAGAAAATTATCCAATGGGTTCAGTGGTATTAACTGTAAGCGCCACTGATGCAGACGAGGGAGTCAATGGGGAGGTGATTTATGAGTTTAGTCGCATTTCAGAAAAAGCTAAGAAGATTTTCGAACTGAACAGTAAAACTGGCGAAATAAAGGTAATTGGAGGGCTCGATTTTGAAAGTAATTCAAAATTTGAAATGCGTGTCGATGCAAAAGATAGCTACGGCCTTTCATCAGATTCCAAAGTGATGATTGATATCACAGATGTTAATGACAATGTACCAGCGATGTACATGAAATCATTAAAGAGTCCAATACCTGAGAACATCCCACCTGGCACTGAGGTGGGAATCATTAATGTGCAGGACAGAGACTCTGATAGTAATGGACAGGTCCGCTGCTCCCTCCAACACGGTGTCCCTTTTAAGTTAGTCCCTTCTATTAAAAACTATTATTCTCTGGTGAGCACAGGACAACTGGACCGTGAAGTGGTTTCTGATTACAACATTACAATCACTGCCACTGACGAGGGCTCTCCACCTCTGTCCTCTTCTAAAACTGTACATTTATCTGTAGCTGACATTAACGACAACCCACCTGTGTTTGAGGAAGAGTCGTACAGCGCATATCTGAGTGAAAATAACAAACCTGGCTCTACTTTATGTTCCGTTGCTGCTCGAGACCCCGACTGGAGACAAAACGGTACCGTGATTTATTCTCTGTTGGCTGGAGAGGTGAACGGTGCCCCGGTGTCCTCGTATCTGTCTGTGAACGGAGACACGGGGGTGATCCACGCTGTGAGGTCGTTTGATTATGAACAGTTGAGGAGTTTCAAAGTGCAGGTGATGGCCAGAGACAACGGTTCTCCTCCACTGAGCAGCAACGTGACAGTCGGTGTGTTCATATCAGATGTGAATGACAACGCTCCTCAGATCTTGTACCCCGCCCCGGAGGGCAACTCCTTCATGACCGAGCTGGTCCCCAAAGCTGCACACGGAGGTTCTCTGGTGTCCAAAGTGATCGCAGTGGACGCGGACTCCGGACAGAACGCGTGGCTGTCCTATCAGATAGTGAAATCCACTGATCCGGGACTTTTCACTATCGGTGTCCACAGTGGAGAGATCAGGACACAGCGGGACATTTCTGAATCTGACAGCATGAAACAGAACCTGATAGTGTCAGTGAAAGACAACGGACAGCCCTCTCTGTCTGCCACCTGCTCAATGTATTTACTTATTTCTGATAACTTGGCTGAAGTTCCTGAGCTGAAGGACATTTCTTATGATGAGAAGAACTCCAAGCTGACTTCGTACCTGAACATTGCGCTGGTGTCTGTGTCCACCTTTTTTCTGACTTTCATTATCATCATCCTGGGAGTGAGGTTTTGTCGCAGGAGAAAGCCCAGACTGTTGTTTGATGGAGCAGTGGCCATCCCCAGCGCTTATCTTCCTCCAAATTACGCAGATGTTGACGGGACAGGAACTTTACGCAGCACTTACAACTATGACGCCTACCTGACAACAGGATCTCGAACCAGTGACTTTAAGTTTGTGAGCTCTTACAATGACAACACGCTGCCTGCTGACCAGACTCTGAGGAAAAGTCCATCAGACTTTGCTGACGTTTTTGGAGACGGTGACAGTTCTCCTGAGGTAGGAAATGTCGCACACTTAAACCAGTTTATGTTTTGTCATACATATATTAATGTGATCTTCCTGACACGAGTGTGGACATTCATTTTGGTAGTTGTTTATTAATGTATCCATATACTTTCCCTTTTGCATTCAGCTTTTTTCTTTTCTAGCACAGCTTCATATGATATTTCACAACTGACAAATAATCACATAGTATTTGTAGCTTTATCTTCTATTACAAGTTCGAAATAGTTTCACAAACCATTTATTTTTTCGTAGAGAAAGTAAACCAGATTGGACGTGCCACTGACTGTACTTAATACTTCAACCTGCATTTTGTAATAAAGGTTGCAAAATGTAACACGTTTTGGCAACATGTGTAAAATGTTATTAGACAATGCGTTCAAGAATTGTATTACACATTACGAGAGATTATTACAAAATGCAGCGCTATCACAAAACGAGTTGAAAATGTTTTCCGTAATTACAATTTACACTATTATTATATAATGCGGAGCTACACGACTTTACCTAATTGTTTGAATTTTGCCAAAATACTTCATGTTTTAGATTACATGAAGCTTCACTTTTATTGTGGTAAAACATTTTTCATATCGTATTAATAAACCGTGTCATTCCAGCATATTACATACTTTGACATTCCACAAATTTCGGTATATTGCACAGGTACCAAGTCATTTCAGCAGTCGGGTAGTTTTTGTCAACAATCTACTTGGGAAGAATCTAGCAATTGCTATTGTTTATTGAAGCTTTATAATGAAGTTGTAATTCATGGGAAAGGCTTTGCAATAACAGCGCTGTCCATGGTACTGATTGATGACTCGCTAGAATAGTTACATGTCGAGTAATTTCAGTGAGAACATTAAAAAAAGGAAAGAAAAGCGGGAAAAAACACAACTGAAATATGGATCTTCTGGATATTAGCTACGATTGTGATCAATTGCTTTGAATTACAAGTTGTTGTTTTTGTATTTGTAGTATGTGGAATACACTCCGAGTGTCGCTGCTCACTCACAGATGTGTAGACAGTCGTTTCTCCACCCACAGCCACGACATTCATTTTGTTTAAACCACAGCAGCCATTGTTGCACGGGTAGCATATGCCTACAAGGATTTTAGAGCCTAATTGTGGTGTTTTTAAACACAACAATTTTTTTGCGTGTCCATATCGCTCTCAATTACAAATATGGATCTTACAGGACGACCTTGGATCATTGGTTTATGTTGCTTCGTTGTCTTTTTCCACCTCACCACGGCGGACGTAAGCTATACCGTCCCGGAGGAGATGAGACCAGGATCAATTGTTGGAAATATTGCGAAGGATCTTGGCTTTCAAGAAGGAACATTATTGGCCCGTGATGCCCGTATTGATGCTGAAGAAAGACACTACTTGGATATTGATCTTAAAACGGAGAATTTGATCATAAAAGAAAGGATAGACAGAGAGGAGCTGTGCGGGGAGATGATTTCTTGCATGCTTAAATGTGAATTAGTCTTGGAAAACCCTTTGGAGCTGCACCGCATTTCTGTGCTCATTCAGGACGTAAACGACAATTCACCCATTTTTCCGAAGGATATATTTGAATTTGAAATCCAAGAATCAGCCGACAGAGGAGCTCGATATCGTCTCAATGAAGCTCACGACGCGGACAGTGGAAAGAACACAGTGAAACAATACAATTTACAAAAGAATGAGCACTTTATTCTTTCCGTACAAGGTGGAACAGACGGATCGCAGAATATCGAGTTGGTTTTAGACAAAGAGTTAGACCGTGAAGAACAGCAAGAATTAAATCTAGTGTTGACTGCAGTTGATGGTGGAAATCCACAGAGATCAGGTACTGCTATTATACATGTGAGTGTGCTGGATGCCAATGATAATGCACCTGTTTTTGATCAGGCTGTATATAAAGCGAGTCTACCAGAAAATTATCCAATGGGTTCAGTAGTATTAACTGTAAGCGCCACTGATGCAGACGAGGGAGTCAATGGGGAGGTGATTTATGAGTTTAGTCGCATTTCAGAAAAAGCGAAGAAGATTTTCGAACTGAACATTAAAACTGGTGAGATAAAAGTAATTGGAGGGCTCGATTTTGAAAGTAATTTAAAGTTTGAAATGCGTGTCGATGCAAAAGATAGCTATGGACTTTCATCAGATTCCAAAGTGATCATTGATATCACAGATGTTAATGACAATGTACCAGCGATATACATGAAATCATTGAAGAGTCCCATACCTGAGAACATCCCACCTGGTACTGAGGTGGGAATCATTAATGTGCAGGACAGAGACTCCGAGAGTAATGGACAGGTCCGCTGCTCCCTCCAACACGGTGTCCCATTTAAGTTAGTCCCTTCTATTAAAAACTATTATTCTCTGGTGAGCACAGGACAACTGGACCGTGAAGTGGTGTCTGATTACAACATAACAATCACTGCCACTGACGAGGGCTCTCCACCTCTGTCCTCCTGTAAAACTGTTCAGTTTTCTGTAGCTGACATCAACGACAACCCACCTGTGTTTGAGGAAGAGTCGTACAGCGCTGCTGTGAGTGAAAATAACAAACCCGGCTCTACTTTATGTTCCGTTGCTGCTCGAGACCCTGACTGGAGACAAAACGGAACCGTGATTTATTCTCTGTTAGCTGGAGAGGTGAACGGTGCCCCGGTGTCCTCGTATCTGTCAGTGAACGGAGACACGGGGGTGATCCACGCTGTGAGGTCGTTTGATTACGAACAGTTGAGGAGTTTCAAAGTGCAGGTGATGGCCAGAGACAACGGTTCTCCTCCACTGAGCAGCAACGTGACAGTCAGTGTGTTCATATCAGATATGAATGACAACGCTCCTCAGATCTTGTACCCCGCCCCGGAGGGCAACTCATTCATGACCGAGCTGGTCCCCAAAGCTGCACACGGAGGTTCTCTGGTGTCCAAAGTGATCGCAGTGGACGCGGACTCTGGACAGAATGCGTGGCTGTCCTATCAGATAGTGAAATCTACTGATCCGGGACTTTTCACTATCGGTGTCCACAGTGGAGAGATCAGGACACAGCGTGACATTTCTGAATCTGACAGCATGAAACAGAACCTGATAGTGTCAGTGAAAGACAACGGACAGCCCTCTCTGTCTGCCACCTGCTCCATGTATTTACTTATTTCTGATAACTTGGCTGAAGTTCCTGAGCTGAAGGACATTTCTTATGATGAGAAGAACTCCAAGCTGACTTCATACCTGATCATTGCGCTGGTGTCTGTGTCCACCTTTTTTCTGACTTTCATTATCATCATCCTGGGAGTGAGGTTTTGTCGAAGGAAAAAGCCCAGACTGTTGTTTGATGGAGCAGTGGCCATCCCCGGCGCTTATCTTCCTCCAAATTACGCAGATGTTGACGGCACAGGAACTTTACGCAGCGCGTATAATTATGACGCCTACTTGACGACAGGATCTCGAACCAGTGACTTCAAGTTTGTGAGCTCTTACAATGACAACACGCTGCCTGCTGACCAGACTCTGAGGAAAAGTCCATCTGACTTTGCTGATGTTTTTGGAGACGGTGACAGTTCTCCTGAGGTAGGAAACAGCGCACAGTCAAAACAATTTATGGTTGGTCATACATATATTAATTGGATTTTCCTGACATGAATTTGCACAATCATTGTGGTATTTGTTTATTATTGCTATCCATTTGCTTACCCTTTCACATACAGCTTTTTTCTACCACAGCTTCATATGATATTTCACAACTGCCCCAACTGCCAAATAATTGCGTTGAATTTGTATCATTATCATTTATTGTGTTATTGTTCAGTGTTCCAACATCATCGGGTGTTTCATGATGTCATCCTTTAAATGGAAATGGTCTTGTGGCTAACCTAACAATGTTCTGTAAGTAAAAACTAATGTGGTTGACAGTATTGAGACGTTGCTCTCTGTTGCGGTTATTTTCTCTGTCCATGGTGCTTAAAGTTGGTTTTTGATTACTATATTTAGTGTCGTCCTTATAGCTGTAATTTGTTCTGCTCATAGTGTTTTCTGTTACACTGATAACTGGTTAATCTTTGAACTTTTACAACACACTTCCCGTTTACTACCCATTATTGAGCGTATTACCTTTTCAAAGATTCATTTTCTAAGTCAGTAAAGCTTATTTAGACAAGGTGTTTTACTGATAAGAAAACGTAAAATGCCATACATAAAAATAGGAGCACAAAAACAACAGAATAATTTAATAAAATGCAGAAGTAAAGGCTTTGGAGACTTTTGAGTGAGAAATGCAGAGGGACAGAGGTAAGTCATTCCATAGCCTGAGGGCTTTAACTTGAAAGGACGAGTCCCCTCGGGTTTTTGGGTTTTCGGGGCCTTCAGGAGAGTTTCGCCTGAAGGTCGGATGATGCACCTGAGGATTGTTGTTATTGAAGTAAGTGAAGACAGAATTGCATTAGTCAATATGAGATCATGAAAACATGAATAAGCATTATAATGTCCAATTTTACCCACATATTCCTCACTTTAGAAATATTTCGCAAGTTATCTTTTTTTTTTTTTTGTCAGCTTTTCGGAGTAACCCTCCAAAGAAATGACCTGATCAAACACAACCCATCGGTTTCTGAGGCTGGTTTTAAATGATGAACCCAGAGCACCAATGTGATTTTTGATCAGGGGAAACTTTTTTTTTTTTTTTTTAATCACGAGCAATTTTCAGTTTCATTTATGTCGGCATGTAACTGAAGGTTTGAAGGAAGTCAGTTTTTTAATACAAGTCATGGATTCCAAAATCATAGATAAGAAATCAAACTGTCATTGAAGGAGCAATAAAGCTGCATATCCTCATCATAAAGCAGTGGGACACATTTTTAAAACAAATAACGAGATGACCAAGAGGCAGCAGGTACAGCAGAAACAAAACAGTCCCCAAGACAAGTCCCTTGGCAACTCCACAAGACAGGTTGGATAAATCAGACATTATATTGTTGAAAGCAAATTTTAAAGTCACACTCCTTTTATGAAAACCACTAAAGGACAGACCCGTAAAACACCAATTCAGATTTAAGTCTGTCAAACAATATATTGTCTTCCATAGTATCTAACACAGAAGTCAAGTCCAGTAAGCCAAAAACTGTGTGGTCACCAGAGTCTCCAGCCATCATCACATCATTAAGAACCTTTGATGAAGCTGTTTCATTGTAGTGCATTTTTTGAAAACCCAATTGAAATGCATCATCAAAATCATTCTGCTCCAACTATGAGGTTAAACTGTTCACCACTACTTTTTTTTTTAAAGATTTTAGAGACAAATGGACATTATAATATTGGCTTGTACGTTTTTGGTGTCCACAACGTCAAGCTTTGGCTTTTTAATTAATAGGCTTCACAGCATGTATGAAGTTACTGGGGACAGTATATGATCGAAGTGAAATATTGTCATCCAGGGACCTACAACATGGAAAACATTTAGAAACAGAGATGTAGGTGAAATGTCAGCAGGGATCGATGACAGTTTTCATCTTGCCCACTTAAGTCTTCGACTCCTGTAGGATGACTGGAGTGAAGTAGGACCACAAGCACACTGGAGATGATACTGTACATAGGATGTTTCGGGGAGGATTGAGGCTAGCCCTGATGTGTTGCACTTTGTTTACAAAGAAGTTTAGATAGTTATTACAATCTTCCTGTGTGTGCACAGGCACACGAGGAGCTGAGGGTGCAACACTATGTTCAATATTCAGCTATTTAATCTACAAGGAGGCCATTGATAGGAGTTGTATCTGAATTGACCTATCCCAGGCAGTAACGATGTTCTGTATAGTTGTTTTTCATGCATCACCAAATTCCCATCATAGTACATCAACACAGGTGCAACGAGTTTTTGTTCTGAAATTATTGTGTTATTTGTTGCCCTCAGTGGTTGAAACGGTGTTTTATTTATAAAAGAGTTGGACATGTCATGTCTCAAAATATACTCATGGTGTCAGTGTGCCCCAGTTGATGGAGGCAACAGTAATTCTCCACCCTTATTGTGTCAATGAAGTCAATGCATGAGACTGCTTTTGTACAGCAGTTCGTGGCGTGTGGCGCATTATATTCCTCTTAACAATCCGTAAATATTTATTTTAAATATTTGTTTTCTCTACAAAGCTCTTTTTAAACGTATGGATGTTTTTCATCGCTGCTGCCATGACTTCCAGTACGTTCGCTCTGCACTGCGGCCTGGCTTTTGTCTTTCTCGCTTTTCATACCGTCAATGGGGATCTGACTTATACTATCCAGGAGGAGCTAAAACCCGGATCTGTAATTGGAAACATCGCTAAGGATCTTGGACTGGAGATGGGACAAATCTCTGCGCGTAATGCCCGTATAGACACCGAGGACAGCAGTGTGAATTACTGCAGTTTAAACCTAAACACCGGAGATTTGATTGTGCAGGAACGGATTGACAGAGAGGGGCTCTGTGACAGAAAATCATCGTGCGTTGTTAAACTGGAGCTTGTTCTGGAAAACCCATTAGAACTGCATCGCATAAGTATCCGCATTCAGGACATAAATGATAATTCTCCTCAGTTTAAAGAGGAATGGCTACATTTCGAAATTCGTGAATCTGCTGATAAAGGTGCGCGTTTCCTTCTGGACGAGGCGCAGGACGAGGACATTGGAGAAAACGCTGTTCAGGGCTATTCACTAGAACAGAATGACCACTTCAAACTGAATGTGAAGACAAAGGCAGGTGGAAGGAAATATGCTGAGCTGGTCTTAGACAAAGAATTAGACAGAGAAGATAAAAAAGAGATCATGCTTTTGCTTTCTGCGTTTGATGGTGGCTCTCCACAGAGATCAGGCTCTGTGGTTATACATGTAACTGTACTGGATGCTAACGACAACGAACCAGTATTTAGTCAATCCGTGTATAAGGCTAAACTACCTGAAAACTCTCCTCTTAATATTGTCGTTTTAGCGGTGAAAGCAATTGATGCAGATGAGGGAATGAATAGTGAGGTGACTTATGGTTTCGACCATGTTTCCGAAAAAAATCAAGTTTTCACTCTCGATCCTAAAACTGGAGAAGTTAAAGTGGCTGGAACTATTGATTACGAAAAGAAATCGTCATATGAAATGCAAATTAGTGCTAAAGACGGCCTCGGACTGGCCTCGCATGCAACTGTAATAATTGATATCACTGATATGAATGATAACCCTCCTGTTATAAACCTAAAATCTCTGTCTAACCCAATATCTGAAAACATCCCACCCGGTACAGAGGTGGGAATCATTAATGTGCAGGACAGAGACTCCGAGAGTAATGGACAGGTCCGCTGCTCGCTCCAGCCCGGTGTACCTTTTAAGTTAGTTCCGTCTATTAAAAACTATTATTCTCTGGTGAGCACAGGGCAACTGGACCGTGAAGTGGTTTCTGATTACAACATTACAATCACTGCCACTGACGAGGGCTCTCCACCTCTGTCCTCCTCTAAAACTGTTCATTTATCTGTAGCTGACATCAACGACAACCCACCTGTGTTTGAGGAAGAGTCGTACAGCGCGTATCTGAGTGAAAATAACAAACCTGGCTCTACTTTATGTTCTGTTGCTGCTCGAGACCCCGACTGGAGACAAAACGGAACCGTGATTTATTCTCTGTTACCTGGAGAGGTGAACGGTGCCCCGGTGTCCTCGTATCTGTCTGTGAACGGAGACACGGGGGTGATCCACGCTGTGAGGTCGTTTGATTATGAACAGATGAGAAGTTTCAAAGTGCAGGTGATGGCCAGAGATAACGGTTCTCCTCCACTGAGCAGCAACGTGACAGTCAGTGTGTTCATATCAGATGTGAATGACAACGCTCCTCAGATCTTGTATCCCGCCCCGGAGGGCAACTCCTTCATGACCGAGCTGGTCCCCAAAGCTGCACACGGAGGTTCTCTGGTGTCCAAAGTGATCGCAGTGGACGCGGACTCCGGACAGAACGCGTGGCTGTCCTATCAGATAGTGAAATCCACTGATCCGGGACTTTTCACTATCGGTGTCAACAGTGGAGAGATCAGGACACAGCGGGACATTTCTGAATCTGACAGCATGAAGCAGAACCTGATAGTGTCAGTGAAAGACAACGGACAGCCCTCTCTGTCTGCCACCTGCTCCATGTATTTACTTATTTCTGATAACTTGGCTGAGGTTCCTGAGCTGAAGGACATTTCTTATGATGAGAAGAACTCCAAGCTGACTTCATACCTGATCATTGCGCTGGTGTCTGTGTCCACCTTTTTTCTGACTTTCATTATCATCATCCTGGGAGTGAGGTTTTGTCGCAGGAGAAAGCCCAGACTGTTGTTTGATGGAGCAGTGGCCATCCCCAGCGCTTATCTCCCTCCAAATTACGCAGATGTTGACGGCACAGGAACTTTACGCAGCACTTACAATTATGACGCCTACCTGACAACAGGATCTCGAACCAGTGACTTCAAGTTTGTGAGCTCTTACAATGACAACACGCTGCCTGCTGACCTGACTCTGAGGAAAAGTCCATCAGACTTTGCTGATGTTTTTGGAGATGGTGACATTTCTGATGAGGTAGGCACGATTATAACTTCAATCATAGTTTTACAATACTTTATTCAGAGACAATCACTTCACTTCATTATATTTGTTACTTGTTCTTGGAATGTACTGTTTTATGGCTTATTGTCGATTGTACTGCAACTTCGTATTTGTTTTTAATGTTTTCAAACTGCTTTATTCAATGTTCATTTTAAGGACTTCATTGAAGAAGACTCTCTCTTGTCTCTATCCATGGTGCTGAAGCGATGTTCACATTCATTTGTCTCGCTGCGGTCTGATTTACTTTCTGCTTTTACTTCTTTTTGACAGAGGGCAATGTGTTTCAGGGTGATATTTTTCATTCTACATTTATTATTTCATTTTTCATAAAATAAATGTATTAGCTTATATTGACACTTCATAGATACATACTTGTTACGGCCTGGTGTATTGGAACTTAATGGATAACAGCTTATCTATCTATCTATCTATCTATCTATCTATCTATCTATCTATCTATCTATCTATCTATCTATCTATCTATCTATCTATCTATCTATCTATCTATCTATCTATCTACCTATCTATCTATCTAGTTATTTATGTTACAATTAACAATAGGACACGATCCTGCGTGAATATCATTGACCCACTAATCGGTGAATCATTGTTTAAACTATATGTCTGACCTTCTTTTTTTTGGCAACATTACTGTAAAATGTCACATCTATTGCTGTATAACTTTACAATATTGTGGGAGTATGTCAAATTTACTTTTAAAAAGAAAATCCTAACTGTAATGCCTGGCAAATTGATCCATCAAAACATGTATTTCATTAATATAGCTCGTTATGCATTGTATGAGTTGTCTTGTACAGCGTGGAATTATAGAAGGATGTGAACTTTGGAGAATTCCCCAGAGCTAGAAAAAAATGCCTTCTGCTCTGAGCATATCTGAACCTTTTATTCTTCAATTACCGCCTCTATCATTAATTTACTTTCTAGTGAACATAGCTCATTGAGTATATCTCACTTTCCTTAATGTATGTCTTGTGCTTAGGCTTTATCTTACATTGACTACTTTGTTAAAAAATAAAAAAATAAAAAAATAACGTTTGAATAAATGTCCCCAGTGACTGTGAAAATCATGTTGCCACTTTATCTAAGGTTTTACTTTTTTTTTTTTTCGAAACCGCATTTTTTTTTCTTTCTTCTTATTGAAAATTGGCCTTAAATCTGACATCAGGGAGGTTGTAGGTTTAACATGATTTACTAACGTCTTTAGCATACGACTTGATGGATATATGTTGCTTTGGAATCCATTTAATTCCATCCGTTCGAATGTCAACATTATTTAGTTTATTAGTTTTGTTTAACGTGGACTAGTTTGGAGCATTTTTCGTCCCCAGTGTTATTTCGGATAGTGCTTCTCATTTTCATTAGTAGGAGAAACAAGTTAAAAATGTTATTTTGGCACGAAGTTAGGCCAGCCTAACTTTCAGAATCGTTGCGCGATGTGAGAAATAAGCCCAACATCTCATTTTCATGGAAGGAAAATATGCTGAATTAATACGAGGTGATATTAACATGCCCACTAGACATGATCAGCGGTGCGTTCTGTGGACAATATTCTATATATATCCATGCGCATTTGTGCAATATAACTTTTGTCCCATCTTGTATAATGGTGAAGCATTGAATGGGTGTTGATAAATCTTAATCGGCTTCAGAATCCTTTTAATTCCCACCACCACCACCAACTGTTTACAAGTACAGCCTTGTTTGGAAACATTGGTGGAATGTATGTATTTATTTATTTAGTTTTTATTTTTATTTTTTTTTTATCTATCTTGCTCTTTTACTTGACAGTTCACCAAGTTTGTAGACAATTATGTATTTGTATTATTCAATCAGAATGACTTCATTACACAACTCACCCTTAAAGCATGTTATAGCCAAACTAAAACTCATGGTGTCAGTGTGGACCAGGATATCCAAAGACGCAGCTACACTCCACCCTACTATACCAGCAGATTCATGACCTGACTCTGCCGTTGTGTGCAAACACTGTGTCTTGGAGACCAACAATTTTAGATTTTTCGTTTTTTTCGAAGATACATTTGTCTGAGGTCCTTCAGCGTGCTTTGTGTTGTCCTCACAATGGAGTACTGGACACGTGTGCTGAAGTGTGGCCTTATTTTAATTTTTGTCGCTCACCCTCCCGTCAATGGAGACGTAAGCTACTCGGTTCCAGAAGAGATGAAACGTGGATCTGTTATCGGAAATATTGCCAAGGATCTGGGACTTGGTCTGGGCGATCTGACTGCACGCAAAGCCCGAATTGATACGGAGGATAATAGCTTGCAATACAGCAGTTTGAATCTGAATACAGGCGAGTTAATTGTAAATGAACGAATCGACCGTGAGAGTCTTTGTGCGAAGAAAGCATCGTGTGTTGTTAAACAGGAGCTTGTGCTGGAAAACCCATTGGAACTGCATCGTATAAATATCCGCATCCAGGACATAAATGATCATTCTCCTCAGTTTAAAGAGGAATCGTTACATTTTGAAATTCAGGAATCTGCAGTAAAGGGTGCGCATTTCCTGCTGAACGAGGCGCATGATGGTGACATTGGAGAAAATGCTGTTCAGGGCTATTCACTTCAGCAAAATGTCCATTTCAAATTAAATGTCAACACGAAACCAGGTGGGCGTAAATACGGAGAACTAGTCTTAGACAAAGAATTGGACAGGGAAGACAAAAAGGAGATTGTGCTTTTACTGACTGCATTTGATGGCGGGTCGCCTCAGAGATCAGGTACCGCAATTATACATGTCACTGTATTGGATGCTAATGACAATTCACCCGTATTTAGTCAGAATATGTATAAAGCCAGTCTACCTGAAAATGTTCCTCCAGACACAGTGGTGATTATTGTTAGTGCAGCTGATGCAGATGAAGGGATGTACGGTGAAGTAAGTTATAGTTTTGATCAAGTTTCTGATGAGAACCAAGTGTTTTTTATGGATCCACATAAAGGGGAAGTTAAAGTAGCTGGAGTAATTGATTTTGAAAAGGAGTCGTCTTACGAAATACAAATAAGCGCTAAGGATGGTCTAGGAATGGCAACATATGCAACATTGACAATTGAGATCACAGATATAAATGATAATGCCCCAGTTGTACAATTAAAATCTCTATCCAGTCCCATACCAGAGAACATCGCACCTGGTACAGAGGTGGGAATTATTAATGTGCAGGACAAAGACTCTGAGAGTAATGGACAGGTCCGCTGCTCCCTCCAGCAGGGTGTCCCATTTAAGTTAGTGCCTTCTATTAAAAACTATTATTCTCTGGTGAGCACAGGACAACTGGACCGTGAAGTGGTGTCTGATTACAACATTACAATCACTGCCACTGACGAGGGCTCTCCACCTCTGTCCTCCTCTAAAACTGTTCATTTATCTGTAGCTGACATCAACGACAACCCACCTGTGTTTGAGGAAGAGTCGTACAGCGCATATCTGAGTGAAAATAACAAACCCGGCTCTACTTTATGTTCCGTTGCTGCTCGAGACCCTGACTGGAGACAAAACGGTACCGTGATTTATTCTCTGTTAGCTGGAGAGGTGAACGGTGCCCCGGTGTCCTCGTATCTGTCTGTGAACGGAGACACGGGGGTGATCCACGCTGTGAGGTCGTTTGATTATGAACAGTTGAGGAGTTTCAAAGTGCAGGTGATGGCCAGAGACAACGGTTCTCCTCCACTGAGCAGCAACGTGACAGTCAGTGTGTTCATATCAGATGTGAATGACAACGCTCCTCAGACATTGTACCCCGCCCCAGAGGGCAACTCCTTCATGACCGAGCTGGTCCCCAAAGCTGCACACGGAGGTTCTCTGGTGTCCAAAGTGATCGCAGTGGACGCGGACTCCGGACAAAACGCGTGGCTGTCCTATCAGATAATAAAATCCACTGATCCGGAACTTTTCACAATTGGCGTCCACAGCGGAGAGATCAGGACACAGCGGGACATTTCTGAATCTGACAGCATGAAACAGAACCTGATAGTGTCAGTGAAAGACAACGGACAGCCCTCTCTGTCTGCCACCTGCTCCATGTATTTACTTATTTCTGATAACTTGGCTGAAGTACCTGAGCTGAAGGACATTTCTTTTGATGAGAAGAACTCCAAGCTGACTTCATACCTGATCATTGCGCTGGTGTCTGTGTCCACCTTTTTTCTGACTTTCATTATCATCATCCTGGGAGTAAGATTTTGTCGCAGGAGAAAGCCCAGACTGTTGTTTGATGGAGCAGTGGCCATCCCCAGCGCTTATCTCCCTCCAAATTACGCAGATGTTGACGGCACAGGAACTTTACGTAGCACTTACAATTATGACGCCTACCTGACAACAGGATCTCGAACCAGTGACTTTAAGTTTGTGAGCTCTTACAATGACAACACGCTGCCTGCTGACCAGACTCTGAGGAAAAGTCCATCAGACTTCGCTGATGCTTTTGGAGTTGACGATATTTCTCCTGAGGTAGGCACTGAGGTGGATTTTTAATTGTCTCTGCTTACTTCATAATACTGTCATGGATTGTGACGTCTCCGTGCATTTTCATACAAACTACGTTTAGTTTCTGCAGTTTACTTCCAAATACATTGTACCTTCAAGATTTGAATTAATAGCTTTTTGCTTTAATTGGAGATTAACTTTTCTTTTCTCTGTCCGTGGTGCTGAATTTAGAATAACATTTGATCAACTTTATTTAATACATGTCTTTCATGCAGAAAACATCACGTAAATACTTGAATTCGTATTTTTTTCAGGAATAGATCCGTGTCATATGAATTCATAGTATTTACTGATTGTTCAGAAGTATATGAAATCACATTATGAGCTTTTTATTTTTTGAGAATCTTTCACGATATTATTTTTTTAGAACAAATATTGATTAAAAACCCATGATGTTCCTAAATATATCATTCAGGCTTTGTGAAAATATGTTTTAAAGTGTGTCTTATTTTAACCTTTTTAATCAATGGTTACTTGAGGATAACTAAATATAACAATAACCAAGCGGTACATTACCAAAGTGGGGGGGAAATAAATTTAAACCTTCTCAAAATTCACGGTGAAATCTAAATGTCATGTTAAGAATTGCAAAGCAAATTTAGGATAACAGTTTAACTATCAGCAGTCAGGATCATAGTAGTGTGAGTTGCCTTGGGTTAAGAATGTGCTTACAATATTTCTCAAATGTTCTTACTCATTTGTAAATAACATTCTGTGTTAACACCTTTATTATTCTTATTAGTAGTAGTAGTAGTAGTAGTAGTAGTAGTAGTAGTAGTAGTATCATCATCATCATCATCATCATTATTATTATTATTGTTGTTGTTGTTGTTGTTGTTGTTTTTTTAATGTTTCTTTTTTTTTCTTCTTCAATGTCGATGCATGGGCCCATCGTGTGTTGATACCCTTTTATAATCATGCATTTTAACAAGGACATACATTATACATGAGACTATTTTTTATATTTACTAAACTTATCTTTTACGGTTTCTTCTGGGATAAAGAACTACACTTTTATTTTATAATTCAAAACGGAATTGCCTTTATTCGAAGTCCACGATACTGTGTTTGACCCCTCAATATGTCAATTTGCTTTTGGATTCACGTGTCAAAATTGTTGCAAAATGTTAAGTTTTCCTCGCCATAACTTTAGGCTTTACTTATAAAATAAACACATTTCAACTTCTATCACAGCTGTTGTAGATTTCTTGAATACATATTTTCTGTTCAAATAGTCAGAATATTCATTTCGTTAAAACTTTGTAAAGCAATACACTGTTTTAAACGTGTTTGGTAGTCTAATAATTGTTGACCTACAGCAGTTGCTTGAAAAAAATGTCTTATATAACTATTTTGTGTTTGTTTTTTCCAAATTAAAGTACATTGTGTTGGGTGGAAAATGGTGTAGGTTTTTTTGCATTTGTTGTGCAGTTCGCAATAACACAAATCCGCAATTGAATGAGCAGATTGTGATTTTATCATTGTACTCATGGTGTCACTATTTACTAAGAAACGTAGCATTTCTAGCCTGTCTTCTTTTGTGTCGCCCTGTGAGACGCTGATTTCTCTTTTTCTTGTCATCGGAAAACAGTAACAGGGCTACTGTGGACTCTTTGGTGGATTTATGACCTCTCTTGATTTTTGAAACCTTTTTAAACATTAGTATAATTGTTCAGACATGGTCGTGATGGGGCTACCGTGTGGATGGTTGATTTTCTTCTTGCTGTGGCACACCACTAATGGAGACGTTACCTATTCAGTTCAGGAGGAAATAAAGCGCGGATCTTTCATTGGCAACATAGTGAAGGATCTCAACCTGGATTTGAGTACATTGTCGTCGAGGAATGCCCGTGTGGATGCTACAGGGAACCGCAAACAATATTGTGACATTAATGCCGGCACTGGAGATTTAATTGTGTCCGACAGAATTGATCGAGAGGAGCTTTGTGGAGAAAGGCTATCTTGTGCAATAAAACGCGATCTTGTCCTGGAGAATCCGCTGGAGCTGCACCCTTTCACTTTACATATCCAGGACATAAATGACCACGCACCGCAATTTAACGAAGAATCACATAGTATCGAGATCCGCGAGTCTGCAGACAGGGGCGCTCGTTTTGTGTTGGAGGAGGCTCATGATGCGGATGTAGGGCAAAACTCAGTTCAACGGTACAGCCTTCAGAATAATGAACATTTTGTTTTAGCTGCTGATGCTAACTCGTTGGAGCTGGTTCTTGATAAAGAGCTCGATCGGGAAAAACAAAAATACATAAATTTGCTCCTCACAGCTCTAGATGGCGGCTCTCCTCAGAGATCAGGTACTGTAGTCATAACTGTCACAGTGCTGGATGCCAATGATAACGCCCCCGTATTTAGTCAGGCCGTTTATAAAGCCAGTCTGTCTGAAAACTCTCCTTTGGACACTGTTGTGGTCACAGTGAGCGCAAGTGATAAAGATGAAGGAGTGAACGGAGATGTGACGTATGACTTTGGACATGTTTCTGATGAGGTGAAAAGGGTCTTTAGCATTGATCGTAAAAACGGACAAATTAAAGTAAATGGTGATATTGACTTTGAAGCTGTTACAACCTATGATTTACGCATAAAAGCAAAAGATGGTTTGGGGTTATCTTCATACATAAAAGTTATTATTGATGTAATCGATGTAAATGATAATATACCTGTAATCTATGTGAAATCATTGTCCAACCCCATACCTGAGAACATCCTACCTGGTACAGAGGTTGGCATCATTAACGTACAAGATGCAGATTCTGACAACAATCAGCAGGTCCGCTGCTCGCTCCAGCAGGGTGTCCCATTTAAGTTAGTCCCTTCTATTAAAAACTATTATTCTATGATGAGCACAGGACAACTGGACCGTGAAGTGGTGTCTGATTACAACATTACAATCACTGCCACTGACGAGGGCTCTCCACCTCTGTCCTCCTCTAAAACTGTTCATTTATCTGTAGCTGACATCAACGACAACCCACCTGTGTTTGAGGAAGAGACGTACAGCGCATATGTGAGTGAAAATAACAAACCCGGCTCCACTTTATGTTTCGTTGCTGCTCGAGACCCCGACTGGAGACAAAACGGAACCGTGATTTATTCTCTGTCAGCTGGAGAGGTGAACGGTGCCCCGGTGTCCTCCTATCTGTCTTTGAATGGAGACACTGGGGTGATCCACGCTGTGAGGTCGTTTGATTATGAACAGTTTAGGAGTTTCAAAGTGCAGGTGATGGCCAGAGACAACGGTTCTCCTCCACTGAGCAGCAACGTGACAGTCAGCGTGTTCATATCAGATGTGAATGACAACGCTCCTCAGATCTTGTACCCCGCCCCGGAGGGCAACTCCTTCATGACCGAGCTGGTCCCCAAAGCTGCACACGGAGGTTCTCTGGTGTCCAAAGTGATCGCAGTGGACGCAGACTCCGGACAGAACGCGTGGCTGTCCTATCAGATAGTGAAAGCCACTGATCCGGGACTTTTCACTATCGGTGTCCACAGCGGAGAGATCAGGACACAGCGGGACATTTCTGAATCTGACAACATGAAACAGAACCTGATTGTGTCAGTGAAAGACAACGGACAGCCCTCTCTGTCTGCCACCTGCTCCATGTATTTACTTATTTCTGATAACTTGGCTGAGGTTCCTGAGCTGAAGGACATTTCTTATGATGAGAAGAACTCCAAGCTGACTTCATACCTGATCATTGCGCTGGTGTCTATGTCCACCTTTTTTCTGACTTTCATTATCATCATCCTGGGAGTGAGGTTTTGTCGCAGGAGAAAGCCCAGACTGTTGTTTGATGGAGCAGTGGCCATCCCCAGCGCTTATCTCCCTCCAAATTACGCAGATGTTGACGGCACAGGAACTTTACGCAGCACTTATAATTATGACGCCTACCTGACAACGGGATCTCGAACCAGTGATTTTAAGTTTGTGAGCTCTTACAATGACAACACGCTGCCTGCTGACCAGACTCTGAGGAAAAGTCCATCAGATTTTGCTGATGCTTTTGGAGACGTTGACAGTTCTCCTGAGGTAGGCACATATTGCATGTAGTCATCTGATTGTATCTGTCTGTTTCTGCAAACCATCACTTTATATGTGTGAACCCCATCCACTTTTTGAGCTTTGCAGATTATCAAATTGACGAATACAAATAGTCATTTTTATTTCTAACAATCAGGATTCTAATGTGTATTGAATCGTCATGTTTTCCTATATTTTTCCCTTGTAAAAGGAAACCAAAATATTTTCCTGCTGGAGCATAACATTTTAAATCCAATGGGTTGGAGGAGTTGTTATTTTCTGCTGAACACTTGGAGGTGATCTGAAATAATGTATTTTAATGTTATAGCTCATTCTTTAAGTGACTCATTGTTATGTTAACCTCTCACTCACTCACTCACTCACTCACTCACTCACTCACTGTATTATCATTTTGTATCGAGTTTCAGATCAGACAAAACTTTTTGTTAGGTATACCAGGCTTTTTTGCCTTCATTTTGTTTGATAATCTATCTTTGTTGTGTTAACATAAGTTGATTAATCTTAATGATTGTGAATGTGTATCATTGTATTTGACCTTTTTCTAAATAGGGTGGAGTAGTTACTAGCAGTCATTCTTATTTTTCCTGTGTAAATCAAACACGTCCACACATATTGTCAATACTAGTTCATGAGAGATAAATAGAGTTCTCACATTCATTTAGTACTAACATTGTTTAACTCCAACATATCTCACTCACAAAATTAGTCTACTCTTTTTCCTCCTATCAGTTTTCCTAAGGCTGTGAATTGTGACTGTACACATCTGTAGTAATTTTAAATGTTTTTTTTAAATCATACATTTGTACTTTTTGAGAAACTTTCAAAGTTTCACTGGATTGACTTTCTTTTATACTTTGGTGTGTTGTTTGTGTCAGCTGTTTTGAAAAGCTCAAGGATTACTTTGTATGTTACTGACGACATATAGATTCCCCATATCTGTTTAAATGCATGACCATTTTCACTGTACACATTTGAGTTCAACACAGCATGCCTTCACATGTTGTATTTTTTTTTTTATGATAAAATATTTATTTTATTCTTTCTTAATATACAAAAAGGCCAATTCCAGGAAAAACCAAAACAGATATGCATATCTTATATTCAACAAATCTTAATATGTTGATTGAACAGATGGAGGTATTTTTTTCTTGCTGACTTGTTAAGTATTGCTTTTTACAGTGATTTTATCAAAAATGGTTCCTCTTCTGTTGAGACTTGACACAATTTAAACCCTTTTTTTTTCTGAACTACAAAGTTTATCATGTATTTTTTTTTTATTATTACATTTCATTTTACCTTAAAGTTGTTGCTGCAGTTTTGCTAAAAATCTCAGTAACACAATATATGTCTTGCTGTGATGATTGCATAAGCATTTGTTTGGAATTACCCTCTTTTATGAATCGTGCTATCTCCAGTTCAGTCAGAAATTAAACTGTATGTGGTACAGTGAACAGCTGTCATCAGTTTGAGGAATTCTAGTATGTGCAGAATTCCATGAGTTCCACAAGGTTCTTGTTATACAGTTGATAAAAGCTGAGATCATTATGCTGGTTATTTTCATTCATCACAAGCTAAATTTATTCCAACATTGTTCTATCTGAAATTCTCCAGTAAGAAAAATATTAGCCCATCATGGCCACACATCACTATATCAGTCTGGTTGTCTCCAAAACAGTTTGATATCTCTGAAATGCTTCAGTTTTGGCTTTTGAATGATTCTACTTTTTTTCTGTAATTTGTCTACCTTTTAATGAGTTAACTGCATGTTTTGTTAATATGAGGCCATTTGACTTTGCAATGCATACAAGGCCTGCTGGTCCTGGCCCGGAGGCTCCTGTAGCCTCCTGCCTTCTGGCCGCCTACAGGAGCCTCCGGGCCAGGACCAGCAGGCTACGAGACAGCTTCTTCCACAGAGCAGTCACTTTACTGAACTCTCACCCCGTTAAACCCCGTTAAAGCACGTAATGGCACTAGTCCATTAAATGTAAAATAATGTAAATATAATATCTAGCAATAGCAACTACACACTGTTCTATATTTATTTATTATTTATATATGTGAGTGTGCGAGTGTGTATGTGTATATATTATGTGTTACTTGGGATATTGCAATTCTGGTTGGATGCTAAACTGCATTTCATTACATTTGTAATGACAATAAGTTGAATCAATCAATCAATCAATCAATCAAACAAACAATCAACCAATCAATGAATCAATCAATCAATTAAACTAGCAGTGCAGAACCAGGGCAGAATCCTTCCAGAAAAAAAGATAGTTGCAAGAAAATAACATTAATGTTAAGAAAACAAGGAATCTAATGTGAAAAAAGAACCAGATATATTAAAATATTTTAAATGACTTGCAAATCCATATGTCCCTCCTGAACTATTGCCACTAATACATTTATTTGTATTTTAACTTTGAGGCATGTATGCTATTAAACGAATGACACAATAACATGTAAAATTGATTTTGGTTCCCTGCGTTTCTTTTAATTCACAGTTAAGCATTTTACCTCACGGTGGCGCTATAGACCAACAATATTGTATTTTTTTCTCTCTTTTGACTTCATTGTGGTTGCTCATTCAAGAAGGACGATCACTAAAGGAGTGGATATCTTTTCCCTCTTCGATAGTTTATTCTAATTTTTTCTCTTTATTAATTTGATTGAACTTCATCCCTGATCATGGATCCGAAAACAATCCAATTTCAGACGTGTTGGTTTTGTTTCCTCCTCTGGATGTGCAGCGCAAATGGAGACATGAGCTATTCTTTTCCGGAGGAGCAGGAACGGGGGTCGGCCATTGCAAATATCGCCAAAGACCTCGGGTTGGAGACGCGCGCCCTGTCCAACCGACGACCCCGTATTGACACCGACGGAGCTGCTGGACGTTATTGTGACATCCAGCTGAATACGGGAGAGCTGGTCGTTCATGACAGGATTGACCGTGAAGCGCTTTGTGGTGAAAAGGCTTCATGCGTCCTAAAGTACGAGCTTGTGATGGAGAATCCGCTCGAGCTTCATCGTGTTAGCCTTCACATTCAAGATATCAATGATAACTCTCCACAATTCAATGAGGCATTGATCAATTTAGAAATCAGCGAGTCTGCAGTTAGGGGCGCTCGTTTTGTGTTAGAGGAGGCGCACGATGCGGATGTAGGACAGAATGCAGTTCAGCAGTACAGGCTGAAGAAGAACGATAATTTTATTTTAGATGTTAAAGAAAACATAGTTGAGCTGGTTCTTGATAAAGAGCTTGATCGAGAGAAACAAAAGGAGATCAATTTGCTCCTCACAGCTCTAGATGGCGGCTCTCCTCAGAGATCAGGTACTGTAGTCGTACATGTCACTGTGCTGGATGCCAATGATAACGTCCCGGTGTTCAGTCAGACAGTTTATAAAGCCAGCCTGCCTGAAAACTCTCTTTTGGACACTGTTGTGGTCACAGTGAGCGCCAATGATGCAGATGAAGGAGTGAACGGAGATGTGACTTATGATTTTGGACATGTGACTGAAGACGTGAAGAAGATATTCAGTATTGATCGTAAATTTGGTGATATACGTGTTATTGGAGCTGTAGATTATGAAACGGCCACATCATTTGAAATACGCGTGAAAGCTAAGGATGGGTTAGGGCTGTCATCTTACGCTAAGGTCATCATTTCTGTAACAGATGTAAACGACAACGCCCCTGTTATCAGTGTAAAATCTTTAATTAACTCCATACCTGAAGGCATCCCACCTGGTACTGAGGTGGGCATCATTAATGTGCAGGACAGAGACTCTGAGAAAAACAGACAGGTCCGCTGCTCCCTCCAGCAGGGTGACACTTTTAAGTTAGTCCCTTCTATAAAAAACTATTATTCTCTGGTGAGCACAGGACAACTGGACCGTGAAGTGGTGTCTGATTACAACATTACAATCACTGCCACTGACGAGGGCTCTCCACCTCTGTCCTCCTCTAAAACTGTTCATTTATCTGTAGCTGACATCAACGACAACCCACCTGTGTTTGAGGAAGAGACGTACAGCGCATATGTGAGTGAAAATAACAAACCCGGCTCTACTTTATGTTCCGTTGCTGCTCGAGACCCTGACTGGAGACAAAACGGAACCGTGATTTATTCTCTGTTACCTGGAGAGGTGAACGGTGCCCCGGTGTCCTCGTATCTGTCTGTGAACGGAGACACGGGGGTGATCCACGCTGTGAGGTCGTTTGATTATGAACAGTTTAGGAGTTTCAAAGTGCAGGTGATGGCCAGAGACAACGGTTCTCCTCCACTGAGCAGCAACGTGACAGTCAGTGTGTTCATATCAGATGTGAATGACAACGCTCCTCAGATCTTGTACCCCGCCCCGGAGGGCAACTCCTTCATGACCGAGCTGGTCCCCAAAGCTGCACACGGAGGTTCTCTGGTGTCCAAAGTGATCGCAGTGGACGCGGACTCCGGACAGAATGCGTGGCTGTCCTATCAGATAGTGAAATCCACTGATCCGGGACTTTTCACTATCGGTGTCCACAGCGGAGAGATCAGGACACGACGGGACATTTCTGAATCTGACAGCATGAAACAGAACCTGATAGTGTCCGTGAAAGACAACGGACAGCCCTCTCTGTCTGCCACCTGCTCCATGTATTTACTTATTTCTGATAACTTGGCTGAAGTTCCTGAGTTGAAGGACATTTCTTATGACGAGAAGAACTCCAAGCTGACTTCATACCTGATCATTGCGCTGGTGTCTGTGTCCACCTTTTTTCTGACTTTCATTATCATCATCCTGGGAGTGAGGTTCTGTCGCAGGAGAAAGCCCAGACTGTTGTTTGATGGAGCAGTGGCCATCCCCAGTGCTTATCCCCCTCCGAATTACGCAGATGTTGACGGCACAGGAACTTTACGCAGCGCTTACAATTACGACGCCTACCTGACAACAGGATCTCGAACCAGTGACTTTAAGTTTGTGAGCTCTTACAATGACAACACGCTGCCTGCTGACCAGACTCTGAGGAAAAGTCCTTCTGACTTTGCTGATGCTTTTGGAGACGGTGACAGTTCTCCTGAGGTAGGCACATATTCAATGTAGTCATCTGATTGTATCTGTTTGTTGATGCAAACAGTTATTTTTTATGTAAATTAACCCCATCCACTTTTTGAGCTTTGCACATTATCAAAGTGATGGATAAAATTAGTAATTTGGTATTTCTAACAATCAGGATTCTGATGAGCATATTGAATCGTAATTTTTCATATATGTGTCCCTTCTATATGGAAACAAAAACATTTTCCAGCTGTAGCATAACATTTTTAAAGCCACTGAGTTGGAGGAGTTATTATTTCCTGCTGAACACTTAGAGGTGATCTGAAATGATGTTTTTTAATGTCACAGCTCTTCTTTAAGTGACTCATTGTTTTTTTAACCTCTCACTCACTCACTCACTCACTCACTCACTCACTCACTCACTCACTCACTCACTCACTCACTCACTCACAGTATTGTCATTTTATATCTGGTTTGAGATCAGATAAAATATTTTGTTCCGTATTTCAGGCTGTTTTGCCTTCATTTTGTTTGATAATCTATCTTTGTTGTGTTAACTTAAGTTGGTTCATCATAATTATTTTGTGTAAGATTGTATTTCATCTTTATCTTAATAGGGTACAGTAGTTACTTGCAGTCATTCTTATTTTTCCTGTGTAAATCAAACACGTCCACACATATTGTCAATACTGGTTCATGAGAGATAAATAGAGTTATCACATTCATTGAGTATTGACATTTTTTTACTCCAACATCCCTCACTCACAAAATTGGTGATTTTGATTTCCTCCTATCAGTTTTCCTAAGCCTGTGCATTATGTGACTGTGCACAGCCATAGTGACTTAATTTTTTTTTTTTTGTATTTTATTAATTTTTTTAAAGCATACATTTTAACTTACTGAGAAACTGTCAAAGTTTCACTGAATTGACTTTCTTGCATACTTTGCTGTATTGTTTGTGTCAGTTTTTTTGAAAAGCTCAATGATTACTTTCTATGGTACTGACGATATATAGATTCCCCATATCTGTTTAAATGCATGAGCATTTTCATTGTACACATTTGAGTTCAACACAGCATGCCTTCACATGTTTTTCTAATTCATTTTTTGATGATACAATGTTTATTTTATAATTTCTTAATATACAAAAAGGCCAATTCCAGGAAAAACCAAAAGAAATATGCATATCTTATATTCAACATATCTTAATATGTTCCTTGAACAGGTGGAGGTATTTTTCTTGCTGGCTTGTTAAGTATTGCTTTCTACAGTGGTTTTATTAACAGCGGTTCCACTTCTGTTGAGACTTGAAACAATTTAAACCCTTTTTTTCTTCTGGAACTCTAAGTTTGTCAGAACATTTTTTATTACGTTTCATTTTACCTTAAAGTTGTTGCTGCAGTTTTATTAAAAATGTTAGTAACACAATATATGTCTTGCTGTGATGATTGCACAAGCATTTGTTTGGAATTACCCTCGTTTGTGACTCATGCTATCTCCAGTTCAGTCTGAATTTCAACTTTATGTGGTACATTGAACTGCTATCATCAGATTAAGGAATTCTCGTCTGTGCAGAATTTCATGAGTTCCACAAGGTTCTTGTTATACAGTTGATAAAAGCTGAGATAATTATGCTGGTTATTTTCATTCATCACAAACTAAATGTATTCCAACATCGTTCTATCTGAAATTCTTTAGTAAGAAAAATATTAGCCCATCATGGCCACACATCACTATATCAGTCTGGTTGTCTCCAAAACAGTTTGA
This sequence comes from Blennius ocellaris, assembly GCF_963422515.1. Classification (NCBI taxonomy): domain Eukaryota; kingdom Metazoa; phylum Chordata; class Actinopteri; order Blenniiformes; family Blenniidae; genus Blennius; species Blennius ocellaris. The sequence goes on along the minus strand of NC_137658.1, from coordinate 8,851,151 downwards.
TATCTCTGAAATGCTGTAGTTTTGGCTTTTGTTGATTCTACTTTTTTTCTGTAATTTGTCTACCTTTTAATGAGTTAACTGCATGTTTTGTTAATATGAGGCCATTTGACTTTGCAATGCATACAAGGCCTGCTGGTCCTGGCCCGGAGGCTCCTGTGGCCTCCTGCCTTCTGGCCGCCTGCAGGAGCCTCCGGGCCAGGACCAGCAGGCTACGAGACAGCTTCTTCCACAGAGCAGTCACTTTACTGAACTCTCACCCCGTTAAACCCGGTTAAAGCACGTAATGGCACTAGTCCATTAAATGTAAAATAATGTAAATATAATATCTAGCAATAGCAACTACACACTGTTCTATATTTATTTATTATTTACATATGTGAGTGTGTATGTGTATATATTATGTGTTACTTGGGATATTGCAATTCTGGTTGGATGCTAAACTGCATTTCGTTACATTTGTAATGACAATAAGTTGAATCAATCAATCAATCAATCAATCAACCAACCAATCATTCAACCAATCAATCAGTCAATCAATCAAACAAGCAATCAACCAATCAATTAATCAATCAATCAATTAAACTAGCAGTGCAGAACCAGGGCAGAATCCTTCCAGAAAAAAAAAGATAGTTGCAAGAAAATAACATTAATGTTAAGAAAACAAGGAATCTAATGTGAAAAAAGAACCAGATATATTAAAATATTTTAAATGACTTGCAAATCCATATGTCCCTCGTGAACTATTGCCACTAATACATTTATTTGTATTTTAACTTTGAGGCATGTATACTATTAAATGAATGACACAATAACATGCAAAATTGATTTTGGTTCCCTGCGTTTCTTTAAATTCACAGTTAAGCATTTTACCTCACGGTGGCGCTATAGACCAATAATATTGTATTTTTTTCTCTCTTTTGACTTCATTGTGGTTGCTCATTCAAGAAGGACGATCACTAAAGGAGTGGATATCTTTTCCCTCTTCGATAGTTTATTCTCATTTTCCCTCTTTATTAATCTGATTGAATTTCATCCCTGATCATGGATCCGAAAACAATCCGATTTCAGACGTGTTGGTTTTGTTTCCTCCTCTGGATGTGCAGCGCAAATGGAGACATGAGCTATTCTTTTCCGGAGGAGCAGGAACGGGGTTCGGCCATTGGAAATATCGCCAAAGATCTCGGGTTGGAGACGCGCGCCCTGTCCAACCGACGACCCCGTATTGACACCGACGGAGCTGCTGGACGTTATTGTGACATCCAGCTGAATACGGGAGAGCTGGTCGTTCATGACAGGATTGACCGTGAAGCGCTTTGTGGTGAAAAGGCTTCATGCGTCCTAAACTACGAGCTTGTGATGGAGAATCCGCTCGAGCTTCATCGTATTAGCCTTCACATTCAAGATATCAATGATAATTCTCCACAATTCATTGAGGATTTGATCAATTTAGAAATCCGGGAGTCTGCAGATAGGGGCGCTCGTTTTGTGTTAGAGGAGGCGCACGATGCGGATGTAGGACAGAATGCAGTTCAGCAGTACAGGCTGAAGAAGAACGATAATTTTATTTTAGATGTTAAAGGGAACGCAGTTGAGCTTGTTCTTGACAAAGAGCTTGATCGAGAGAAACAAAAGGAGATCAATTTGCTCCTCACAGCTCTAGATGGCGGCTCTCCTCAGAGATCAGGTACTGTAGTCGTACATGTCACTGTGCTGGATGCCAATGATAATGTCCCGGTGTTCAGTCAGACAGTTTATAAAGCCAGCCTGCCTGAAAACTCTCCTTTGGATACTGTTGTGGTCACAGTGAGCGCCAATGATGCAGATGAAGGAGTGAACGGAGATGTGACCTATGATTTTGGACATGTGACTGAAGACGTGAAGAAGATATTCAGTATTGATCGTAAAGTTGGTGATATACGTGTTATTGGAGCTGTAGATTATGAAACGGCCACATCATTTGAAATACGCGTGAGAGCTAAGGATGGTTTAGGGCTGTCATCTTACGCTAAGGTCATAATTTCTGTAACAGATGTAAACGACAACGCCCCTGTTATCAGTGTAAAATCTTTAATTAACTCCATACCTGAGAACATCCCACCTGGTACAGAGGTGGGCATCATTAATGTGCAGGACAGAGACTCTGAGAAAAACCGACAGGTCCGCTGCTCCCTCCAGCAAAGTGACACTTTTAAGTTAGTCCCTTCTATAAAAAACTATTATTCTCTGGTGAGCACAGGACAACTGGACCGTGAAGTGGTGTCTGATTACAACATTACAATTACTGCCACTGACGAGGGCTCTCCACCTCTGTCCTCCTCTAAAACTGTTCATTTATCTGTAGCTGACATCAACGACAACCCACCTGTGTTTGAGGAAGAGTCGTACAGCGCATATGTGAGTGAAAATAACAAACCTGGCTCCACTTTATGTTTCGTTGCTGCTCGAGACCCTGACTGGAGACAAAACGGTACCGTGATTTATGCTCTTTTACCTGGAGAGGTGAACGGTGCCCCAGTGTCCTCGTATCTGTCTGTGAACGGAGACACGGGAGTGATCCACGCTGTGAGGTCGTTTGATTATGAACAGTTGAGGAGTTTCAAAGTGCATGTGATGTCCAGAGACAACGGTTCTCCTCCACTGAGCAGCAACGTGACAGTCAGTGTGTTCATATCAGATATGAATGACAACGCTCCTCAGATCTTGTACCCCGCCCCAGAGGGCAACTCCTTCATGACCGAGCTGGTCCCCAAAGCTGCACACGGAGGTTCCCTGGTTTCCAAAGTGATCGCAGTGGACGCGGACTCCGGACAGAACGCGTGGCTGTCCTATCAGATAGTGAAATCCACTGATCCGGGACTTTTCACTATCGGTGTCCACAGTGGAGAGATCAGGACACAGCGGGACATTTCTCAATCTGACAGCATGAAACAGAACCTGATAGTGTCAGTGAAAGACAACGGACAGCCCTCTCTGTCTGCCACCTGCTCCATGTATTTACTTATTTCTGATAACTTGGCTGAGGTTCCTGAGTTGAAGGACATTTCTTATGATGAGAAGAACTCCAAGCTGACTTCATACCTGATCATTGCGCTGGTGTCTGTGTCCACCTTTTTTCTGACTTTCATTATCATCATCCTGGGAGTGAGATTTTGTCGCAGGAGAAAGCCCAGACTGTTGTTTGATGGAGCAGTGGCCATCCCCAGCGCATATCTCCCTCCAAATTACGCAGATGTTGACGGCACAGGAACTTTACGCAGCACTTATAATTATGACGCCTACCTGACAACAGGATCTCGAACCAGTGATTTTAAGTTTGTGAGCTCTTACAATGACAACACGCTGCCTGCTGACCAGACTCTGAGGAAAAGTCCATCAGATTTTGCTGATGCTTTTGGAGACGTTGACAGTTCTCCTGAGGTAGGCACATATTGCATGTAGTCATCTGATTGTATCTGTCTGTTGATGCAAACCGTCACTTTTTATGAAAATATACCCCATCCACTTTTTGAGCTTTGCAGATTATCAAAGTAACAAATAAAATTAGTCATTTAGTATTTCTAACAATCAGGATTGTGATGAGCATATTAAATCATAATGTTTCATATATATGTCCCTTCTAAATGGAAACAAAAAGATGTTCCAGCTGGGGTATAACTTTTTTAAAGCCACTGAGTTGGAGGAGTTGTTATTTCCTGCTGAACACTTGTAGGTGATGTGAAATGATGTATTTTAATGCCACAGCTCATTTTTTAAGTTACTCTCATGCTATTTTAACCTCTCACTCACTCACTCACTCACTCACTCACTCACCCACTCACTAACTCACTGTATTATCATTTTATATCTGGCTTGTGATCAGACAAAACTTTTTGTTACGTATTTCAGGCTGTTTTGCCTTCATTTTGTTTGATAATATATCTCTGTTGTGTTAACATAAGTTGGTTCATCATAATTATTTGTGTAATATTGTGTTTCACCTTTATCTAAATAGGGTGCAGTAGTTACTTGCAGTCATTATTATTTTTCCTGTGTAAATCAAACACGTCCCCACATATTGTCAATACTGGTTCATGAGAGATAAATAGAGTTATCACATTCATTGAGTATTGACATTGTTTTACTCCAACATATCTCACTCACAAAATTGGTCTTTTTTTATTTCCTCCTACCAGTTTTCCTAAGGCTGTGCATTTTGTGACTGTGCACATCCATAGTGGTTTTATATGTTTTTTTTTTGTATTTTTTGTTTTTTTAAATCGTACATTTTAACTTTCTGAGAAACTGTTAAAGTTTCACTTAAATTGACTTTCTTCCATACTTACTGTATTGTTTGTGTCAGTTTTTTTATTAAAAGCTCAAGGATTACTCTCTATGGTACTGACGATATATAGATTCCCCATATCTGTTTAAATGCATGAGCATTTTCATTGTACACATTTGAGTTCAACACAGCATGCCTTCACGTGTTTTTATGTTCATTTTTAATGATAAAATGTTTATTTTATTATTTCTTAATATACAAAAAGGCCAATTCCAGGAAAAACCAAAAGAAATATGCATATCTTATATTCAACATATCTTAATATGTTGCTTGGACAGATGGAGGTATTTTCCTTTCTGACTTGTTTAGTATTGCTTTTTACAGTGATTTTATTAACAGCGGTTCCACTTCTGTTGAGACTTGAAACAATGTAAACCCATTTTTTCTTCTGGACTTCTAAGTTTGTCGGAACATTTTTATTAGGTTTCATTTTACTTTAAAGTTGTTGCTGCAGTTTTACTAAAAATGTCAGTAACACAATATATGTCTTGCTGTGATGATTGCACAAGCATTTGTTTGGAATTACCCTCTTTTATGAATCATGCTATCTCCAGTTCTGTCTGAATTTAAACTTTATGTGGTACAATGGACAGCTATCATCAGATTAAGGAATTCTAGTCTGTGCAGAATTTCATGAGTTCCAGAAGGTTCTTGTTATACAGTTGATAAAAGCTGACATGATTATGCTGGTTATTTTCATTCATCACAAACTAAATGTATTCCAACATCGTTCTATCTGAAATTCTTCAGAAAGAAAACTATTAGCCCATCATGGCCACACATCACTATATCAGTCTGGTTGTCTCCAAAACAGATTGATATCTCTGAAATGCTTCAGTTTTGGCTTCTGAATGATTCTACATTTTTCTGTAATTTGTCTACCTTTTAATGAGTTAACTGCATGTTTTGTTAATATGAGGCCATTTGACTTTGCAATGCATACAACGCCTGCTGGTCCTGGTTTGGAGGGTCCTGTAGCCTCCTGCCTTCTGGTCGCCGCTACAGGAGCCTCCGGGTCAGGACCAGCAGGCTACGAGACAGCTTCTTCCACTGAGCAGTCACTTTACTGAACTCTCACCCCTTAAACCCCGTTAAAACACGTAATGGCACTAGTCCATTAAATGTAATATAATGTAAATATATCTAGCAATAGCAACTACACACTGTTCCCTATTTATTTATTATTTATATATGTGAGTGTGTATGTGTATATATTATGCGTTACTTGGCATATTGCAATTCTGGTTGGATGCTAAACTGCATTTCGTTACATTTGTAATGACAATAAGTTCAATCAATCAATCAATCAATCAATCAATCAATCAATCAATCAATCAAACAACCAATTAATTAAACAAGCAGTGCAGAACCAGGACAGAATCCTTCCAGAAAAAAAGACAGTCGTAAGAAAATAACATTAATGTTATAAAAACAAGGTATCTAATGGGGGAAAAAAAACAGATGTATTAAAATATTTTAAATGACTTGCAAATCCATATGTCCCTTATGAACTATTGCCACTAATACATTTATTTGTATTTTAACTTTGAGGCACGTATACTATTAAATGAATGACACAATAACATGTAAAATTGATTTTGGTTCCCTGAGTTTCTTTAAATTCACAGTTAAGCATTTTACCTCACGGTGGCGCTATAGACCAACATTATTGTATTTTTTTTCTCTCTTTTGACTTCATTGTGGTTGCTCATTCAAGAAAGACGCTCACTAAAGGAGTGGATATCTTTTTCCTGTTTGATAGTTTATTCTCCTTTTCTCTCTTTGTTAATCTGATTGAACTTCATCCCTGATCATGGATCCGAAAACGATCCGATTTCAGACGTATTGGTTTTGTTTCCTCCTCTGGATGTGGAGCGCATATGGAGACATGAGCTATTCTTTTCCGGAGGAGCAGGAACGGGGGTCGGCCATTGGAAATATCGCCAAAGACCTCGGGTTGGAGACGCGCGCCCTGTCCAACCGACGACCCCGAATTGACACCGACGGAGCTGATGGACGTTATTGTGACATCCAGCTGAATACGGGAGAGCTGGTCGTTCATGACAGGATTGACCGTGAAGCGCTTTGTGGTGAAAAGGCTTCATGCGTCCTAAAGTACGAGCTTGTGCTGCAGAATCCTCTCGAGCTTCATCGTGTTAGCCTTCACATTCAGGATATTAATGATAATTCTCCACAATTCAATGAGGAATTGATCAATTTAGAAATCCGCGAGTCTGCAGTTAGGGGCGCTCGTTTTGTGTTGGAGGAGGCGCACGATGCGGATGTAGGACAGAATGCAGTTCAGCAGTACAGGCTGAAGAAGAACAATCATTTTATTTTAGATGTTAAAGGAAACATAGTTGAGCTTGTTCTTGACAAAGAACTTGATCGAGAGAAACAAAAGGAGATCAATTTGCTCCTCACAGCTCTAGATGGCGGCTCTCCTCAGAGATCAGGTACTGTAGTCGTACATGTCACTGTGCTGGATGCCAATGATAACGCCCCAGTGTTCAGTCAGACAGTTTATAAAGCCAGCCTGCCTGAAAACTCTCCTTTGGACACTGATGTGGTCACAGTGAGCGCAAATGATGCAGATGAAGGAGTGAACGGAGATGTGACTTATGATTTTGGACATGTGACTGAAGACGTGAAGAAGATATTTAGTATTGATCGTAAAGTTGGTGATATACGTGTTATTGGAGCTGTAGATTATGAAACGGCCACATCATTTGAAATACGCGTGAAAGCTAAGGATGGTTTAGGGCTGTCATCTTACGCTAAGGTCATCATTTCTGTAACAGACGTAAACGACAATGCCCCTTTTCTCAAATTGAATTCATTAACTAACCCCGTACCTGAGGACATTCCACCTGGTACAGAGGTGGGCATCATTAATGTGCAGGACAGGGACTCCGAGAAAAACCGACAGGTCCGCTGCTCCCTTCAGCAGGGTGTCCCTTTTAAGTTAGTTCCTTCGATTCAAAACTATTATTCATTAGTGACCACGGAACAACTGGACCGTGAAGTGGTGTCTGATTACAACATTACAATTACTGCCACTGACGAGGGCTCTCCACCTCTGTCCTCCTTTAAAACTGTTAATTTATCTGTAGCTGACATCAACGACAACCCACCTGTGTTTGAGGAAGAGTCGTACAGCGCATATGTGAGTGAAAATAACAAACCTGGCTCCACTTTATGTTTCGTTGCTGCTCGAGACCCTGACTGGAGACAAAACGGTACCGTGATTTATTCTCTGTTACCTGGAGAGGTGAACGGTGCCCCGGTGTCCTCGTATCTGTCTATGAACGGAGACACGGGGGTGATCCACGCTGTGAGGTCGTTTGATTATGAACAGTTGAGGAGTTTCAAAGTGCAGGTGATGGCCAGAGACAACGGTTCTCCTCCACTGAGCAGCAACGTGACAGTCAGTGTGTTCATATCAGATGTGAATGACAACGCTCCTCAGATCTTGTACCCCGCCCCGGAGGGCAACTCCTTCATGACCGAGCTGGTCCCCAAAGCTGCACACGGAGGTTCTCTGGTGTCCAAAGTGATCGCAGTGGACGCGGACTCGGGACAGAACGCGTGGCTGTCCTATCAGATAGTGAAATCCACCGATCCGGGACTTTTCACTATCGGTGTCCACAGCGGAGAGATCAGGACACAACGGGACATTTCTGAATCTGACAGCATGAAACAGAACCTGATAGTGTCAGTGAAAGACAACGGACAGCCCTCTCTGTCTGCCACCTGCTCCATGTATTTACTTATTTCTGATAACTTGGCTGAAGTTCCTGAGCTGAAGGACATTTCTTATGATGAGAAGAACTCCAAGCTGACTTCATACCTGATCATCGCGCTGGTGTCTGTGTCCACCTTTTTTCTGACTTTCATTATCATCATCCTGGGAGTGAGGTTTTGTCGCAGGAGAAAGCCCAGACTGTTGTTTGATGGAGCAGTGGCCATCCCCAGCGCTTATCTCCCTCCAAATTACGCAGATGTTGACGGCACAGGAACTTTACGCAGCGCGTATAATTATGACGCCTACCTGACAACAGGATCTCGAACCAGTGACTTCAAGTTTGTGAGCTCTTACAATGACAACACGCTGCCTGCTGACCAGACTCTGAGAAAAAGTCCATCAGACTTTGCTGATGCTTTTGGAGACGTTGACAGTTCTCCTGAGGTAGGCACATATTACATGTAGTTTTCCGAATCCATGTGTTTTTTGCCACAAACTTTAAATTCTTTTGCATGATCTCATTCACCCTCTTAACTTTATCAATTAATTTGTTGCCATTTTTTTTTGTACGGCATTTTTCAGTATTTAGATTATTTCCAGACATTGTCACGTTTTTTCTCTCGCGAAAGAAACAACAATATTATCATGCTGGAGCATGATAATAAAACCTCTGGGTTTGAGGAGTTCTCATCATTTTCTGTTGTAAACTTGAAGGTGATCTGAAAGTACATGTTTTCATGTAAGTTTGTAACTGACTCATTGATGTTTGAAGCTCTCTATCTCTCTCTCTCTCTCTATTCCCCTCTCCCCCTCTCTCTCTCTCTACACACACACACTCACACACACACAAACACATCCACTGGTATTTTGATACATCTGAAATGGCTTGATATGAAGCTCAATCTAAACCTTTGACTTGTATTTCGAGCTGTTTATTTATTTTTTTTTATTTTTTTTTATTTTTTTTGGGGGGGTGTCTATTTTGTTATATAATCAATGTTTTTGTTTGAAGTTCAAAAGTTGTTTCCTCTACATGATTCTGAGTGTGCTCAGTGTACTGGCATTGCTATATTCACTGATTCGATCAAACATATCCAGACATTGTCCACATGGATTCGTTGGAAATATATAGTTACCACTTTCATTAAGATTATACATTTCTGACCCCATTACATCTCACTCACATATTTTTTTTATTTGATTCACTCTATGAGTTCCCTGAGGCTGTTTATTCTCTGTCAGCTGTTTTTTTTTTTTTTTCACTTTTAAAAACACTTTCACTGAAACAACTTTTTTAATAGACTGGACATGCTCAATGAATTACTTGTTATTATTCTGAGAGCACAAACATTCACATGTATGTTCTAACTCCTGATCATTTTTCATTGCTAATTGCAATGGCACCTTAACCCGATTCAGGCGCCGCTCTGGTGAGGACAGGTAACCTGTTTTGAATGCTTTCAGAGGCAACAAAGTTCATTTCCAATGTCAATCCATTTATTTGAAATGCACAGTCCAAAAGTTAATGCCTGTCATCAATTACTCAACTCACTACTGAGTTCCTCAAACACAATAAATGATTTCCCCTCCTGCTACTCTCCCTGACACGTCTCCCTGGCACGATTCAAAAACTGTGTCTGCTGCCCTGTCCGGCACACCTGCCACTGATTACGTGGAGGCTGTATAACCTCCACCTTGTCCTAGCTCCACCGAGTGAGTAAACATACAATCTGAAACAAATGACCAGTCAACAGGAGGGCACACACAAACAGAAAAAAACAAACCCTTATGCAACATAAAATAGCTCATACATTAATAATTGAGTTCCACACAACATATGTTGAATGTTTTTGATTTAGGGAATTTACTGGCTGGTTGATGAAGTTGTAATTTTTTTCTTCCCTGCACCGCAAAGGTTCTTTGGTGCTTTTATTTGATTTAATTTTACGACGAAGATTTTTTTTGCTATCTTGTTTATAACAGCTATCAATTAAACCCTATCTATCTCAATAGTATGGTAGGATGAGCATTTTTTTTTATCACTCCCTTTCTTAGATCGATGCAATCTCTGGATGAGGCTAAATATATACTCATTATTGTATGGTGTGCAGCTGTCAACGCTTTGACTAATTCTAGTTTGTGCAGATATTCTTGAGTTACACAAGGTTCTTGTCATGAAGCAAATTTCAACTGGGATTATTGGGTATTTTTCATGGATCAACAACAAAATATATACTATCATTGTTCTATCCGAAATTATTTGGAAAGAAAATTCCTACTCCCCTGGAGCCAAACTGTATGTCCTCGGTCTGTAGGTCTGTGCAACATATTGGCTTTTTGCTTTTTTTTGTTTTTTTCTTGGATAAAAAGCATTTTCACTTCACAAATCAATTGTAATGAATAACAGCTTTAATTTCCAACATAAATATCTGCATAAGATCTATTTCTAACAACAAAGACTAGATCTGAAAAGTATATTTAGGATGAAAAGATACTGACAGTGATTTATACAAATGAAATAATATGTATTACATAAGTCTGAACATATAGCTCTGTGGTTGGACACTTCTGCTCAACAGACCCTTGCCAAATCAGGTTTATCAATAAAGTACCCATAAACACTCAAATATTACTAATACAGTCTCGGTGGTTCATCAGACACAAATACTTTTTTACATGGAGCTTAAGCATATTTTAATACATGGCCTTTTTCACTTGGCAAAAGATGCATAGTGAAGAAATTAAACAATAATAGTTGGTGGGTTCCTTCCAGCATAAAAGAGAAAACAAAATATACAACTATATATTATGAAAACAATGATTCCAGTAATGATAGAAAATTAAACTAATTTAATATTTGACCTCTTAAAAACGTCACAACGCCACAACTTTAATCTCATCTACGATGATTATTTCACTGGTTTGTTGTGTATAGTAACTTTTTGCTGACTATTTTAAATAGTTGATACAAATAACTCCTAAAATATATTTGTGCTTCCTTAGTTTGTTTAAATTCATAGGATATGTTGTACCTCACGGTGGCGCTATAGGCCAACTTTAACGTATTTCTCTTTTTTGGTCTTTTTCTTTGTGGTCGCTCATTCAAAAAGGACTATCCGAAAGGATTGCAGATCTTGTTGCTGTTAGTGGTTTATTATCTTAACTCTCCCTTTTAATCTGATTGAACTTCATCCCTGATCATGGATTCGAAAACGATTGGATTTCAGACGTGTTGGTTTTGTTTCCTCCTCTGGATGTGGAGCGCATATGGAGACATGAGCTATTCTTTTCCGGAGGAGCAGAAACAGGGTTCGGCCATCGGAAATATCGCCAAAGATCTCGGGTTGGAGACGCGCGCACTGTCGAATAGACGACCCCGTATTGACACCGACGGAGCTGCTGCACGTTATTGTGACATCCAGCTGAATACCGGAGAGCTGGTCGTTCATGACAGGATTGACCGGGAAGCGCTTTGTGGTGAAAAGGCTTCATGCGTCCTAAAATATGAGCTTGTGCTGCAGAATCCTCTCGAGCTTCATCGTGTTAGCCTTCACATTCAGGATATTAATGATAACTCTCCACAATTCATTGAGGATTTGATCAATTTAGAAATCAGCGAGTCTGCAGATAGGGGCGCTCGTTTTGTGTTAGAAGAGGCGCACGATGCGGATGTAGGACAAAATGCAGTTCAGCAGTACAGGCTGAAGAAGAATGATAATTTTATTTTAGATGTTAAAGGGAACGCAGTTGAGCTTGTTCTTGATAAAGAGCTTGATCGAGAGAAACAAAAGGAGATCAATTTGCTCCTCACAGCTCTAGATGGCGGCTCTCCTCAGAGATCAGGCACTGTAGTCGTACATGTCACTGTGCTGGATGCCAATGATAACGCCCCAGTGTTCAGTCAGACAGTTTATAAAGCCAGTCTGTCTGAAAACTCTCTTTTGGACACTGTTGTGGTCACAGTGAGCGCAAATGATGCAGATGAAGGAGTGAATGGAGACGTGACTTATGATTTTGGACATGTGACTGAAGATGTGAAGAAGATATTCAGTATTGATCGTAAAGTTGGTGATATACGTGTTATTGGAGCTGTAGATTATGAAACGGCCACATCATTTGAAATACGCGTGAAAGCTAAGGATGGGTTAGGGCTGTCATCTTACGCTAAGGTCATCATTTCTGTAACAGACGTAAACGACAATGCCCCTTTTCTCAACTTGAATTCATTAACTAACCCCGTACCTGAGAACATCCCACCTGGTACAGAGGTGGGCATAATAAATGTGCAGGACAGAGACTCTGAGAAAAATCGACAGGTCCGCTGCTCCCTCCAGCAGGGTGTCCCTTTCAAGTTAGTTCCTTCTATTCAAAACTATTATTCCTTAGTGACCAAGGAACAACTGGACCGTGAAGTGGTGTCTGATTACAACATTACAATCACTGCCACTGACGAGGGCTCTCCACCTCTGTCCTCCTTTAAAACTGTTCATTTATCTGTAGCTGACATCAACGACAACCCACCTGTGTTTGAGGAAGAGTCGTACAGCGCATATGTTAGTGAAAATAACAAACCCGGCTCTACTTTATGTTCGGTTGCTGCTCGAGACCCTGACTGGAGACAAAACGGAACCGTGATTTATTCTCTGTTGGCTGGAGAGGTGAACGGTGCCCCGGTGTCCTCGTATCTGTCTGTGAACGGAGACACGGGGGTTATCCACGCTGTGAGGTCGTTTGATTATGAACAGATGCGGAGTTTTAAAGTGCAGGTGATGGCCAGAGACAACGGTTCTCCTCCACTGAGCAGCAACGTGACAGTCAGTGTGTTCATATCAGATGTGAATGACAACACTCCTCAGATCTTGTACCCCGCCCCAGAGGGCAACTCCTTCATGACCGAGCTGGTCCCCAAAGCTGCACACGGAGGTTCTCTGGTGTCCAAAGTGATCGCAGTGGACGCGGACTCCGGACAGAATGCGTGGCTGTCCTATCAGATAGTGAAATCCACTGATCCGGGACTTTTCACTATCGGTGTCCACAGCGGAGAGATCAGGACACGACGGGACATTTCTGAATCTGACAGCATGAAACAGAACCTGATAGTGTCCGTGAAAGACAACGGACAGCCCTCTCTGTCTGCCACCTGCTCCATGTATTTACTTATTTCTGATAACTTGGCTGAAGTTCCTGAGTTGAAGGACATTTCTTATGACGAGAAGAACTCCAAGCTGACTTCATACCTGATCATCGCGCTGGTGTCCTTGTCCACCTTTTTTCTGACTTTCATTATCATCATCCTGGGAGTGAAGTTTTGTCGCAGGAGAAAGCCCAGACTGTTGTTTGATGGAGCAGTGGCCATCCCCAGCGCTTATCTTCCTCCAAATTACGCAGATGTTGACGGCACAGGAACTTTACGCAGCACTTACAATTATGACGCCTACCTGACAACAGGATCTCGAACCAGTGACTTTAAGTTTGTGAGCTCTTACAACGACAACACGCTGCCTGCTGACCAGACTCTGAGGAAAAGTCCATCAGACTTTGCTGACGTTTTTGGAGATTCTGAAGTGTCTCCAGAGGTAGGGGCACATTTCATCTAGTCTGTACTTTTTAATAATTATATTATATATATATATATATATATATATATATATATATATATATATATATATATATATATATATATATATATATATATATATATATATATATATATATATAATTTATAATCAATAGGAACTTCACTGCTAGTCTTTTACTGCTGAACATCATCAACATATTTACGGTTTGTTTCTGGTGACGCTGTCCGTGGTCCTGAAAACTTTTCTCCATTGAGCTATGACTGGTGAATTGGCTTCAGATGATGCAATTTCTTTTTAATCTTAAAGGTGTGTGTGTGTGTGTGTGTGTGTGTGTGTGTGTGTGTGTGTGTGTGTGTGTGTGTGTGTGTGTGTGTGTGTGTGTGTGTGTGTGTGTGTGGGCGGGGGGGGGGGGGGGGGGGGGGGATTGCAACATTAACACCAGTTTATTACCTGTTTCATTTCAATGATTTTCACAGGATTCATGCTCAAACCTGCAAGGTCTTGATATATTTTCTACTTATAATTGTTTTAATACAATCTGCAAATGGCCATTTCAGAGTAATTGGACTCTTAATAATAATAATAATAATAATAATAATAATAATATAAATAGTAATAATAATAATAATAATACTAATAATATTAATAACATTGTTGTTATTAATATAAATAGTAATAATAATAATAATAATAATAATAATAATAATATTAATAACATTGTTGTTGTTGTTATTATTATTATTAGTATTAGTATTAGTATTAGTATTGGTATTATTATTATTATTATTATTATTATTATTATTATTATTATTATTATTATTATTATTATTACTTCATTTCCTTTTCAATTGACCTACATTTGGTCTTGTTGTCCAAAATTGTGTTTGGCTGTTGTACTTCTTCTCCCAGGCTCTTGGTGACGCTCTATTATAATGTCTGAGTCATGAATGCTCGTGTCTCTCTCTATCTGTGTCAGTGGAACTGGAGTATTGGGTTAGAGCCGAGGGCTTAATGTGCATGCGCATTTACGTGTGTATCTATGTTGGCGTGTGTATGAGAGGGAGAGAAGCAGAGAGGATGTGTGTGTGTGTGTGTGTGTGTGTGTGTGTGTGTGTGTGTGTGTGTGTGTGTGTGTGTGTGTGTGTGTGTGTGTGTGTGTGTGTGTGTGTGTGTGTGTGTGTGACAGAGAGAGAGAGAGAGAGAGAGAGAGAGAGAGAGAGAGAGAGAGAGAGAGAGAGAGAGAGAGAGAGATGAACTGCTGGAAATGGGACCGAAAAAGAGAGGAATGCAAGCTGACAGCGTCCTTAGTAGAGCATGATTAACTCAGCCAGAGGAGCAGGGAATCGTTGGATTTCAGCAGCATTTTCATTTAATTCCAATGTTTAACTGTATTTGGACGTTATCGCGTAAATTTTAGCCGCAATGACTATGGAACATCGTTTTCGGGGATCATATTTTGAAACGGACCGTCGTGCAAACTTGAAATGGTTGTTGCATATTTTAACATTTATCCTGCATTGTGGTTTTTCGTTTGAAGAAGTGCGGTATGTTCTTCCAGAAGAGAAGCAGAGGGGCTCGGTTATCGGGAATGTCGCACGGGATCTTGGGCTGAAGGTGGCGGAGCTTAATGCTCGACGTGCCCGTGTTGTTGCAGAAGGTACCAGCCTTCTCTGTGAACTGGACACTGCATCAGGAAACCTTTTGATCAACCAACGGATAGACCGAGAGGAACTCTGCGCTCAAGCCACTGTCTGCATCCTACAGTATCAGCTGTTACTTCAAAATCCGCTTCAAGCGTTCAGCATAGTTTTGGATATTGCCGATATAAATGACAACAGCCCAGTATTCGCTGCTGGTGATATAAAGCTGGATATAGTGGAGTCTACTGTTTTGGGGAGGCGCTTCCCCTTGGAGAGCGCACATGACCCGGATCTGGGCACGAACTCGGTGCGGGAATATAAACTAAGCCAGAACGAGCATTTTGCTCTGGAAATGAGTCCCCAAATAAACGGCAATGCCTATCCTGAACTGGTGCTTAAAAAGGCCTTGGATCGGGAAGCGCAAACTGAACACATATTAAAAATCAATGGAATTGACGGGGGGAAACCAGTCAGATCAGGAACTGCTTCTATCTACATCCGCGTTTTGGACGTCAATGACAATGTCCCAGTTTTTAGTCAACGAGTTTACAAAGCATCCGTGCTAGAAAACTCACCAATGGGGACTGTCATCGCAAAGCTAAATGCCACAGACTTTGACGAGGGACTCTATGGACAGATAACTTTCTCCTTCACTCATCTGTCTGACAACAGTGGAGGAGTCGTTGAAATCAACCCATCGAATGGAGAAGTCCGTGTGGGAGGACTTATTGATTATGAAGAAGCTACGTCACATGAGCTGGGTGTTCAGGCAAAAGATGGCGGTGGACAAGCCTCCCATTGTAAACTTATAATTGATGTCATTGATGTGAACGACAATGAACCCGTGATAGAAATAAAGTCGGCTTCGGCTAACGTGGCTGAAGACTCTAAACCAGGGACGATGGTTGCTCTGATTAATATATTTGATCTCGACACGGGGAACAGCGGACGCATCACGTGCGCAATCTCAGACAATGTTCCTTTTAAATTTGTATCGGAGGTAAAAAACTATTACATGTTGGTAACTGATGGAATGTTAGATAGAGAACTCCAACCACAGTATAACATCACGATAACAGCCTCTGACGCCGGCTCCCCGCCTCTCTCAAGTGTAAAAGTTATGACAATTGTTATTACTGATGTTAATGACAATCCCCCGACGTTTACACAGTCTGAGTATAGTGTCAATGTGTTGGAAAACCAACCAGTCGGTACGTTTGTTTTTAAAGTGAAAGCGGATGACACTGATGATGGATCTAATGCTAAAGTCTTGTACCAGATATCATTAGACACAAACTCAGAATTGTCGTCTTTTCTCACCATCAACTCAGAAACAGGGGAAGTGTTCACCTCGCGCGCCTTTGATTACGAACAATTAGTTCACTTCCAAATTAAAGTGTCAGCTCGAGACGGGGGCGGGCCTCCACTATCCACAACGTGCACGTTAAATGTTTTCATCAAGGACCAAAACGACAATGCACCCGATGTCCTTTACCCGGTCCAAAGCTCTGGGTTTATCGCTGAGGATATAGTGCCAGCCGAAGCGCCCAGAGGTTACCTGGTGACTAAAGTCGTAGCTGTCGATGCTGACTCTGGCCACAACGCTTGGCTTTCATACAGAATCGTCAGAGCAACCCGGTCTAACCTCTTTATGGTCGATCTGCATTCCGGAGAAATCCGAACTCTGCGCAACTTTATGGCGGATGATGAACCCAAACAAACGCTCATCGTTTTAGTTACGGATAACGGGCGCGAGTCTCTTTCTGCCACTGCCACAGTCAGCATAATGATTGGCGACGGTCTGCCAGTTTTGAGCGAACTTTTCGAGTTCGCAGATGAATCACGGGAAAGTAATAACTTGACGCTGTATTTGATAATTGCTTTGACCACTGTTTCGTTTTTATTCTTCCTTTTAATTGGGAGTGTGTTTTATTTTAAACTGTGCCGCCGGAGTTACGTTTACCGGTCCACCACAGCCAGTCTCCCAGTTTTCCCCACGACTTACTGCCCCTCGACTTTTACTGACTTCAGTCACTGCGGGACGTTGCTCAAAGATGATCGATATGATCCCTTCTTGACCACCGGTTCGTGGAGGGGCGATTTTCGTTTCGGGTCGAGTACAGACACTGACACACTCAAGAAAAGGAGCGCTGCTTATCAGAAAAACACACTGAGGCGTGTGAGTGTAGATAGAGGTACTCTGAAGGTGAGGGCAGGTGCCCCGCAACCTTGTTACGTCATCAAATGAGAGACTTTCGTAACATATGTTGTTAATGAAAGAATGCCTAACTGCCAAATATGTTCTGATTTGTTCATATTATGCTTAAATCTTTAATGTGTAATATTTTGACCAACGTGTTTGTGCATTTGTGAGTTTTCAACTCTCTGGTTTTATTTACTATGATAGAAGTTTTGTTTTGATCCTCAACTTTACCACTCCTCTTGCTGACCTCAAGGTGATAGTATTTTTTTTTTTTTTACATAAAGAATAGAATACAGATGCATAAATAGAGTAGTTCATGTATTGACCTATGTTTAATTTATGACAGTTTTTTTCATTATTATTTTATTTTAGTAGCCAGTTATATATTGTAGTGGTGTATTGATTTTGTCATCCAAATTAAATCATACTTATTATAATCCTACTACTATTACAATTCTGCATCTCTATAATAAAGTGTGGTGTGAAAAACTAATTGTATTACAATGTTAAGCAATAACGATATGTTCAACCGCATTTCATCGTTGTACCTCAACAAGAATATGTATGAACAATTGGATTGGTGGATGTAATCACCTGTTAAAATACATGTAATTTCCCTGCACTTCAAACACATTGTGTGTCATTGTCACTTTTCAGTATGTAGCCAGCCTGTATCTTGAGCAAGTGTAAATCTTGAACAAATGCAATCATCACAGTTTTTTTAATTTGTTTTTGTACATTATTTGAAATTAAAGTCTACTATAATTTCAAGATGCTTCATTTTTTCCCCAAAAACATAAACAATGGCTTGTTGTGTGACACAAAAAGGAAGCATGAAGCACTTCTCACAATGATTGTTGTTATTTGTACATTAAACAAAAAATAAGCTTAAGTGGTAAAATATGCTGTTTTTAATCTTCATTTAGCCTATTGACCATGGTCATATATAATCTAAATAGCATGTGTACATACTATTTACAAACAAATCTAAAGCTACATGTGTAAGCTTGATCACTGTTATGGTACCCATATAAAAAATGCAATGAATTAAACTTTCCTCCATAAAAACAGAAACAAAGCAGACTTTCTTCTTGTTGTTCAATGGCTTCTGCTTTTGGTCAAATCTATTTTTGTTGTGATATGTTAAACACCTGGTGACTTTATTTATAGCATTTTTTGAACCAAAGAAGGGTTTATTGCTTAAAAGTTTTAAATTTAGGTAAGAGCACATGATGAAAACTAATTTTTTTCCTTGTTTTTTTCATAAAGCCACCTGTGGAAGTTTTAGCCAGTTTATTTTTATTTTTTTCATAGCATTTTCCCACATAGGCCCATATCAGGTAACATTAGTCAAGTTGTATTTTTTGTTTTAAGTTTGTAGGTGTGTGTTTTCTGAAAACAAATCTCATCATATTTTTCCTGCTTTCACTTTCACTGTTCACAGAACAGCAATGCATTTGACTAGACATGGCAAACATATTCAGAACAAGCAATTTGGGCATACAATTTCACCATGTTCTTTATTTTCAACAAACATTAAGCTACTGAAAAAATAATACTTCTGATAGATTATTTTCCTGTTGTCATGCATTGTGATACTATCACATACATGCCATTTTACAGTGTGAAAGCAGATTATTATTAATGATACTAGTGATACATTTTATTCAGAGTACCTTTTGAAACCAAACACTTTACAATGTTTGGTTTGAGACACTAAAGCCTTGTATGTGTGAGATGTATATATTTCTGTGTGACAAATGATGACAAATTGTTTGGTAGAGTTGCTCCAGTTGTCAGACCTGGCTTTCTTGGATTGGAGTTTTGTGGGGTAAAAAAAAACCAAAAACAAGGGGGCTGTTGGTAAAGATAATACATATGTGTTTGCAAATGCTGTTTAAGCCATTGTTCTATTGTTCCCCAAGTTCAAAAGCTGATAGAAGCGTTTTCATCTGCAACTATGGATGAATCTCTAACAGCCTTTTTTCTAATTCAAGTTAGTAGTAAATTGTTCATCTCTAGTCTTGAATATTTCCATCAGCTACCAAACTAATAATTCAAAAAACGTGTTTAGCTTTATATTCATGTATATATTTATTTTACTCCTTCCTTTACTTTTCTTTAAAAAAAAACAACTGGTATTTTATTTGCAATTTTGAACATAAAACAGACGCTGGAACACACTTAAACACAGTAAAACCAAAAGATGAAATAAGGGTACATAATTAAAGGAGTCATCTGTGCTGATCCATGACATAAGTCATCAAACGTTTAGTCTGTGACATGTGACATGTTTTTGCATGCCTTCAGCTGTGTCATGATGGTGCAGCAGAGAGGATTTGCCATGAAAATATTCCCTGCTGAAATCATCTGCATCCCAGTTCGTGCTTTAGCTTCAGGCTCATTTATGCTCCTATTTTGAGCCATGAAGAGAGGGAAAAGCAATATGCTTAACATTTGTTTATTACTATCTAGGTCACAGAAAATCTGCTCTTGGAAGAATGCTTCGCAATAGTGTTGAATTTACTGAGAGAAGGTTTTGTCAACACCAAGTGTTAATACAAAACTAAACTACAATATATATATATATATATATATATATATATATATGTACCGGTATATATATATATATATATATATATATATATATATATATATATATATATATATATATATATATATATATATATATATATATATATATATATATATATATATATATATATATATATATATATATATGTGCAATGAATTGTACTTTAGTATAAATGTAAATGTATTTTCACATATTTTGCAATAAATAAAAGAGGCAAATAATTATGTCTACTTCAGTATATTGTATGTATGTATTCCGTTTTTTTCAAATGAATTTATTTAGATGCATGCTTCTTGTTTTTTTATTATTATTAATTATTTTTCTGAATCAGGTTGTAATGCCAAGACAGTCATTAACTTTATGAAATATTTTCAATTGACCAATAAGATTACTAAATAATTCAACATATTGAAATTCAATATATTTTAGAATATATATATATATATATATATATATATATATATATTATTATTATTTTCTTTACATTAGAGGTACCATCATTCAATATGCTCAGATCTGACTTTTTGCTAAAGTTTTTGACTTGATGATGCAATCATACACAGTCATGTCTTTGAATATGAGCAGCTCAAACTGCTGTGTTTCTTCCCATTCAATGTATTTGTTTTGTCAATAAACTGAAGAGGAATTGTGGCACAATAGTAATGTTGATTTTTTATTGATTGTCTTCTGAATACTATTGATTACTAAATGTTATCTTTTCCCTTCTTTTCTTGGTGTGGCCCCCTGGATGAAACATCTGATATGATAGGTAAGAAAATCTATTTTGTACACTAACATTTATCTCTTTCCAATATGGGCTGTACATGATATTTGACACCATCCTCAGCTCCTAGAATCAAGACTAAACTAATGTCCTATGCTGCCATATCTTTCTCTCTCTTTTTCATTATTCACTCAAGCTACATTATACAGTCTGATATCTTCAAAACTGTTTGCTCATATTTGTGTAGTACACAATGTTGTTTGCATTTGTTTGAGCTCTGTAGGCTACTGAAGATGTCGTGGTGCATGGATTTTACAAACAGTGGCTGATGCTGTACACTTTTTGCTTAAATAATGCACAATCATGATGTGCAGAGTAACCCCCACCCCTGCAGCAGGGTATGCTAATGTGAGCAAATGGAAAAAGCAAAGTATGGTTGTGACCCACTTTTAAGAATATAGGCATTTCCTACCAGCCTGTAGAGGGAGTCGGAAAATGCAGCTGTGACATCAGTCAGGACAAGTGTGACAGTTGAATAGCTGCTGATTGCACAGCTTCAATGTAGGTCACTGGATTTATCAGTTAGATCAGATCCTCAGGAAGTAGGTTATCTGACTGTGTAATCTATCTTTGTATTTATATCTATCTGTTGCATACAGTTCTCTAATGTATTTGTCAATCACTCTGTATGTAGAACTGTCCGTCTGTGTATGGTCTTATACTGCGAGTTATTGACTCATGTATGTTCCTTACTCACATTTTGGACTGTCGGAGCCGCTCGTTTGCACAACAAAGTACCTGCAGTACAGTTGTTGTTTTTTTTTTTTTTTTTTGCTTGTTTTTTTTCAAAATTGTGTGTGTGTGTGTGTGTGTGTGTGTGTGTGTGTGTGTGTGTGTGTGTGTGTGTGTGTGTGTGTGTGTGTGTGTGAGAGAGAGAGAGAGAGAGAGAGAGAGAGAGAGAGAGAGAGAGAGAGAGAGAGAGAGAGAGAGAGAGAGAGAGAGAGAGAGAGAGAGAGAGAGAGAGAGAGAGAGAGAGAGAGAGAGATGAATGTCAGAGACCAGACATGGATTCACTGCACCACCCACTCAAGTGATGTTTTACTTGATTACTGCTGGTGGTGCTGTTGCCTAAGCAGACATGTGTATCATCGCTCTCCTCCTAAAATCACCACCCATCTTTGAAACAAAATATGCGACGGTTGTGCACAGCTACGAAGGTTGTAGATCATTTGAGGTTTCGTGTGGATTTTGATGAGAACTAAATTCACATTATAGGTTTCATTCTGGTAGTAGTTAAACAAGTTCCTGCTTTTTGTCTATTATTTCTTGGGAAAGGATGGGTAATCTAAAGCACAATCTCATGATGTTGGACTGGAAAATCTCCATTTTGCTTTCCTTTGTTGCTCCAACCATCAGCGGACAGATCCGTTATTCAATCCCAGAGGAAATGCGGAAAGGACTTTTTGTTGGAGACGTTGCAAAAGACCTTGGCCTGGATGTCAGAAGGTTGGTTTCTGGTCGTGCTCGATTAGCTATAGATGACGATAACAAATATGTCGAACTAAACCAGAACAAAGGACACATCGTTGTCAATGAGAGAATAGACAGAGAGACGTTGTGCGCTAAGAAGTCTCCGTGCAGCTTTGGTCTAGAAATTGTCCTCGAAGATCCGCTGGAATTGTTTTCCATTACTATCGAAATTCAGGATGTAAATGATCATGCTCCGGTGTTTCCGAAGAAGGAAATACATTTGGAAATCAGCGAGTCGACGCCTGCCGGGGCCGTATTCTTGCTTGAAAGCGCAGTTGATCCTGATGTCGGCATCAATTCACTACAGAGTTATTCCCTGAAGTCAAATGAACATTTTGTTCTTAAACAAAATACTCGATCGGACGGGAGTAAATATGCCGAAATGATTCTTCAGAATGGATTGGACCGCGAGAAGCAAACGCAGCACACGCTCATTTTGACAGCTGTCGATGGGGGCGAGCCGCAAAGATCCGGAACAGTAAAGATATATATCTCTGTCTTAGATGCAAACGACAACGCACCAGTTTTTACGCAGTCATTATATAAAGTGTCCGTCCTGGAAAATGTTTTGCCAGGTACTGTTATCGCCAGAGTCAGTGCAATCGACGCAGACCAAGGTTACAATGGAAATGTCACTTATTATTTCACCCATCTTGAAGCGGATTCGTCTTGCCCTTTCGAAATTATTTCTTACACTGGAGAAATTAAGCTCATTAGTGACATCGACTACGAAATGTCTCAAAATTACGAAATAAACATCCAAGCAAAAGATCCATGGGGTGTGGCGGGCGCCAGTAAAATAGTAATCGAAGTAACGGATGTGAATGATAACATCCCAGTAATCATAATGGCTTCATTTTCCGGGAGGATTGCAGAGGATTCGCCTCCCGGAACGGTTGTAGGTTTAATTAGCGTCCAAGATAAAGATTCTGGTAAAAATGGACAAGTGCATTTAACTATAGATGAGAGTCTCCCTTTCAAAATCAAATCATCCTTAAGAAACTATCACACTCTCGTCACAGAGCAAATCCTTGATCGAGAAAAGCGTTCGAGGTACAACATTACTCTAACTGCCACCGATGGAGGTTCTCCTGCTTTGTCCAGTAGAAAAGAAGTGATTTTAGACGTCACTGATATTAATGACAACGTTCCATTTTTTAGTCAAAGTTCTTATAGCGCGCAGGTGATGGAAAACAACCCCCCAGGTGTCGCTCTGCTGCAGGTCCAAGCCACAGATGCTGACCAAGGTCAGAATGCTCGGATATCATATTTTCTGATTGACGATGAGGTTAATGGAAATCCAGTGACAACGTTTTTCTCTATTAATTCAGAAAGTGGAGCTGTACAGTCCTTGCGATCATTTGACTATGAACAAGTGAAACAGTATAAAATATACGTTAAAGCGCAAGATGGTGGCTCACCACCACAAAGCGCTAACACATCGGTGATTATACGTGTCCAGGACCAGAACGACAACCCCCCTCAGGTCCTGTACCCAGTGCAGACTGGTGGCTCTGTGGTGGCTGACATGGTGCCTCGTTCAGCAGATGTGGGCTATCTGGTGACTAAAGTGGTGGCTGTTGATGTGGACTCTGGACAGAATGCCTGGCTCTCATATAAACTACAGAAAGCCACGGACAGAGCGCTGTTTGAAGTGGGCTTACAGAATGGAGAAATCAGAACTATCCGCCAAGTGAAGGATAAAGATGCAGTGAAACAAAGACTGACTGTTATAGTGGAGGACAACGGACAGCCCTCTCGTTCAGCTACAGTCATTGTGAACGTGGCGGTGGCGGACAGCTTCCCTAAAGTGATGTCAGAATTCACCGACCTGATCTACGACAAGGAGTACAATGACAACCTGACTTTTTACTTAGTGTTGGCTCTGGCTGTAGTTTCCTTCCTGTTCATCACCTGTGTGGTGGTGATCATATCAGTGAAAATCTACAGATGGAGACAGTCTCGCGTCCTGTATCACTCCAACCTGCCTGTGATTCCATATTATCCACCACGTTACTCGGACACTTTGGGGACAGGAACTCTCCAACATGTGTACAACTACGAGGTGTGCAGGACGACTGACTCCAGAAAGAGTGACTGTAAGTTCGGCAGAGCTGGTAGTCAGAACGTGCTGATAATGGACCCCAGTTCAACAGGGACGATGCAGCGGATACAGAGTGAGAAGAGCATCCTGGATGAACCAGACTCTCCTGTAGAGGTTAGTTGATTTACATAATTCACACTTTAATCTATTCAAATTCGCAAACGCAGTGTCTGTGCTCTGTTATGGTGTTTCATGGTTTCAGAACCACGGACAGAGTCTTTGTTCGCAGTGGATGCGATTCGATTAAGTGTGTTTTAATGGTCAATATTGAGCATAAACGAACCAAAATAAATAATCGTATAGTTGTCTGTGTGTGTGTGTGTGTGTGTGTGTGTGTGTGTGTGTGTGTGTGTGTGTGTGTGTGTGTGTGTGTGTGTGTGTGTGTGTGTGAGAGAGAGAGAGAGAAGACACATCCTTCCTTTTATTTTACCACGTATATCAAAGAGTGGTCTATCGACTGTACAGTTAAATGCTTAAGGTTTGATGAGCTACACACAGTGGACTCTAAGGGACGCTGTTGGTTAGCAAAAAGACATTGTGTGAGTTGTCATTCAGTCCATCCCATCTCCGGGAGCGCAGTGATTATGGTTCTGCAGTTCATCGAAGTCATAAACGTCTTGTTGAACTGGATATACGGAGTTTAACCAATCTCCCTGGAATACAAAAAATATATATTTTTGGACTTTGTCGCTGTAGCACCGAGGCCTCCTAATCGTTATTTTTTTCGGGTTTTTTTTGGTATCTTTTTTGCCATGGCGATTGCGGGACATGGAACACACACTTCTTTACAATGGCGATGGTTTTGCGGATTGCGACAGCAAGTAAGACTGCTTGTGTTGCTGCTTTATCTGGTAAACACGACCTGTGGTCAGATTCGGTATTCTGTCCCGGAGGAGATGAAGAAAGGCTCAGTGATCGGTAATGTAGCGCAGGATCTCGGTTTGGATGTTAAAAGGCTTCGTTCTGGGCGCGCCCGTATCGTCACCGGAGAAAACGTTCAGTATGCTGAGCTGAAGACAGACAAAGGGATGCTCGTGGTGAATGAGAGAATAGATAGAGAACAACTTTGTGGAGACGTGACGCCTTGCAGCTTCAGCTTTGAAATAATTTTAGAAAATCCAATGGAGCTGCACAGAATAACTGTTGAGGTTTTGGATATAAATGATCACGCTCCGGTCTTCCCTAACATGAATAAACCTTTACATTTTGAAATAAGTGAATCAGCTGCCATGGGAGTCCAGTTCCCACTGCGGATTGCAGAGGATCTCGATGTTGGCCAAAATACGTTACAAGATTATGTTTTGTCCTCAAATGACAATTTCATCCTGAAGCAACATGAAAATCCGGACGGTGGTAAATATGTAGAAATGGTGCTTCAGAAACCTTTAGACCGAGAACAACACCCACATTTGTCTTTTAAACTGATCGCAGTTGACGGAGGGACGCCACAGAAATCTGGTACGGTGAATATCAACGTTAATGTTGTGGATGCTAACGACAATATTCCCGTTTTTAACCAAACAGTGTACAAAGCATCTGTAATGGAAAACACGATGAAAGGGGTGAAAATTGTTACGGTAAATGCTACAGATGCCGACAGTGGTTCAAATGCTATATTTGAATTTAGCTTGTCCAAAACGAAAGGAAGCTCGACAGATATGTTTACCATTGACGAAACCAGTGGAACAATTTCTGTATCTGGCCAGATAGATTATGAAAAAAATAAGAAATACGAAGTTAGAGTAGAGGCTAAAGATCAGGGCGGTCTCACCGGAACTAGTAAAGTTATAATAGATGTCTTAGATGTGAATGACAATGCGCCAGTTATAAATGTTATGTCATTTACCAACATGTTGTCTGAGGATGCACCTGCTGGTACGACTATTGCCATTTTAAATGTAAAAGACGCTGATTCAGATAAAAACGGGCAAATAACATGTTCTGTTGAGGGTAAACTTCCTTTTAAAATTGAATCATCTCTAACGAACTATTACAATTTGATTTCAGATCAACAGTTTGATAGAGAATTGGTCGCAGAATATAATATAACAATCAAAGCCACCGACTATGGATTCCCTCCTCTTTCCAGTTCAAAAACATTAAATCTTAAAATATCGGATGTTAATGATAACGCGCCGCTATTTGATAAAGCTCATTATTCTGCTTTCGTCCCAGAGAATAATGCCCCAGGGATTTCTATATTTGCAGTCAGTGCAACAGATTCAGATTGGAATCAGAATGCCAGAATCTCCTACATTCTCGAGGACACGCAAGTCAGCGGGAGTCCCGTTTCTACGTACGTGACATTAAACTCTGAAACCGGAGTTATTAGCGCCGGTCGCTGTTTTGATTATGAGCAAATTAAGCAGGTTGAACTAATCATCAAAGCTCAGGATGGAGGCTCTCCTCCACTTAGCAGCAACGTCACAGTGAAAATCCAGATCCAGGACCAGAACGACAACCCCCCTCAGGTCCTGTACCCAGTGCAGACTGGTGGCTCTTTGGTGGCTGAGATGGTGCCTCGTTCAGCAGATGTGGGCTATCTGGTGACTAAAGTGGTGGCTGTTGATGTGGACTCTGGACAGAACGCCTGGCTCTCATATAAACTACAGAAAGCCACAGACAGAGCGCTGTTTGAAGTGGGCTTACAGAATGGAGAAATCAGAACTATCCGTCAAGTGAATGATAAAGATGCAGTGAAACAAAGACTGACTGTTATAGTGGAGGACAACGGACAACCCTCTCGTTCAGCTACAGTCATTGTGAACGTGGCGGTGGCGGACAGCTTCCCTGAAGTGATGTCAGAGTTCACCGACCTGATCCACGACAAGGAGTACAATGACAACCTTACTTTTTACTTAGTGTTGGCTCTGGCTGTAGTTTCCTTCCTGTTCATCACCTGTGTAGTGGTGATTATATCAGTGAAAATCTACAGATGGAGACAGTCTCGCATCCTGTATCACTCCAACCTGCCTGTGATTCCATATTATCCACCACGTTACTCGGACACTTTGGGGACAGGAACTCTCCAACATGTGTACAACTACGAGGTGTGCAGGACGACTGACTCCAGAAAGAGTGACTGTAAGTTCGGCAGAGCTGGTAGTCAGAACGTGCTGATCATGGACCCCAGTTCAGCAGGGACGATGCAGCGGATGCAGAGTGAGAAGAGCATCCTGGACGAACCTGACTCTCCTATTGAGGTTAGTTGATTTGTATAATTGACACTGCTATATATTCAAATTCGCCAATGAAATGTCTGTGCTCTGTTACGGCGTTTCATAATTTCAGTACCACGGACAGAGTCTTTGCTCACAGTGGATGTGATTCTATTAAATGTATTTTAATGGTCCATATTAAGCATAAACGAACCCTAAAAAAATAATCGTATTGTTGTGTGTGTGTGTGTGTGTGAGAGAGAGAGAGAGAGAGAGAGAGAGAGAGAGAGAGAGAAAAGACATATCCTTCCTTTTATTTTACTACATATATCAAAGTGTGGTCTATCTCCTGTACAGTTAAATGCTGAAGTTTTGATGAGTTACACACAGTGGACTCTAAGGGACGCTGTTGGTTAGCAAAAAGACGTTGTTTGAGTCGTCATTCAGTCCATCCCATCTCCGGGAGCGCAGTGATTATGGTTCTGCATTTCATCGAAGTCATAAACGTCTTGTTGAACTGGATAACGGAGTTTAACCTATCTCCCTGGAATACAATATATATATTTTTTTTTTCTTTTTGGACTTTGTCGCTGTAGCACCGAGGCCTCCTAATCGTTTTTTATTTTGTTTTTGGTATCTTTTTTGCCATGGCGATTGCGGGACCTGGAACACACACTTCTTTAAAATGGCGATGGTTTTGCGGATTGCGACGGCAAGTAAGACTGCTTGTGTTGCTGCTTTATCTGGTAAACACGACCCGTGGTCAGATTCGGTATTCTGTCCCGGAGGAGATGAAGAAAGGCTCGGTGATCGGTAATGTAGCGCAGGATCTCGGTTTAGATGTTAAAAGGCTTCGTTCTGGGCGCGCCCGTATCGTCACCGGAGAAAACGTTCAGTACGCTGAGCTGAAGACAGACAAAGGGATGCTCGTGGTGAATGAGAGAATAGACAGAGAACAACTTTGTGGAGACGTGACGCCTTGTAGCTTCAGCTTTGAATTAATTTTGGAAAATCCAATGGAGCTGCACCGAATAACCGTTGAGGTGTTGGATATAAATGATCACGCTCCGGTCTTCCCCAACATGGATAAACCTTTACATTTTGAAATAAGTGAATCAGCTGCTATTGGAGTCCAGTTCCCACTGCAGAGTGCAGAGGATCTCGATGTTGGCCAAAACACGTTACAAGATTATGTTTTATCCTCAAATGACAATTTCATCCTGAAGCAACATGAAAATCCTGACGGTGGTAAATATGTAGAAATGGTGCTTCAGAAACCTTTAGACCGAGAACAACACCCACATTTGTCTTTTAAACTGATCGCAGTTGACGGAGGGACGCCACATAGATCTGGTACTGTTAATATCAACGTTAATGTTGTGGATGCTAACGACAATATTCCAGTTTTCAACCAAACAGTGTACAAAGCATCTGTGATGGAAAACACGATGAAAGGGGTGAAAATTGTTACGGTGAATGCTACAGATGCCGACTGTGGTTCAAATGGTTTAATTGGCTTTAGCTTGTCCAAAACAAAAGGAAGCTCGGCAGATATGTTTACCATTGACGAAACCAGTGGAACAATTTCTGTATCTGGCCAGATAGATTATGAAAAAAATAAGAAATACGAAGTTAGAGTAGAGGCTAAAGATCAGGGCGGTCTCACCGGAACAAGTAAAGTCATAATAGATGTCTTAGATGTCAATGACAATGCGCCAGTTATAAATGTTATGTCATTCAGCAGCATGTTGTCTGAGGATGCACCTGCTGGTACAACTATTGCCATTTTGAATGTAAAAGACGCTGATTCAGATAAAAACGGACAAATAAGATGTTCTGTTGAGGGTAAACTTCCTTTTAAAATTGAATCATCTCTAACGAACTATTACAATTTGATTTCAGATCAACAGTTTGATAGAGAATTGGTCTCAGAATATAATGTAACAATCGAAGCCACCGATTATGGATTCCCTCCTCTTTCCAGTTCAAAAACATTGAATCTTAAAATATCGGATGTTAATGATAACGCACCGCTATTTGATAAAGCTCATTATTCTGCATACGTCCCAGAAAATAATCTCCCTGGGATTTCTATATTTACAGTCAGTGCAACAGATTCAGATTGGAATCAGAATGCCAGAATCTCCTACATTCTTGAGGACACGCAAGTCAGCGGGAGTCCCGTTTCTACGTACGTGACATTGAACTCTGAAAATGGAGTTATTAGCGCTGTTCGCTCTTTTGATTATGAGCAAATTAAGCAGGTTGAACTAATCATCAAAGCTCAGGATGGAGGCTCTCCTCCACTCAGCAGCAACGTGACAGTGAAAATCCAGATCCAGGACCAGAACGACAACCCCCCTCAGGTCCTGTACCCAGTGCAGACTGGTGGCTCTGTGGTGGCTGAGATGGTGCCTCGTTCAGCAGATGTGGGCTATCTGGTGACTAAAGTGGTGGCTGTTGATGTGGACTCTGGACAGAATGCCTGGCTCTCATATAAACTACAAAAAGCCACGGACAGAGCGCTGTTTGAAGTGGGCTTACAGAATGGAGAAATCAGAACTATCCGCCAAGTCAATGATAAAGATACAGTGAAACAAAGACTGACTGTTATAGTGGAGGACAACGGACAACCCTCTCGTTCAGCTACAGTCATTGTGAACGTGGCGGTGGCGGACAGCTTCCCTGAAGTGATGTCAGAGTTCACCGACCTGATCCACGACAAGGAGTACAATGACAACCTGACATTTTACTTAGTGTTGGCTCTGGCTGTAGTTTCCTTCCTTTTCATCACCTGTGTGGTGGTGATTATATCAGTGAAAATCTACAGATGGAGACAGTCTCGCGTCCTGTATCACTCCAACCTGCCTGTGATTCCATATTATCCACCACGTTACTCAGACACTTTGGGGACAGGAACTCTCCAACACGTGTACAATTACGAGGTGTGCAGGACGACTGACTCCAGAAAGAGTGACTGTAAGTTGGGCCGAGCTGGTAGTCAGAACGTGCTGATAATGGACCCCAGTTCAACAGGGACGATGCACCGGATACAGAGTGAGAAGAGCATCCTGGATGAACCTGACTCTCCTGTTGAGGTTAGTTGATTTGCATAATTCAAACTTTAATCTATTCAAATTCGCCAATAAAGTGTCTGTGCTCTGTTATGGTGTTTCGTAGTTTCAGCACCACGGACAGAGTCTATGTTCGCATTGGATGCCATTCGATTAGGTTATTTTAACTGGCCATGTAAGCATGGCATGGACCAACCAAAATGTATCCTACTATTGTGTGTGTGTGTGTGTGTGTGTGTGTGTGTGTGTGTGTGTGTGTGTGTGTGTGTGTGTGTGTGTGTGTGTGTGTGTGTGTGTGTGTGTGTGTGTGTGTGTGTGTGTGTGTGTGTGTGTGAGAGAGAGAGAGAGAGAGAGAGAGAGAGAGAGAGAGAGAGAGAGAGAGAGAGAGAGAGAGAGAGAGAGAGCAGACA
The DNA here is from genome assembly GCF_963422515.1 of Blennius ocellaris. NCBI lineage: Eukaryota > Metazoa > Chordata > Actinopteri > Blenniiformes > Blenniidae > Blennius > Blennius ocellaris. The sequence continues at coordinate 8,820,067 of NC_137658.1, read as the reverse complement.
TATCATTCCTTTTATTTTACCACGTATATCAAAGTGTGGTCAATCGACTGTACAGTTAAATGCTGAAGGTTTGATGAGTTACACACAGTGGACTCTAAGGGACGCTGTTGGTTAGCAAAAAGACATTGTGTGAGTTGTCATTCAGTCCATCCCATCTCCGGGAGCGCAGTGATTATGGTTCTGCAGTTCATCGAAGTCATAAACGTCTTGTTGAACTGGATATACGGAGTTTAACCTATCTCCCTGGAATACAAAACATATATATTTTTGGACTTTGTCACTGTAGCACCGAGGCCTCCTAATCATTTTTTTGTTTTGTTTTTTTTTGTTTTTTGGTATCTTTTTTGCCATGGCGATTGCGGGACCTGGAACACACACTTCTTTAAAATGGCGATGGTTTTGCGGATTGCGACGGCAAGTAAGACTGCTTGTGTTGCTGCTTTATCTGGTAAACACGACCTGTGGTCAGATTCGGTATTCTGTCCCGGAGGAGATGAAGAAAGGCTCAGTGATCGGTAATGTAGCGCAGGATCTCGGTTTAGATGTTAAAAGGCTTCGTTCTGGGCGCGCCCGTATCGTCACCGGAGAAAACGTTCAGTATGCTGAGCTGAAGACAGACAAAGGGATGCTCGTGGTGAATGAGAGAATAGACAGAGAAATACTTTGTGGAGACGTGACGCCTTGTAGCTTCAGCTTTGAAATAATTTTAGAAAATCCATTGGAGCTGCACAGAATAACCGTTGAGGTTTTGGATATAAATGATCACGCTCCGGTCTTCCCTAACATGGATAAACCTTTACATTTTGAAATAAGTGAATCAGTTGCTATCGGAGGCCACTTCCCACTGCAGATTGCAGAGGATCTCGATGTTGGCCAAAACACGTTACAAGATTATGTTTTATCCTCAAATGACAATTTCATCCTGAAGCAACATGAAAATCCTGACGGTGGTAAATATGTAGAAATGGTGCTTCAGAAACCTTTAGACCGAGAACAACACCCACATTTGTCTTTTAAACTGATCGCAGTTGACGGAGGGACGCCACAGAGATCTGGTACTGTTAATATCAACGTTAATGTTGTGGATGCGAACGACAATATTCCAGTTTTCAACCAATCAGTGTACAAAGCATCTGTGATGGAAAACACGATGAAAGGGGTGAAAATTGTTACGGTGAATGCTACAGATGCCGACAGTGGTTCAAATGGTTTATTTGAATTTAGCCTGTCCAAAACGAAAGGAAGCTCGGCAGATATGTTTACCATTGACGAAACCAGTGGAACAATTTCTGTATCTGGCCAGATAGATTATGAAAAAAATAAGAAATACGAAGTTAGAGTAGAGGCTAAAGATCAGGGCGGTCTCACCGGAGCAAGTAAAGTTATAATAGATGTCTTAGATGTGAATGACAATGCTCCAGTTATAAGTGCGATGTCATTTACCAACATGTTGTCTGAGGATGCACCTGCTGGTACGACTATTGCCATTTTGAATGTAAAAGATGCTGATTCAGATAAAAACGGACAAATAAGATGTTCTGTTGAGGGCAAACTTCCTTTTAAAATTGAATCATCTCTAACGAACTACTACAATTTGATTTCAGATCAACAGTTTGATAGAGAATTGGTCTCAGAATATAATATAACAATCAAAGCCACCGATTATGGGTTCCCTCCTCTTTCCAGTTCAAAAACATTTAATCTTAAAATATCGGATGTTAATGATAACGCACCGCTTTTTGATAAAGCTCATTATTCTGCTTACGTCCCAGAGAATAATCTCCCAGGGATTTCTATATTTGCAGTCAGTGCAAAAGATTCAGATTGGAATCAGAATGCCAGAATCTCCTACATTCTCGAGGACACGCAAGTCAGCGGGAGTCCCGTTTCTACGTACGTGACATTAAACTCTGAAAATGGAGTTATTAGCGCCGTTCGCTCTTTTGATTATGAGCAAATTAAGCAGGTTGAACTAATCATCAAAGCTCAGGATGGAGGCTCTCCTCCACTTAGCAGCAACGTCACAGTGAAAATCCAGATCCAGGACCAGAACGACAACCCCCCTCAGGTCCTGTACCCAGTGCAGACTGGTGGCTCTGTTGTGGCTGAGATGGTGCCTCGTTCAGCAGATGTGGGCTACCTGGTGACTAAAGTGGTGGCTGTTGATGTGGACTCTGGACAGAATTCCTGGCTCTCATATAAACTACAGAAAGCTACAGACAGGGCGCTGTTTGAAGTGGGCTTACAGAATGGAGAAATCCGAACTATCCGTCAAGTGAATGATAAAGATGCTGTGAAACAGAGACTGACTGTTATAGTGGAGGACAACGGACAGCCCTCTCGTTCAGCTACAGTCATTGTGAACGTGGCGGTGGCGGACAGCTTCCCTGAAGTGATGTCAGAGTTCACCGACCTGATCCACGACAAGGAGTACAATGACAACCTGACTTTTTACTTAGTGTTGGCTCTGGCTGTAGTTTCCTTCCTGTTCATCACCTGTGTGGTGGTGATCATATCAGTGAAAATCTACAGATGGAGACAGTCTCGCGTCCTGTATCACTCCAACCTGCCTGTCATTCCATATTATCCACCACGTTACTCGGACACTTTGGGGACAGGAACTCTCCAACATGTGTACAACTACGAGGTGTGCAGGACGACTGACTCCAGAAAGAGTGACTGTAAGTTCGGCAGAGCTGGTAGTCAGAACGTGCTGATAATGGACCCCAGTTCAACAGGGACGATGCAGCGGATACAGAGTGAGAAGAGCATCCTAGTTGAACCTGACTCTCCTGTTGAGGTTAGTTATTTTTACTTCGATTTCTTTCAATTTTGTTAAGCAGCTATTTTCAGCACCATGGAAAGCATCTCGCTTTAGCATAATGGGTCTGCAACATGCTCATGCTGGTTTTTTATTTATTTTTTATTTTTTTTTGACTTTGTGCTTTCTATTTTAAAAAAATACATCTGTATTTGTTATATAATATTGTTTGTTTTGATTTGCTTTTTTTGTTTTTGCTTGGTTTGTTGGTGTTTTTTCATTTTTTTTTCTGTCTGGTTTATGAAACGTCAAATAATTTATATTAAGCAGATATATATCTGAACTTTGAATTATATATTTGTGCTATAATCAGATATAAATAGCTTGGCAGTTTTCCCCAATAATACATGCTATCAAAGAGAAGTAGGTATGTTCTCCTTTTAACCACAATAACCTATTTTAGAACTTCGTGACACATTTGTCAGACATTTTGCAAGTTTATGTGTTCTTGCATGTTTATATTACATTTGTATTTAAAAGTGATGTTCAAAACATGGATTTGATAGTTGTGATAAATTTAATAGTTTCATCTGATTGTTTTATAGGGCACCTTGATTTTCGTCATGTCAACGTATTCGTCCATGTGGTCGGACACATACTGGCTTGTTGCTTGACATTGCATATACTTGACTCTAAGGGACGCTGTTCGTCAATCTATATCATTCCTCAATATTACCACAAAGGTCCCTCCTTTCCCACTGTGGTGTAAGAGAGAAAATGAGATAGAGTGCATTTCATTGGCGGTGACCGTCGAGAGAAACCGAAATTTTCTTCGAATTTACAACTACCTATTTTTTATGGAGTGATGTACTCAACATAACTTCTGCTTAAAGGTCGTGATAATACGGATACTGGGCCTTTTGATTCCTGTCTTTTGAGATGGCTTTTGACAAAAAATCCACCACCTTTCCTGTAAAATGGCGCTTTGACTGCGGACATATTTTGGAGCTTCTTTTTCTCCTTCTTTGCCTCAATCACTCGGTGAGTGGAAATATCCGATATTCAATCCCCGAGGAGATGAAAAAAGGCTCGTTAATCGGAAACGTAGCACAAGACCTTGGTTTGGATCTGAAGAGGCTTCGATCTGGTCGGGCCCGGATCGTGACCGGAGAGAGCATCCAGTACACCGAGCTGAAGGCAGACAAAGGGATTTTAGTCGTGAACGAGAGGATCGACCGAGAGCAGCTTTGCGGACACACGACGCCGTGCAGCTTCAGCTTTGAGGTCATTTTAGAAAATCCTATGGAGCTCCATCAAGTAACAGTTGAAGTAACAGATATAAACGACCACTCACCCTCATTCTCGACCAATAATATACTTTTTGAAATCAGTGAAACCGCACTGACTGGAGCTCGTTTTTCCCTTGCAAGTGCAGATGATCCTGATGTGGGCATTAACGGACTGAGAGAATATTTCATGACTGAAAACCACAATTTCTTACTTAAACAAAACTCAGATGCGGATGGAAAGAAATATGCAGAGATGGTGCTTCAGAAGCCGTTAGACAGGGAAACAAATCAGCATTTGTCTCTCAAACTAATTGCAGTGGATGGTGGAACTCCGGAGAGATCTGGTACAGTAAATATAGACATCACTGTTCTCGATGCCAATGATAATGCACCTGTATTTAATCAATCAGTTTACAAAGCTACAGTAAGGGAAAAGTCCCCAAAAGATACTCATATTATCACAGTGAATGCAAGTGATGCCGATTTTGGATCAAATAGTGATTTTTCTTATTATTTTTCAGACAGGACCAGTGCTCTTCGTGATTTGTTTACAATTAATGAAAAAAATGGCATGATTTCATTGAAAGGAGATATCGATTTTGAAAAAGATCAAAAGTTTGAAATGAGAATAGATGCAAAAGATCAAGGAGGTTTAACAGATTCAAGCAAAGTGATAATTGAAGTTATGGATGTTAACGACAACGCCCCGAGTATCAGCGTCATGTCATTCACTAGTCCTGTGTCAGAGGACTCTCCTCCTGGCACAACAATTGGCATTATTAACGTAAAAGATCTCGATTCGGGTGATAATGGACAAGTGCACTGTAAAATAGAGGGTAATTCTCCTTTTAAGATTAAATCCAACTTGAGAAATTACTATACTTTAATAACCGACACTGTACTAGATCGAGAAAGTGTTTCCGAGTATAACATCAGTGTAGTTGCAACAGATTCAGGGATGCCTCCTCTTTCTGCAAATAAAATCTTTCATTTAAAGATATCGGATGTGAATGATAATGCCCCTGTTTTTTCACAGAGCGTATACAATGCATTTCTGACTGAGAATAACTCTCCAGGTTTTTCTATTCTCACAATCAGAGCTAAAGATCCCGACGATAAGGAAAACGCTCGTATTTCTTATGTTTTAGAAGACACTAATTTCGCCGGATCTTCAATTTCTGCACATATTTCTGTAAATGCAGAAAGTGGAGTCGTTCACGCTGTGCGTTCATTTGATTATGAACAACTAAAGCAAATAGATTTTGTTGTTAAAGCGCAGGATGGAGGCTCTCCTCCACTCAGCAGCAACGTGACAGTGAAAATCCTGATCCAGGACCAGAACGACAATCCCCCTCAGATCCTGTACCCAGTGCAGACTGGTGGCTCTGTGGTGGCTGAGATGGTGCCTCGTTCAGCAGATGTGGGCTATCTGGTGACTAAAGTGGTGGCTGTTGATGTGGACTCTGGACAGAATGCCTGGCTCTCATATAAACTGCAGAAAGCAACAGACAGAGCGCTGTTTGAAGTGGGCTTACAGAATGGAGAAGTCAGAACTATCCGTCAAGTGAATGATAAAGATGCAGTGAAACAAAGACTGACTGTTATAGTGGAGGACAACGGACAGCCCTCTCGTTCAGCTACAGTCATTGTGAACGTGGCGGTGGCGGACAGCTTCCCTGAAGTGATGTCAGAGTTCACCGACCTGATCCACGACAAGGAGTACAATGACAACCTGACTTTTTACTTAGTGTTGGCTCTGGCTGTAGTTTCCTTCCTGTTCATCACCTGTGTGGTGGTGATCATATCAGTGAAAATCTACAGATGGAGACAGTCTCGCGTCCTGTATCACTCCAACCTGCCTGTGATTCCATATTATCCACCACGTTACTCGGACACTTTGGGGACAGGAACTCTCCAACATGTTTACAACTACGAGGTGTGCAGGACAACTGACTCCAGAAAGAGTGACTGTAAGTTCGGCAGAGCGGATAGTCAGAACGTGCTGATAATGGACCCCAGTTCAACAGGGACGATGCAGCGGATACAGAGTGAGAAGTTCAGCTTGGATGAATCTGATTCTCCCATCGAGGTCAGTCATTTTTTCTTCAAATAGTTTCAATCTTCTTATGTGGCTTTTTTCAGCACCATGGAGAGTAATTATGTTGTCATCTGGCGACTGCAACAAATAATCTTGCTTTTGATTATATGTGCTGTGCTCATTAATAGGTACATTGTCCGTTCACTTTCAATATTAGTTCTTTTTTTTTTTCAAGAAACCGTTAATTAAAAACGCATCAACAGCTTTTAGTTGACTTACTCTCTGAACTATCTCCAAAGTCTGATTGTTTAATTTCATTAGCCTGATGGAGTACACTGCTTTCGAATACCATAAAAAAAGAAAACATACAAATAGCTCAGATTTTTTTTTCTCATAGATTTTACCGTCAGAATTGAACTTTAACTTTTCTTGTATGTATATTCAGTGTTGGACTTTCTGCCTAGTCCCGTAGTTATATTTATTTGGGCACTTTGTGTGGTGTTGTTCTAAATAAATGTTGGAATTGAAATCGCGGATTTATGTCACACATCATGTTATCTTTCCTTTTATTCAGAGAAATACTGGCATGTTATTTGACATTACTGGTGATTGACTCTGAGGGACGCTGTTGGTCAATCTATAGTCTCGTCTCATTAATACCAAACAGGTCCCTCCTTTTCCACTGTTTTGTATAAGAGAAAACGAGATACAGGGCGTTATATTGAGGGTGACCGCCAGAGAAACGGAAATGTTCGTCCTATTTTGAAATTCTCATTTTATATGCAGTGATATGCTCCCTGTACTTTCTGGTTAAGGGTAGTCATTATACGGATATTGAAGATTTATTAATCTTTTTTTTTTTCTTTTTTGCTATGGCTTTTGGAATAAGATCCACCACCGTTCCTGTAAAATGGCGCTTTGACTGCGGACATATTTTGGAGCTTCTGTTTCTCCTTCTTTGTCTCAATCACTCGGTGAGTGGAAATATCCGATATTCAATCCCCGAGGAGATGAAGAAAGGCTCCTTGATCGGTAACGTAGCGCAGGACCTTGGTTTGGATCTGAAGAGGCTCCGATCTGGTCGGGCCCGGATCGTGACCGGAGAGAGCATCCAGTACACCGAGCTGAAGGCAGACAAAGGGGTTTTAGTGGTGAACGAGAGGATCGACCGAGAGCAGCTTTGCGGAGACACGACGCCGTGCAGCTTCAGCTTTGAGGTCATTTTAGAAAATCCTATGGAGCTCCACCAAGTTACAGTTGAAGTAACCGATATAAATGACCATTCGCCAACGTTTAAAAAGACCAATCTGAAATTTGAAATTAGCGAATCCGCTGTGACTGGAGCTCGTTTTTCCCTTGCAAGTGCAGACGACCGCGATGTGGGCATTAACGGACTGAAAGAATATTTTATTTCAGAAAACAACAACTTTGTTATTAAACAAAGCTCAAATGCAGACGGAAAGAAATATGCCGAGATGGTGCTTCAGAAGCCGTTAGACAGGGAGACAGATCAGCATTTGTCTCTCAAACTAATTGCAGTGGATGGTGGAACTCCGCAGAGATCTGGTACAGTTAATATAGACATCACTGTTCTCGATGCCAATGATAATGCACCTGTATTTAATCAGTCGGTGTATAAAGCAACAGTAATGGAAAATTCCCCAAGAGATACTTATATTACTACAGTGAATGCAAGTGATGCAGATTTCGATTCAAATAGTATTGTGACGTATTCTTTTTCTGATCAAGACAATGGTCAAGGTGACTTTTTTACCATTAATGAAAAAAACGGCATAATTTCAGTGACGGGAGCTATTGACTATGAAAAGGATCAAAAGTTTGAATTACGAATTGATGCAAAAGATCAGGGAGGTTTAACAGATTCTAGCAAAGTGATAATTGAAGTGACAGATGTTAATGACAACTCCCCGAGTATCAGCGTCATGTCATTCACTAGTCCTGTATCAGAGGACTCTCCTCCTGGCACAACTATTGGTATTATTAACGTAAAAGATCTCGATTCAGGTGATAACGGACAGGTGCACTGTAAAATAGAAGGACATGCTCCTTTCAGGATCAAATCCAACTTGAGAAATTATTATACTTTAATAACCGACACTGTACTAGATCGAGAAAGTGTTTCAGAGTATAACATCAGTGTTGTTGCAACAGATTCAGGGATGCCTCCTCTTTCTGCTCAAAAAGTATTTCATTTAAAGATAGTTGACGTGAATGATAATGCTCCTGTGTTTTCACAGAGCATTTACAAAGCATTTATAACTGAGAATAACGCTCCGGGTGTTTCTATTCTTTCACTCAGAGCTAAAGATCCCGACGACAATCAAAACGCTCGTATTTCTTATTTTTTAGAAGACACGAATGTTGCCGGATCTCCAATTTCAGCACATATTTCTGTCAATGTAGAAAGTGGAGTCGTTCATGCTGTGCGGTCATTTGATTATGAACAAATTAAACAGCTTGTATTTGTTGTGAAAGCTCAGGATGGAGGCTCTCCTCCACTCAGCAGCAACGTGACAGTGAAAATCCTGATACAGGACCAGAACGACAATCCGCCGCAGGTCCTTTACCCAGTGCAGACTGGTGGCTCTGTGGTGGCTGAGATGGTGCCTCGATCAGCAGATGTGGGCTATCTGGTGACCAAAGTGGTCGCTGTTGATGTGGACTCTGGACAGAATGCCTGGCTTTCATATAAACTACAGAAAGCCACAGACAGAGCGCTGTTTGAAGTTGGCTTACAGAATGGGGAAATCAGAACTATCCGCCAAGTCAATGATAAAGATGTTGTGAAACAAAGACTGGCTGTTATAGTGGAGGACAACGGACAGCCCTCTCGCTCAGCTACAGTCATTGTGAACGTCGCGGTGGCGGACAGCTTCCCTGAAGTGATGTCAGAATTCACCGACCTGATCCACGACAAGGAGTACAATGACAACCTGACTTTTTATTTAGTGTTGGCTCTGGCTGTCGTTTCCTTCCTGTTCATCACCTGTGTGGTGGTGATCATATCAGTGAAAATCTACAGATGGAGACAGTCTCGCGTCCTGTATCACTCCAACCTGCCTGTGATTCCATATTATCCACCACGTTACTCGGACACTTTGGGGACAGGAACTCTCCAACATGTTTACAACTACGAGGTGTGCAGGACAACTGACTCCAGAAAGAGTGACTGTAAGTTCGGCAGAGCTGGTAGTCAGAACGTGCTGATAATGGACCCCAGTTCAACAGGGACGATGCAGCGGATACAGAGTGAGAAGAGCATCCTGGACGAACCTGACTCTCCTCTAGAGGTTAGTTATTTGTGCTTCAAATGGATTAACTTTTCTTACGTGGCTTTTTTCACGCTTTGGCATATGTGGAGATTGTTAAATGGTCAGTGTTTTTATATCTTTCTTTCTTTCTTTATTTCGTTCGTTATTTTTTTTCAAGAAACTATTCATATAATAAATATCTGCTATAATTTAATTCTATATTTTCTCTTGAAGTATGTCCGAAGTCTTTCAATTGACCTTCAATGGCTTTAAAGAGTATAGTGATCGTGAATCCTAAAAAAAAAAAAAAAAAAAAACATCACTCGGTCCCTTCTTCATCTCACATTTGTTTTTATATAATTTAAATAAATACCACCTATTCAGGACAGAACATAACTTTTGTCATATTGATACGAATGTTTTGGAGTTTGTCTTGCATCCCATGAAGTAATATTTTCTTAGGCACTACATCTGTCCTTGTTCTTGAGACTTTTCTTTTTTTTTACTTTAAATTGCGAATTTCTGTCACATATTTGTCAGTCCATTTGTTCTGAATCACACTCGCATGTTGCTTGACATTACCGAGGTTTGACTCCAAGGGACGCTGTTGGTCAGTCTAAAATCTGTATCAATATTACTACACAGGTCCCTCGTTTTCCACTGTGTTGTGAGAGAGAACAGGAGATAGGGTGTTTTTTTTTATTGACGGTGACTGTCGAGCGAAACGGAAAAGTTCTTCCAATTTTGAACTTCTCATTCTATATACGGGGGTATACTTGACGCACTTTCTGGTTTATACCTTTTTGTTTTGCGATGGCTTCTGGGATAAGATCCACCACTGCGTCTGTGAAATGGCGGTTTGACTGCGGACATGTTTTGAAGCTTCTGTTTTTCCTTTTTTGTCTCAATCACTCGGCGAGCGGACATATCCGATATTCAATCCCCGAGGAGATGAAAAAAGGCTTCTTGATCGGTAACGTAGCGCAGGACCTTGGTTTGGATCTGAAGAGGCTCCGATCTGGGCGGGCACGGATCGTTACCGGAGAGAGCATCCAGTACACCGAGCTGAAGGCAGACAAAGGGATTTTAGTGGTGAACGAGAGGGTCGACCGAGAGCAGCTTTGCGGAGACACGACGCCGTGCAGCTTCAGCTTTGAGGTCATTTTAGAAAATCCTATGGAGCTCCATCAAGTTACAGTTGAAGTAACAGATATAAATGACCATTCGCCAACATTTATGAAGAAAAATCTCAAGTTCGAAATCAGTGAATCCGCTACAAGTTCAGCCCGTTTTCCGCTGACGTCCGCAGACGACCCCGATGTGGGTCTTAATGGGCTCGCGGAATATTTCTTGACCGAAAATGATCATTTTGTACTTAAACAGAACTCAAATGCTGATGGAAAGAAATATGCAGAAATGGTGCTTCAGAAGCCGTTAGACAGGGAGACAAACCCGCATCTGTCTCTTAAGTTAATTGCAGTGGATGGTGGAACACCGCAGAAATCTGGTACAGTTAATATAGACATCACTGTTCTCGATGCCAATGATAATGCACCTGTATTTAATCAGTCAGTTTACAAAGCTACAGTAAGGGAAAATTGCCCAAAAGATACTCATATTATCACAGTGAATGCAAGTGATGCCGATTTTGGATCAAACAGCATTGTGACGTATTCTTTTTCAGATCTAAACAGTGGCCTCGGTGATTTTTTCACAATCAATGGGAAAACTGGGGTCGTTTTAACAAAAGGTTCGATTGATTACGAAAGAGATAGAAAATATGAATTGATAATTGAAGGAAAAGATCAAGGCGGTTTGACAGATTCAAGCAAATTGATAATTGAAGTGACCGATGTTAACGACAACGCCCCGAGTATCAACGTCATGTCATTCACTAGTCCTGTGTCAGAGGACTCTCCTCCTGGCACAACTATTGGTATTATAAATGTAAAAGATCTCGATTCAGGTGATAACGGACAAGTGAGTTGTATAATAGAAAGAAATGCTCCTTTTACGATTAAATCCGATTTGAGAAATTACTATACTTTAATAACTGACACTGTATTAGATCGTGAACGTGTTTCAGAGTATAACATCAGTGTAGTGGCAACAGATTCAGGGATGCCACCTCTTTCCGCCCGTAAAGTGTTTCACTTAAAGATATCTGATGTTAATGATAACGCCCCTGTGTTTTCACCAATCGTGTATAAGGCATTTATCGCTGAGAATAACTCTCCAGGTGTTTCTATTCTCACACTTAGAGCTAAAGATCCCGACGAGAACAGAAATGCTCGTATTTCTTATGTTTTAGAAGACACTAATATCGCTGGATCACCGATTTCAGCACACATTTCTGTAAACGCAGAAAGTGGAGTCGTTCACGCATTACGGTCATTCGATTATGAACAAACTAAAAATCTAGTGTTCGTTGTCAAAGCTCAGGATGGAGGCTCTCCTCCACTCAGCAGCAATGTGACAGTAAAAATCCAGATCCAGGACCAGAACGACAACCCCCCTCAGGTCCTGTACCCAGTGCAGACTGGAGGCTCTGTGGTGGCTGAGATGGTGCCTCGTTCAGCAGATGTGGGCTATCTGGTGACTAAAGTGGTGGCTGTTGATGTGGACTCTGGACAGAATGCCTGGCTCTCATATAAACTACAGAAAGCCACAGACAGAGCGCTATTTGAAGTGGGCTTGCAAAATGGAGAAATCAGAACTATTCGCCAAGTCAATGATAAAGATGCTGTGAAACAAAGACTGACTGTTATAGTGGAGGACAACGGACAACCCTCTCGTTCAGGTTCAGTCATTGTGAACGTGGCGGTGGCGGACAGCTTCCCTGAAGTGATGTCAGAGTTCACCGACCAGATCCACGACAAGGAGTACAATGACAACCTGACTTTTTACTTAGTGATGGCTCTGGCTGTAGTTTCCTTCCTGTTCATAACCTGTGTGGTGGTGATTGTTTCCGTGAAAATCTACAGATGGAGACAGTCTCGCATCCTGTATCACTCCAACCTGCCTGTGATTCCATATTATCCACCACGTTACTCAGACACGTTGGGGACAGGAACTCTTCGACCTGTCTACAATTATGAGGTGTGCAACACCACAGACTCCAGAAAGAGTGATATAAAATACATGCAACCAATAAGTCAAAGTCTCGTGAACGTGGATGGAGCTGGAGCTGATACACATCAAGTGGAACAACAGCTGTCAGGGACGTGTTCTCGCATGTCATCTTTGGTGAGTGCTATCCTTGACTTTAATTTGTGTCTGTCTGATTGATTAGCCATTTGTTTCTGCTTATGCGAATCTGCAAATTCTAAATGCAGGTACGTGCAAGTGAAAGTAAACGTAAGTGCGCCTGACTGTCGCTGACCATGGTTCTGAAATGGTCACTCGGTCATTATCATATTAACTCTGTTACTTACTTGTATTGATTGGAAATGTATAGTGGACTGTTTAAATTACCCTATAGCATGACATATGTTTACACTTGTTTCATTTCCGCGACATTTATGAATACCTATAGATGAAAGTTCTACTCAAGAAATCCTTTTTTTTTAATTATTATTTCAGGCAGCGCACCAAATTGTATTTGTTCAAGAATATACATTAAAAAAAACAAACGTGGTTTTTACGTTGTTGTCGTTCATTGTCATTCACAGAATGTATCAGTATACATTACTTTGTCTTTTTTTAATATATATTGTTCCTTCGCAAAAGGCTTATGCATCATTCGTTAAATCAAAACACTCTTTTATTGCTGCATACGCCAGATACACTTCTTTGAATGATCTCTGAGTGCCGCTGTTGATACATCTCTGAATTCTGATGGAGCCAATGTAGTGGCCCTTCCCTCCGAAGCCATTCAGATTCAAAGCTCAGAGAGACGATTTCTGTCCGCGTGGATGCGCTGCTGGTTTTTCTTTACGGAAAATATTTTTTTTTTCCATTTAGATTTGTGGACTTTATATCTTCTGTTTCTGAGTGAACAACAACCTCTTCGTTTTTGGATTCATAATGGCTATTTTGTGGACCGTTGCTGGCAGAGGCCGATGGCAAACATCGCTTTTCATTCTTTGTCTTCTGAAGCTGAGCTCCGTGACTGGTCAGGCTCGGTACTCCATACCGGAGGAGCAGGCGGAGGGGTCGATTGTCGGAAACATTGCGAGGGATTTAGGCTTGGATGTTGCCAGACTAGTATTAGGTAAAGCGCGTATAGTAACAAAAGGAAGCCGTCAGTATGTCGATTTAAATCGAGACAAAGGGACACTTGTTATTAAAGAGCGGATCGACCGAGAGGAGCTGTGCGGAAAGACGACGCCCTGTAGTTTCAGCTTCGAGGTCATTTTAGAAAATCCTATCCAGCTTTATCGTGTAACAGTGGAAATAATAGACATCAACGATAACAGTCCATCATTCCTAAAAAATGAGATTAGCTTGCAAATTGTTGAAAGTGTTGCGCCAGGTACTCGTTTTTCGCTCGAGAACGCAGAAGATCCTGATGTTGGTCTCAATGATATTCAGAAATACACCCTCAGAACTACTGACTATTTCAAACTCGAAGTAACAGCCCAGTCTGATGGGGGCAACATAATTGAAATTGTTTTAAAAAATCCGTTAGATCGAGAGAACGAGGAAAGTCACACACTCATGCTGATTGCTTCAGATAGCGGTGAGCCGCAAAGATCAGGGACCGTCCGTATTCATATCGCTGTATTGGACGCGAACGATAATGCGCCAGTGTGCAGTCAGCCTGTTTATAAAGCGGAGGTCGCGGAGAACTCTCTTGAAGGAACAATAGTCACTACAGTTAGTGCCAGTGATGTAGATGAAGGAGTTAATGGTTATGTAACATTTTCCATAGCGCATGTGGCTAAAGAGACAAAGCAGCTATTTAAAGTGAATGAAAAAAGTGGAGAGATTAAAGTTGCAGGTAAACTAGACTTTGAAAAGTCTAAAACGTATCCATTAAATGTCAAGGCAAGTGATCGTGGTGGTTATACAGATACTTGTAAAGTAATCATTCAATTAATTGATGAGAATGATAACATCCCGACTATACAGCTCATGTCATTTTCTAACTCGATATCGGAGGATTCACCTCCAGGTACCACTATAGCTGTAATCAACGTGGATGATGAAGACTCTGATGGTAATGGTGTTGTGAAATGCTCTATCAACTCTGATATTCCTTTTAAAATCGAATCATCATTAACAGGTTATTACACGATAGTGACCGATGATTTGTTAGATAGAGAAATTGTTCCTGAATATAATATCACAATAACTGTTTTAGACCAGGGCTTACCTCCCCTGACAAGCAGTAAAAACATCAATGTAAAAGTGTCAGATGTGAATGATAGTCCACCCAAATTCGAATGTTCAGAATATAGTAAAATTGTACCAGAGAACAACTCTCCTGGGCTTTCAGTGTTTACTCTCGCTGCCACTGATCCAGACTGGGGCCAAAATGCTCGCATTTCTTACTTTCTGGAGGAAAAAGAAATTAATGGCGTAGCTGTCTCATCATTGGTGTCAATAAATTCAGAAAGTGGTATCGTTCATGCAATGCGATCATTTGATTATGAACAGATCAAATGGTTTGAATTTAATGTAACCGCTCGAGATGCTGGGTCTCCTCCTCTGAGCTCTGTGGCTATGATTAAAATAATAGTTCAAGACCAGAACGACAACCCCCCTCAGGTCCTGTATCCAGTGCAGACTGGTGGCTCTGTGGTGGCTGAGATGGTGCCTCGTTCAGCAGATGTGGGCTATCTGGTGACTAAAGTGGTGGCTGTTGATGTGGACTCTGGACAGAATGCTTGGCTCTCTTATAAACTACACAAAGCCACAGACAGGGCGCTGTTTGAAGTGGGCTTGCAGAATGGAGAAATCAGAACTGTTCGTCAAGTGAATGATAAAGATGCAGTGAAACAAAGACTGACTGTTATAGTGGAGGACAACGGACAGCCCTCTCGTTCAGCTACAGTCATTGTGAACGTGGCGGTGGCGGACAGCTTCCCTGAAGTGATGTCAGAGTTCACCGACCTGATCCACGACAAGGAGTACAATGACAACCTGACTTTTTACTTAGTGTTGGCTCTGGCTGTAGTTTCCTTCCTGTTCATCACCTGTGTGGTGCTGATTATTTCAGTTAAAATCTACAGATGGAGACAGTCTCGCATCCTGTATCACTCCAACCTGCCTGTGATTCCATATTATCCACCACGTTACTCGGACACTTTGGGGACAGGAACTCTTCAGCATGTGTACAACTATGAGGTGTGCAACACCACGGACTCCAGAAAGAGTGATATAAAATACATGCAACCAATAAGTCAAAGTCTCGTGAACGTGGATGGAGCTGGAGCGGATACACCTCAAGTGGAACAACAGCTGTCAGGGACGTGTTCTCGCATGTCATCTATGGTGAGTGTTATCCTTGACGTTCATTTGGATCTGTCTGATTGATTAGCTATTTTTTTCTGCTTATACGCATCTGCAAATTCTGAATGCAGGTACGTGTAAGTGCAAGTAAATGTAAGCGCGACTGACTGTCGCTGACCATGGTTCTGAAATGGTCACTCGGTCATTATCATACTAACCCTGTTACTTACATGTATTGATTGAAAATGTATAGTGGACTGTTTAAATTACCCTATAACATGAAATATGTTTACACTTGTTTTATTTCCGCGACATTTATGAATACCTATAGATGAAATTTCAACTCAAGAAATCTTATTTTTATTATTATTTCAGGCAGCGCACCAAATAATATTTTTTCAAGAAAACAAATAACAAACAAACGTGATTTTTACTGTTTGATCGTTCATTTTCGTTCAGAGAACATATAAATATAAATTGCTTTGTCTTTTTTTGTATTTTTCCTGAGCAAAAAGCTTATGCATTATTCGTTATATCAAAACTCTTTTTTTTTTTTTTTTTGCTGCATACGCCAGATACACTTCTTTGAATGGTCTCTGAGTGCCGCTGTTGATACATCTCTGAATTCTGATAGAGCCAGTGCAGTGGCCCTTCCCTCCGAAGCCATTCAGATTTAAAGCTCAGAGAGACGATTTGTGTCCCCTTGGACGCGCTGCTTGTTTTTCTTTACGGGAAATTCCTTTTTCCAATTCACTTTCTGGACTATATATCTTCTGTTTCTGAGTGAACAACAATCTATTCGTCTTTTGGTGCATGATGACCGATTTGTGGACCGTTGCTGGCAGAGGCCGATGGCAAACACCGCTTTTTATTCTTTGTCTTCTGAAGCTGAGCTCCGTGACTGGTCAGGCTCGGTACTCCATTCCGGAGGAGCAGGCGGAGGGATCGTTTGTCGGAAATATTGCGAGGGATTTAGGCTTGGATGTTGCGAGACTGATGTCAGGTAAAGCTCGTATAATAACAAAAGGAAGTCGACAGTATGTTTATTTAAATCGAGACAAAGGCACCCTTGTTATTAAAGAGCGGATCGACCGAGAGGATTTGTGCGGAAAGACGACGCCCTGTAGTTTCAGCTTCGAAGTAATTTTAGAAAATCCTATCCAGCTTTATCGTGTAACAGTGGAAGTCATTGACATCAATGATAACAGTCCTTCGTTCCCAAAAGATGAAATTAGCTTGAAAATTGTTGAAAGTGTTGTGACAGGGACTCGTTTTTCACTCGAAAGCGCAGAAGATCCTGATGTTGGTCTCAATGATATTCAGAAATACACCCTCAGACCTACTGAGAATTTCAAACTCGAAGTGACAGCCCAGTCTGATGGGGGTAACATTATTGAAATCGTTTTACAAAATCCTTTAGATCGAGAGAACAAGGAGAGTCACTCACTCGTGCTGATTGCTTCAGATAGCGGTGAGCCGCAAAGATCAGGGACCGTCCGTATTCAGATTACTGTTTTGGACGCAAACGATAATGCGCCAGTGTGCAGTCAGTCTCTTTATAAAGCGGATGTCAAAGAAAACACTCCTGAAGGAACAGTAGTGGCCACAGTTAGTGCCAGTGATGCAGATAGAGGAGTTCATGGTGCTGTAACATTTTCCATAGCGCATGTGGCTAAAGAGACAAAGCAGCTATTTGAAGTGAATGAAAAAAGTGGAGAGATTAAAGTTGCAGGTAAACTAAACTATGAAAAGTCTAAAACGTATCCATTAAATGTTCAAGCTAGTGATCACGGGGGGTTAACGGATACTTGTAAAGTAATCATTCAATTAATTGATGAGAATGATAACATCCCGACTATACAGCTCATGTCATTTTCTAACTCGATATCTGAGGATTCACCTCCAGGTACCACTATAGCTGTTATCAACGTGGATGATGAAGACTCTGATGGAAATGGTGTTGTGAAATGCTCTATCAACTCTGATATTCCTTTTAAAATCGAATCATCATTAACAGGTTATTACACGATAGTGACCGAAGATTTGTTAGATAGAGAAAGTGTTCCTGAGTATAATATCACAATAACTGTGTCAGACCAGGGCATACCTCCCCTGACAAGCAGTAAAAACATCAATGTAAAAGTGTCTGATGTGAATGATAGTCCGCCCAAATTCGAATGTTCAGAATATAGTAAAATAGTACCAGAGAACAACTCTCCTGGGCTTTCAGTGTTTACTCTCGCTGCCACTGATCCAGACTGGGGCCAAAATGCTCGCATTTCTTACTTTCTGGAGGAAAAAGAAATTAATGGCGTAGCTGTGTCATCATTGGTGTCAATAAATTCAGAAAGTGGTGTTGTTCATGCAGTGAGGTCATTTGATTATGAACAGATAAAATTGTTCGAATTTAATGTAACTGCTCGAGATGCTGGGTCTCCTCCTCTGAGCTCTGTGGTTATGGTTAAAATAATAGTTCAAGACCATAACGACAACCCCCCCCAGGTCCTGTACCCAGTGCAGACTGGTGGCTCTGTGGTGGCTGAGATGGTGCCTCGTTCAGCAGATGTGGGCTATCTGGTGACTAAAGTGGTGGCTGTTGATGTGGACTCTGGACAGAATGCCTGGCTCTCATATAAACTACAGAAAGCTACAGACAGGGCGCTGTTTGAAGTGGGCTTACAGAATGGAGAAATCCGAACTATCCGTCAAGTGAATGATAAAGATGCTGTGAAACAAAGACTGACTGTTATAGTGGAGGACAACGGACAGCCCTCTCGTTCAGCTACAGTCATTGTGAACGTGGTGGTTGCGGACAGCTTCCCTGAAGTGATGTCAGAGTTCACCGACCTGATCCACGACAAGGAGTACAATGACAACCTGACTTTTTACTTAGTGTTGGCTCTGGCTGTAGTTTCCTTCCTGTTCATCACCTGTGTGGTGGTGATCATATCAGTGAAAGTCTACAGATGGAGACAGTCTCGCATCCTGTATCACTCCAACCTGCCTGTGATTCCATATTATCCACCACGTTACTCGGACACTTTGGGGACAGGAACTCTGCAACATGTGTACAATTATGAGGTGTGCAACACCACGGACTCCAGAAAGAGTGATTTGAAATACATGCAACCAATATGTCAAAGTCTCGTGAACGTGGATGGAGCTGGAGCTGATACACCTCAAGTGGACCAACAGCTGTCAGGGACGTGTTCTCGCATGTCATCTATGGTGAGTGCTATCCTTGACGTTAATTTGTGTCTGTCTGATTGATTAGCTATTTTTTTCTGCTTATACGCATCTGCAAATTCTGAATGCAGGTACGTGTAAGTGCAAGTAAATGTAAGCGCGACTGACTGTCGCTGACCATGGTTCTGAAATGGTCACTCGGTCATTATCGTACTAACTCTGTTACTGACATGTATTGATTGAAAATATATAATGGACTGTTTCAATTACCCTATAACATGAAATATGTTTACACTTGTTTCATTTCCGCGACATTTATGAATACCTATAGATTAAATTTCTACTCAAGGAATCTTTTTTTTTTTTTTTTTTTTTTTCAGGCAGCGCATCAAATTATATATATTTTTTAAAGAAAACAAATAACAAACAAACGTGATTTTTACTGTTTGATCGTTCATTTTCGTTCAGAGAACGTTTAAGTATAAATTGCTTTGTCTTTTTTAATGTATTTTTCCTGAGCAAAAGACTTGTGCATTATTCGTTATATCAAAACTCTTTTTTTTTTTGCTGCATGCGCCAGATACACTTCTTTGAATGGTCTCTGAGTGCCGCTGTTGATACATCTCTGAATTCTGATGGCGCCAGTGCAGTGGCCCTTCCCTCCGAGGCCATTCAGATTTAAAGCTCAGGGAGACGATTTGTGTCCCCGTGGACGCGCTGCTTGTTTTTCTTTACGGAAAATTCATTTTTCCAATTCGCTTTCTGGACTATATATCTTCTGTTTCTGAGTGAACAACAATCTCTTCGTCTTTGGGTTTATGATGGCCGATTTGTGGACCGTTGCTGGCAGAGGCCGATGGCAAACACCGCTTTTTATTCTTTGTCTTCTGAAGCTGAGCTCCGTGACTGGTCAGGCTCGGTACTCCATACCGGAGGAGCAGGCGGAGGGATCGATTGTCGGAAATATTGCGAGGGATTTAGGCTTGGATGTTGCTCGACTGGTATCAGGTAAAGCTCGTATAATAACAAAAGGAAGCCGACAATATGTGGATTTAAATCGAGACAAAGGCACCCTTGTTATTAAAGAGCGGATCGACCGAGAGGATTTGTGCGGAAAGACGACGCCCTGTAGTTTCAACTTCGAGGTCATTTTAGAAAATCCTATCCAGCTTTATCGTGTAACAGTGGAAGTAATTGACATCAATGATAACAGTCCATCGTTCCCAAAGGATGAAATTCAATTGAAAATTGTTGAAAGTGTTGTGACAGGGACTCGTTTTTCACTCGAAAGCGCAGAAGATCCTGATGTTGGTCTCAATGATATTCAGAAATACACCCTCAGACCTACTGAGCATTTCAAAGTCGAAGTGAAAGCCCAGTCTGATGGGGGCAACATTATTGAAATCGTTTTACAAAATCCGTTAGATCGAGAGAAAGACGAGAGTCACTCACTCGTGCTGATTGCTTCAGATAGCGGTGAGCCGCAAAGATCAGCGGCCGTCCGTATTCAGATTACTGTATTGGACGCTAACGATAATGCGCCAGTGTGCAGTCAGCCTGTTTATAAAGCAGATGTTAAAGAAAACACTCCTGAAGGAACAATAGTGGCTACAGTTAGTGCCAGTGATGCAGATAGAGGAGTTCATGGTGATGTAACATTTTCCATAGTGCATGTAGCGAAAGAGACAAAGCAGCTATTCGAAGTGAATGAAAAAAGTGGAGAGATTAAAGTTGCAGGTAAACTAGACTATGAAAAGTCTAGAACATATTCATTAAATGTTCTAGCTAGCGACCACTGGGGGTTAACGGATACTTGTAAAGTAATCATTCAATTAATTGACGAGAACGATAACATCCCGACTATACAACTCATGTCATTTTCTAACTCGATATCTGAGGATTCACCTCCAGGTACCACTATAGCTGTTATCAACGTGGATGATGAAGACTCTGATGGAAATGGTGTTGTGAAATGCTCTATCAACTCTGATATTCCTTTTAAAATCGAATCATCATTAACAGGTTATTACACGATAGTGACCGATGATTTGTTAGATAGAGAAAGTGTTCCTGAGTATAATATCACCATAACTGTGTTAGACCAGGGCTTACCTCCCCTGACAAGCAGTAAAAACATCAATGTAAAAGTTTCTGATGTGAATGACAGTCCACCCAAATTTGACATGTCTGAATATAGTAAAATAGTACCAGAGAACAACTCTCCTGGGCTTTCAGTGTTTACTCTCGCTGCCACTGATCCAGACTGGGGCCAAAATGCTCGCATTTCTTACTTTCTGGAGGAAAAAGAAATTAATGGCGTAGCTGTCTCATCATTGGTGTCAATAAATTCAGAAAGTGGTATCGTTCATGCAATGCGATCATTTGATTATGAACAGATCAAATGGTTTGAATTTAATGTAACTGCTCGAGATGCTGGGTCTCCTCCTCTGAGCTCTGTGGCTATGGTTAAAATAATAGTTCAAGACCAGAACGACAACCCCCCTCAGGTCCTGTACCCAGTGCAGACTGGTGGCTCTGTGGTGGCTGAGATGGTGCCTCGTTCAGCAGATGTGGGCTATCTGGTGACCAAAGTGGTGGCTGTTGATGTGGACTCTGGACAGAATGCCTGGCTCTCATATAAACTACAGAAAGCCACAGACAGAGCGCTGTTTGAAGTTGGCTTACAGAATGGAGAAATCAGAACTATTCGTCAAGTCAATGATAAAGATGCTACGAAACAAAGACTGGCTGTTATAGTGGAGGACAACGGACAGCCCTCTCGTTCAGCTACAGTCATTGTGAACTTGGCGGTGGCGGACAGCTTCCCTGAAGTGATGTCAGAGTTCACCGACCTGATCCACGACAAGGAGTACAATGACAACCTGACTTTTTACTTAGTATTGGCTCTGGCTGTAGTTTCCTTCTTGTTCATCACCTGTGTGGTGGTGATCATATCAGTGAAAATCTACAGATGGAGACAGTCTCGCATCCTTTATCACTCCAACCTGCCTGTGATTCCATATTATCCAACACGTTACTCAGACACTTTGGGAACAGGAACACTCCAACACGTGTACAATTACGAGGTGTGCAGGACGACTGACTCCAGAAAGAGTGACCTGAAATACATGCAGCCGATATGTCAAAATCTTGTGAGTGTGGATGGAACTGAGACGGACACGCCACAAGTGGAAAAATCCTTGTCAGGCCACATCTCTCAAATGTCAACTCTGGTAAGTGTCATCAGTATTTATTAATTTTTTTGATTATCATTTTGTTTTTTGTCATGCTCTATTGTCTTCATGTATAATACTTTAAAATCAAATACCAAAGATATGTCAGTTGCATTTGAGTGTTGCTTTGCAAGATGTTATTTTTCTTGAGGAATTATGTTGACTTTTTCATGTTTTCTACTTTTCCAAACAAAACAATATTTTTTTTCCCTCTAAGAACCTTCGTTGCATTCCAATAGGACACAAAAGGACTTACTTCTATAAAATCCCACTCACCACACTGCTTACTAGTAATAACATGTGCTGTATAATTACCCATCTTTAAATACAGTATATGTACAGTATTTACCTGAGAACAGGTGAAATAGCATGATTGGCTTCCAGATCCATATAAGACACTAGCAGAAAGACCTCTAGTGATTTAATGCTTTATAGAATTATGTGTCTCTATTTTGTCCTAAAAAATAATACAGGCTTTCCTCAAAGGCACATTTACTGAATCATCTACGTTTCCCATTTTAGCCATGGTGTTAAATAATTTACCGGCAAGAATTGTTGCCAGCTTTTAACAACCTAATGGGTGGTTTGTTTAATGAGTATTTCGATGACTCGTTTACACTTGTATACTATCTTTCTCCTTTCTGATCTCGTCTGGGTCACAGTAAAGCAAAAACTGATATCAACATAATTCCATTGTATTTGTTTCTAAGAGCAAGTAAACTCGATTGTCCCAGCAGTAGGTATGGCGTGAGTCACGTAATAGTTCTTAGCGTGATACTGAATGTTTTCTTATCACGATTGAGGTTGTTTTTTTTTTTTTTTAATGCCAATATGTGTATGTATACACGTTTTAGGATTTAGCAGTGACGTTTAAATGTCTTCTTCACCAAGCACGTTACCTTGAATGGGCTCTGAGTGCCGCTGTTGTTACATGACTGAATTGTTGGCTGTTCCTGATGGTAGTGCAATGTTCCTCCCCTTTGAAGTGATTCGGATTTAAAGCACAGACAGACGACGTTGTCATAGTGTGGTGCCATCCGTCGTTTTTCCTTCGTGGAAAAGGTCTTTTATCGTTTCAACTTCAGGATTTTTTACCATCACTTTTTCACCAGAAGGGTCACGTCGTCTGTCCCTTTGGATTTATGATGGCTTGTTTGTGGACCGCTGCTGGCAGAGGCCGATGGCAAATACCGCTTTTTATTCTTTGTCTTCTGAAGCTGAGCTCCGTGACTGGTCAGGCTCGGTACTCCATACCGGAGGAGCAGGCGGAGGGATCGATTGTCGGAAATATTGCGAGGGATTTAGGCTTGGATGTTGCGAGACTGATGTCAGGTAAAGCTCGTATAATAACAAAAGGAAGTCGACAGTATGTTGATTTAAATCGAGACAAAGGAACACTTGTCATTAAAGAGCGAATCGACCGAGAAGATCTGTGCGGTAAGACTACGCCCTGCAGTTTCAGCTTCGAAGTCATTTTAGAAAACCCTATTCAGCTTTATCGTGTAACAGTGGAAGTAATTGACATTAACGATAACAGTCCATCATTCCCAAGAGAAGAAATTAGCTTAAAAATCTCTGAAAATGCAATACCAGGAACTCGCTTTACTTTAGTGAGTGCAGAGGACGCTGATGTTGGTCTCAATGATATTCAGAAATACACCCTCAAACCCTCTGATCATTTCAAATTGGAAGGACAAAATCACCCGGATGGGGGCAGATCAATCGAGATGGTATTACAAAACCAATTAGACCGAGAAAAAGAGGACACACAGTCATTCGTGTTAATAGCTATAGACGGTGGTGAGCCACACAGATCAGGGACCGTCCGTATTCATATTACTGTTTTGGACGCCAACGATAATGCTCCCGTGTGCAGTCAGCCTGTTTACAAAGCGGAGGTCAAGGAAAACTCTTCTGAAGGTACAGTAGTCACTACAGTTAGTGCCCATGATGCAGATGAGGGAATTAATGGCGAAGTTATGTATTCCATGCCACATTTATCCAAGGAGGAAAATCAGCTGTTTGAAGTGAATGATAAGAGTGGAGAGGTTAAAGTTGCAGGTAAACTAGACTTTGAAAAGTCTAAGACTTATACATTAAATGTTCAGGCAAGTGATCACGGTGGCTTCACTGATACATGCAAAGTAATTATTCAATTAATTGACGAGAATGATAATGTCCCAACAATACAGCTCATGTCATTTTCTAACTCGATATCGGAGGATTCACCTCCAGGTACCACTATTGCTGTGATCAACGTGGATGATGAAGACTCTGATGGTAATGGTGTTGTGAAATGCTCTATCAACTCTGATATTCCTTTTAAAATCGAGTCATCGTTAACAGGTTATTACACAATTGTGACCGATGATTTGTTAGATAGAGAAAGTGTTCCTGAGTACAATATCACCATAACTGTGTCAGACCAGGGCATACCTCCCCTGACAAGCAGTAAAAACATCAATGTGAAAGTGTCCGATGTGAATGATAGTCCCCCCAAATTTGACATGTCTGAATATAGTAAAATAGTACCAGAGAACAACTCCCCTGGCCGTTCAGTGTTTACTCTCGCTGCCACTGATCCAGACTGGGGCCAGAACGCTCGCATTTCTTACTTTCTGGAGGAAAAAGAAATCAATGGCGTCGCTGTTTCATCGTTAGTGTCAATAAATTCAGAAAGTGGTATTGTTCATGCAATGCGATCATTTGATTATGAACAGATCAAATACTTTGAATTTAATGTAACCGCTCGAGATGCTGGGTCTCCTCCTCTGAGCTCTGTGGCTATGGTTAAAATAATAGTTCAAGACCAGAACGACAACCCCCCTCAGGTCCTGTACCCAGTGCAGACTGGTGGCTCTGTGGTGGCTGAGATGGTGCCTCGTTCAGCAGATGTGGGCTACCTGGTGACTAAAGTGGTGGCTGTTGATGTGGACTCTGGACAGAATGCCTGGCTCTCATATAAACTACAGAAAGCATCAGACAGGGCGCTGTTTGAAGTGGGCTTACAGAATGGAGAAATCAGAACTATCCGCCAAGTGAATGATAAAGATGCTGTGAAACAAAGACTGACTGTTATAGTGGAGGACAACGGACAGCCCTCTCGTTCAGCTACAGTCATTGTGAACGTGGCGGTGGCGGACAGCTTTCCTGAAGTGATGTCAGAATTCACCGATCTGATCCACGACAAGGAGTACAATGACAACCTGACTTTTTACTTAGTGTTGGCTCTGGCTGTAGTTTCCTTCCTGTTCATCACCTGTGTGGTGGTGATCATATCAGTGAAAATCTACAGATGGCGACAGTCTCGCGTCCTTTATCACTCCAACCTGCCTGTGATTCCATATTATCCACCACGTTACTCAGACACTTTGGGAACAGGAACACTCCAACACGTGTACAATTACGAGGTGTGCAGGACCACTGACTCCAGAAAGAGTGACTGTAAATTCGGCAGAGCTGGTAGTCAGAACGTGCTGATAATGGACCCCAGTTCAACAGGGACGATGCAGCGGATACAGAGTGAGAAGAGCATCCTGGATGAACCTGACTCTCCTATCGAGGTTAGTTGAACAATTTTTGTTCCCTTGAGAGGTTACCCTTTTTTCACTGTTTTTCGATATGCCGCGATTTGTATCTGCTTTTGGATTAGTTAATCCAACGCATTTAGCTGCGGACTCGTGTTTTCAGGACCAGGGACAGCAATTGTATTTGCCTACCCAAATCTGCTATTAGTTCATGTTCTCAAACTCAAGCACATTAAATTTACTTAATTTAAATTTGTTTACTTCTCTCTAACATGATTGCATTGTGTCTTGAAGCAGGATTATCTTTTTTTTTTTTTTTTTTAATACTAGCATGGTAGTAATAATGGAAAACACACATACTGTCACTTCTGAAGGTTCTCTTCCGCCCGTATTTATTTAATGTTTTCTTTCGTGTATGTTTTTTTTAGCTAATGTATCTAACAGTTTTTCTTCATTCAGCTGTTAAGGGGTATATTAATAATATAATCAATATGCCATTAATATAAAGGTGCGACAATTGGATTGTATTTGTGCGTTCTTCATATGATACTTTTTACGATGCTTAAGTTTAATTCAAATCCAGTTGATTGTTTATATTTTGTCTTGGGTGATATTTTAGATCACACAATGAAAACGACTGTTACATTACCGTTATAGTCGGGGCTGTTCATTCCTCGATTCGGGCTCTAAGAGACGCTGTTGGTCAGCAAAACAGGGACTCGGGGTGATGGTTTGTCAGGGAGGAGAGAGAGAAAGAGAGAGAGAGAGAGAGAGAGAGAGAGAGAGAGAGAGAGAGAGAGAGAGAGAGAGAGAGGAGGGAGGTAAAGCAATCTTCATACGTGCGGGGATATGAGAAAATCCAGTCACAAGGACTCCACATTTTGGATTATACAACTTCTTTTTTTCATATCTGTGCCTTGACGTCTATTTTGGGGGATTTTTATTCGTAAATTAATGATTTAATTGGAAGATTCGTTGTTTTTTCTCTTGGTGACATGGGCTTACAGCAGCATCGATGCGGAAAATGGACAGCAACATGGCAACTATATATTTTCGCTTCGGCGATATCCGTGATCGGCGGTCAAATTCGGTATTCAATTCCGGAAGAGATGAAAAAAGGATCCATTGTCGGTAATGTAGCACAAGACCTTGGTTTGGATCTGAAAAGGCTCCGGTCTGGTCGGGCCCGGATTGTGACCGGAGAAAACAACCAGTACACCGAGCTGAAGACAGACAAAGGGACTTTAGTGGTGAACGAGAGGATAGACCGAGAGGAGCTCTGTGGGGAGGTGACACCGTGCAGCTTTAGCTTTGAAATTATTTTAGAGGACCCAATTGAACTACACAGGATAACGATCGAGATTTTAGACGTCAATGACCATGCACCCTCGTTCAAAAATAAAGTGATTGATTTAGAAATAAGCGAGTCTGCAACAATAGGATCCCATTTCGACTTGGAGAGCGCTTATGATCCCGATGCGGGGATTCACGGCTTGCAAAATTACGTTCTATCACCTAATGATAACTTCGTTTTAAAACAACACTCCAACGCCGACGGAGTTCACTTTGCTGTGATGATTTTACAGAAGCCACTGGACAGGGAGTTGAACCCGCATCTTTCTTTAAAGCTGATAGCAGTCGATGGAGGGACTCCACAGCGCTCTGGTACAGTGAATATGGAGATCACTGTTCTTGATGCCAATGATAACCCTCCAGTATTTAATCAGTCTGTGTATAAAGCTACAGTGGAAGAAAATGTTCCTATTGGAACCTACATAACAACAGTCAATGCATCCGATGCCGACACGGGCTCAAATGGCGAAGTTACATATAGTTTGTCTGACGTCAAGGGAAAAAATGCAGGGAAATTCGAAATTGACAGTGTTTCTGGAAAAATATCAGTTCTTGATATTATAGATTTCGAAAAAGACAGAAAATACGAGATTAGAGTTATTGCGAAGGACCAAGGTAGTTTAAGTGATGCCACTAAAGTTGTCATTGAGGTTGTAGATGTGAATGATAATTATCCCCTTATTAATATAATGTCATTCTCGAGTGTAATTTCAGAGGATGTCTCGCCAGGTACAACTATAGCAGTTTTTAATGTGAAAGATGCAGATTCTGAGAAAAACGGACAGATACATTGTTCAATAGATTCCAACCTCCCGTTTAAAATCCAATCTTCTTTGACTGGTTACTATAATTTACTTTCAGATGTAGCCTTCGATCGCGAAACAAAATCTGAGTACAATATAACAATAACTGCAACTGACTCAGGTTCATCCCCACTTTACACGAGAAAAACCTTACATCTAAAACTTTCAGATGTAAACGACAATGCTCCGGTCTTCACCAAGCCAAATTATTCTGCATATGTAACTGAGAACAATCCATCTGGGATATCAATAGTCAGTATAAGTGCAAAAGATGATGACTGGAACCAAAATGCGAGAGTCTCATATTTTCTGGAAGACACGCACATCAGTGGACAGCCAGTTTCTTCCTTTGTGTCAATAAACTCTGAAACTGGCGTTATCAATGCAGTGCGCTCTTTTGACTATGAACAAATTAAAGAGCTTGGTTTCACTATCAAAGCTCAGGATGGAGGCTCTCCTCCACTCAGCAGCAACGTCACAGTGAAAATCCAGATCCAGGACCAGAACGACAACCCCCCTCAGGTCCTGTACCCAGTGCAGACTGGTGGCTCTGTGGTGGCTGAGATGGTGCCTCGTTCAGCTGATGTGGGCTATCTGGTGACTAAAGTGGTGGCTGTTGATGTAGACGCTGGACAGAACGCCTGGCTCTCATATAAACTGCAGAAAGCAACAGACAGGGCGCTGTTTGAAGTGGGCTTACAGAATGGAGAAATCAGGACTATCCGCCAAGTGAATGATAAAGATGCAGTGAAACAAAGACTGGCTGTTATAGTGGAGGACAACGGACAGCCCTCTCGTTCAGCTACAGTCATTGTGAACGTGGCGGTGGCGGACAGCTTCCCTGAAGTGATGTCAGAGTTCACCGACATGATCCACGATAAGGAGTACAATGACAACCTGACTTTTTATTTAGTATTGGCTCTGGCTGTAGTTTCCTTCCTGTTCATCACTTGTGTGGTGGTGATTATATCAGTGAAAATCTACAGATGGAGACAGTCTCGCATCCTGTATCACTCCAACCTGCCTGTTATTCCATATTATCCACCACGTTACTCGGATACTTTGGGGACAGGAACTCTCCAACATGTGTACAATTACGAGGTGTGCAGGACGACTGACTCCAGAAAGAGTGACTGTAAGTTCGGCAGAGCAGGTAGTCAGAACGTGCTGATAATGGACCCCAGTTCAACCGGGACGATGCAGCGGATACAGAGTGAGAAGAGCATCCTGGATGAACCTGACTCTCCTATTGAGGTTAGTTTCACAGAGAAATATGTTTAGATAAAAACACATTACTGCTTTGTACATGACTATACTTTTCTTCCCGTTGTTGTTGTTGTTGTTCACTGATAAGTGACCTAGAGAACATATGGATATATTCTTATTAACGTTTTATTTTCTATTTTCTTTTTTTCTATTCATGTCTGACATTATTTTGATATGTAAGTTATCCTTTCAATATATAAGACGAACGTTCTCCTGGCTCTTGGTGTCTTCATGGTCATAAGGTCTACATATGTATATAACGAACTGTGGTCCTTCCATAAGTTTATGTCTTCCATGTTGTATGTTTCTTATATGGTATATCAGTAGAGTATTTGGAAATCAGAACACATTGATTCGAGCATTATGAATATACAAGTTTGTTAGATCTAGCATTTCATCTCATTCACACTGCCGTAAAATACACATGATTGGATCAATTATCGCCGTTATTCTTGCTAAATAACGCTCCTCTCCTAATGATTACATCTACACTTATGTTTCAGTATTTCAGCCTCAGTGAAACTAAAGGTCTCTAAAAGCTTCACCTGATGCCTTCCAACTTGAACGTGGGAAAAAAGAACCCTCAAACATTACTGCTTCAGCTTTGTGTTTTGGATTTTAATTCAGTACCATGGAAAGCTCCTCAGCCCAGCTCGGGACCGTTTCAGGTTTCAGAACAGGCTAGAAAGTGTCGTCTAAAGTTGTACAGTTCGTCATTACATTTCAGACCGACATTTCCTCCGGGTTTTATGTGTTGATTCTCTGTGTGTGTGTGTGTGTGTGTGTGTGTGTGTGTGTGTGTGTGTGTGTGTGTGTGTGTGTGTGTGTGTGTGTGTGTGTGTGTGTGTGTGCGTGCGTGCGTGCGTGCGTGTGTGTGTGTGTGTGTGTGTGTGTGTGTGTGCGTGCGTGCGTGTGTGTGTGTGTGTGTGTGCGCATACCTTTACATGCAGCTGAGTACATGGAAATCTAGAGTGTATTTGTCACTTCCTTTCTTTCTTTTTTTATGTATTTATTGGGGTACCACCGTTTTGTCATCTACATACCTTACACAGTGAAGATAAACTTCCGTGCGTTTTTATCGGTTCCAGGCTATACTGAGGGTATCACATAACGTGGTGACAGTGCATTATCCCTGCTTTCCACAGCAGTGTGTAGTTCAGCTTCGTGGACTCTTAGGGCCGCTGTTGACCAAACGGTGATTTTGAGGAGATGGAGCCAGCAGTTCCTCCACCCATTAGTACGGATATAGGACAAGAGAAAAGACACAATGAACAGAACGGAATACGATATCTACGTGATTCGTACTGAGTGGATGAATGCGTCTTTCCATTGTGATTTACGGTTTAGTTGGTGATTACAAAACGGATTACATCTCCATTCAAATTGGATGTTGTCTGGATTTATGCGCGTTTTTTTTTACTCGACAGTAACACGACGGTCAGAACAATGAAACTGCAAGTATTGCTTCTCATCTCATTATTTAGCATCAGCGTAGTAACTGGGCAGGTCAGTTACTCGGTTCCAGAGGAGCTGCCGAAAGGATCGTTCGTCGGTGATCTTGTGCAAGATTTGGGTCTGGATGTGAAAAGATTGAAGTCAGGAAAAGCTCGCATATATGTGGGTGACAGCGCAGAGTACATCGAACTGAACAAGGAAAAAGGAGTCCTCCTTGTCAAAAATAAAATAGATCGAGAGCAAATCTGTGCACAAACGACACCCTGTGCTTTGCATTTACAGGTAATTTTAGAGAATCCGATGGAATTTCACAGCGTTGACGTTGAAGTCAAAGACGTCAATGACAACGCTCCGATGTTCAAACGCGGTGAAATGAAATTCAGAATAAGCGAGTCAGCTGTAATTGGAACCGTATTTTTACTCGAGCAGGCAATCGATCTGGATGTGGGTGAAAATGGCCTACAGAATTATTTGTTAAAGCCAACTGAAAATTTTGCGTTAAGGCTGCAGAATCAAGCAGATGGAAGCAAGGTTGTTGAAATGGTTTTGCAAAAACCTCTTGATCGAGAAAAACAAGATCATTTGGCGCTCGTCCTGACTGCAATAGACGGCGGAGAGCCACAGCTTTCAGGCGCCGTTCAGATACACATAACTGTGCTTGATAGTAACGATAATGCTCCAGTTTTTACGCAGCGAACGTATAAATCTACCTTGCGAGAAAATTCACGATCAGGGATGGTAGTGATCACAGTCAGTGCCACAGACTTGGATGAGGGCTCAAATGGAAAATTATCCTATTCAATTTTAAATTCTGTTGATGACGCTGCTGAAATGTTCGACATAAATGAAGAAACTGGTGAAGTTAAATTGGTAGGAAGTACAGACTTTGAAAAAAAGCGGCAGTATCAAATTCATGTTAAAGCCAGTGACGAAGGAGGACTGACTGATTCGTGTAAGATTATTGTTGAAATACTTGATACAAATGACAACAACCCAGCAATTAATGTAATGTCAGAGTCCAGTGTGGTGGCAGAGGACATCCAGCCGGGCACAGTTGTGACCATTGTAAATATTCAAGATCCGGACTCCGGTGAAAATGGAAAAGTTAATTGTGATATAAACAAAAATGTGCCATTTTCAGTCTTATCCACATCGAATAATTTTTTCAGTATCACAACAGATAGTGATTTAGACCGAGAGATATCATCAGAATATAACATCATAGTGACCTGCTCTGATGAAGGAGTCCCCTCCCTCTCCAGCAGCGTCACTCTCACCTTGCAGATCTCTGATGTAAATGATAACGCACCTGTCTTTGAGAGGAGCTCATACGAGGCCTACATAGTAGAAAACAACACACCAGGCCTCTCTGTAGTCACAGTAATCGCGACAGACGCTGACTGGAATCAGAATGCCCGTGTTTCTTACATCCTGGAGGACTCATCTGTTAACGGAGTGCCAGTCTCCTCATATGTGTCCGTCAGTGCAGATAGTGGAGTCATCCATTCAGTGCGCTCGTTTGACTATGAACAGATCAAAGATTTTATGTTCCACGTTAAAGCTCAGGATGGAGGCTCTCCTCCACTCAGCAGCAACGTGACAGTGAAAATCAAGATTCAGGACCAGAACGACAACCCACCTCAGGTCCTGTACCCAGTGCAGACTGGTGGCTCTGTGGTGGCTGAGATGGTGCCTCGTTCAGCAGATGTGGGCTATCTGGTGACTAAAGTGGTGGCTGTTGATGTGGACTCTGGACAGAATGCCTGGCTCTCATATAAACTACAGAAAGCCACAGACAGGGCGTTGTTTGAAGTGGGTTTGCAGAATGGAGAAATCAGAACTGTAAGTCAAGTGAATGATAAAGATGCAGTGAAACAAAGACTGGCTGTAATAGTGGAAGACAACGGACAGCCCTCTCGTTCAGCTACAGTCATTGTGAACGTGGCGGTGGCGGACAGCTTCCCTGAAGTGATGTTAGAGTTCACCGACCAGATCCACGACAAGGAATACAATGACAACCTGACTTTTTACTTAGTGTTGGCTCTGGCTGTAGTTTCCTTCCTGTTCATCACCTGTGTGGTGGTGATTATATCAGTGAAAATCTACAGATGGAGACAGTCTCGCGTCCTGTATCACTCCAACCTGCCTGTGATTCCATATTATCCACCACGATACTCGGACACTTTGGGGACAGGAACTCTCCAACATGTGTACAATTACGAGGTGTGCAGAACGACTGACTCCAGAAAGAGTGACTGTAAATTCGGAATTGCTGGGAGTCAGAACGTGCTGATAATGGACCCCAGTTCAACAGGGACGATGCAGCGGATACAGAATGAGAAGAGCCTCTTGGACGAACCTGATTCCCCTGTTGAGGTTAGTCTCTACAATGTACATTACTCTCATTTTTATGTTTCCCAACACAGAAAAGTACTGACACAATCATCTGGAATATGTTTAATTAGCGTCACTGTTTTGCAAAAGTTTTTTTCTGCAAACGTAGCTTGAGTTCCAGCACCACGGACAGTGCTTGCAAAGTCATGCGCTTGTCCTTCCTCTTTCTCAGACATTTATTGTATTTCAAATAATATTAACACTTATAGAAAACATCGAAAAACAGCATCGCATCGAAAAGATACCTTCAATAGCTCCCTGTGTCATTGGTTAATAGGCTACTTTTGTTATCTTACAGAGTCAGTGTGTGTCAATTTGATAATGATTTAACAGCATTGCGGTTAATTACGAGAATATAGTTGTTAAATTCCTGCTCTTTGTTCTAATCTTCGACTCAGAATATTCAGCAATCTGCACATAAGTAATTAAAATAAACATTTGTGATTTGGTCCTGTAGAATTTATGTTTCTGTTAATGTTGGGTTATTTTTCCTATTATATATCATATATATCATATCATCGATTAGTGATGAATTGTGCCTGCCTCTTTAAGAGGCATCGCACAATTATTATTTAACATATTGTTGTAGACATGTTGTGATCCTAAATTAAAGTATAATTATGTCAGTAAAAGCAAGAGCCTGTTCTTTTTGTTATACTACGCCTCTACAAACACCCTGCAGTCCAGCACACTGCACAGAGAGTGCCGCTGTTCACCGCTAAGTTTCTGAAGAAACATGCAGCACCTCCCAATCACGTCAGCAATGTGTATTCAGAAGCAAAGCCTGCGCTTTCAGTCGGATTACCCATGCAGATCAGAAGCAAGGGATGTGGCGAATATCTATTTTTTTTGTTTAATATTCCAAAAAGATTTTACCTTTGGACCTAAATGATTTGTCTCGAAGTAAAAATCGGAAGCTGAAGAGGGATTTTACATGTTTTCTTCAAAACACGAGTCGATCGGAACAATGGGAATGGGAATGCTGTTGTTTATCTCGATGCTTTCTCTCCGTGTCATACGGGCGCAGGTCAGCTATTCTGTCCCAGAGGAAATGGAAAAGGGAGCTATTATAGGTAATATAGCCAATGATTTAGGTCTACCAGTAGGCAGATTAAATTCCGGTAAAGCTCGCATTTTTACTGGCAACACTGTGGAGTACGTCGAGCTGAAGCGAGAAAAAGGAGTGCTCCTCATGAAGGAGAGAATAGACCGAGAAGCGCTCTGTGGTCAAACAATGCCGTGCGCGCTTCATTTCCAAATGATCCTGGAAAACCCCATGGAGTTTTACACGGTGACGGTTGAAATCACCGATATAAACGACAACCCTCCGACATTTGAGAGAGGTGAGATGAAATATGACATCTCCGAGTCGGCTCTCATTGGAGCTCGATTTGTCCTAGAAAAGGCGATTGACGGAGACGTTGGTATAAATGGCTTAAGTGGCTACACTCTAAAACCCAGCGATAATTTTGCATTGAAAACCACTAGCCGTGGGGATGGCAGTAAAAATGTCGAAATGGTTTTACAAAAACCCTTAGATAGAGAGAAACGCGAGCATTTATCATTAATTCTTACCGCTCTGGATGGTGGTTCACCACAGCTCTCAGGGACACTGCGAATAGCTATAACTGTCTTAGACGTAAATGATAATCCACCTATTTGTTCAAGGGCAGAGTATAAAGCGAGTGTAAAAGAAAACGCTCCGATTGGCACTGTTATAACGACAGTTAAGGCCACCGATGTAGATAAAGGAATTAACGGAAAAGTGACCTATCTGATTCCTAAATCCACAGCTGCAAGTTTTTTTAAAATAGATCCAGACAGTGGCGTGTTGACCCTTGCGAGCAATGTAGATTATGAAAAAAATAGACTTTACGAGCTTGATGTGCAGGTATCCGATCAAGGAGGGTTATCTGACGCATGTAAGGTAATTGTAGATGTGACAGACACAAACGATAATGCTCCGATAATTAATATCATGTCTCGCGCAAATACACTGTTTGAAAACATGAACCCAGGAACGGTGGTGACAATGCTTAATATTCAAGATCCAGACTCAAACGAGAACGGCAAAGTTAATTGTGTTTTAAACAAAGATATACCTTTCGACATTAAATCGTCCACAAACCATTTTTTCACTGTTGTAACAGACAGTGATTTGGACCGAGAGGAATCCCCTGAATATAACATCACAGTGACCTGCTCTGATGACGGAGTTCCCTCCCTCTCCAGCAGCGTCACTCTCACCTTACAGATTTCTGATGTAAATGATAACGCACCTGTCTTTGAGATGAGATCATATGAGGCCTTCATAGTAGAAAACAACACTCCAGGACTCTCTATATTAACAGTAAAAGCTAAAGACGGTGATTGGAACCAGAATGCCCGTGTTTCATACATACTAGAGGACTCGTCTATTAACGGAGTGCCAGTCACCTCATATGTGTCCGTCAGTGCAGATAGTGGAGTCATCCATGCAGTGCGCTCCTTTGATTACGAACAGATTAAAAATGTCCACTTTTATGTTAAAGCTCAGGATGGAGGTTCTCCTCCACTTTGCAGCAACGTGACAGTTAAAATCCAGATCCAGGACCAGAACGACAACCCCCCTCAGGTCCTGTACCCAGTGCAGACTGGTGGCTCTGTGGTGGCTGAGATGGTGCCTCGTTCAGCAGATGTGGGCTACCTGGTGACTAAAGTGGTGGCTGTTGATGTGGACTCTGGACAGAATGCCTGGCTCTCATATAAACTACAGAAAGCCACAGACAGGGCGCTGTTTGAAGTTGGCTTGCAAAATGGAGAAATCAGAACTATCCGCCAAGTCAATGATAAAGATGCAGTGAAACAGAGACTGGCTGTTATAGTGGAGGACAACGGACAGCCCTCTCGTTCAGCTACAGTCATTGTGAACGTGGCGGTGGCGGACAGCTTCCCTGAAGTGATGTCAGAGTTCACCGACCTGATCCACGACAAGGAGTACAATGACAACCTGACTTTTTATTTAGTGTTGGCTCTGGCTGTAGTTTCCTTCTTGTTCATCACCTGTGTCGTGGTGATCATTTCAGTGAAAATCTACAGATGGAGACAGTCTCGCGTCCTTTATCACTCCAACCTGCCTGTGATTCCATATTATCCACCACGTTACTCGGATACTTTGGGGACAGGAACTCTCCAACATGTGTACAATTACGAGGTGTGCAGGACGACTGACTCCAGAAAGAGTGACTGTAAGTTCGGCAGAGCTGGTAGTCAGAACGTGCTGATAATGGACCCAAGTTTAACCGGGACGATGCAGCGGATACAGAGTGAGAAGAGCATCCTGGATGAACCTGATTCACCTATCGAGGTTAGAAGCTCTTAATTTAGATTTTTCTATGTTCTTTTACGTACTCTCTTGTATTGGTCTCACGTTTTTTTTATATTTCTAATCATCCATAAGTCTCACTTGGTTGTGTTTTTGTATTACACGTTTGATCTTTAATACAAGTCTTCGTACTGTGAGGCGGCATGGCTCGGTTGGTAGAGCGGTCGTTACGCAAGACACTGAACCCCAAACTGCCTGGGTGAATGTAATGTGAGAGCGAGTTGTTGTTAGTCGTCAGAGGGCCCGATGGCGCAGTTGGGCAGCCTCGCTTCCGTCAGTTTGCCCCCAGGGAAGCTGTGGCTACATACGTAGCTTACCACCACCGTGTATGGAGTGAATGGATAATGCAATGTAAAGCGTCTTTGAGTGTCCAGAAAAGCGCTGTATAAAACCCATGTATTTGTGTATTTTTGGGGGGAAATTTAAAAAAATAAAAAAATACCTGTACGTTATACTTTTAAAACCATATTCAGTCATTTGAAACTGACAATCAGTTAAAGTGTTGATAAAAGTGGTATTGGTCATCTTACAAGGTTACAACATTGGTAGTATGGCCTTGTCATTCGACTGCTTAACTTCAGGACCGTGGACAGTGACACACATACCGAGCCTCTTGCAGCAGCATGTCGTGCTTTTCAATAAAGGAGAGCGTTTCCACAATTGTATTGTTACCCCAAACATCTATTTTCAACATTGACATCCGGACATAAGTTTTAATCAGTGTGACGTTATAATTATAATTATTATGTATTATTTAATCGCTATGCTTTGAATCGATACTATACGCTGAAAGACAACTCTGTACAAGGCGGGCTCTTTTGATTGAACAATCCATTCAGATATTGATATTATTATTTCCTTTACTTTTAAGACATACCAAACATTATTGATTGGTTGTCTAAACACCTATGGAAAGTGGAGCATGTCATCAAAATGTGTTTTGTTGTTGTCAAATCAAACTCATCATTTACATACAGTGGAGTTAATTTGTAGTTGGTGTTCTGCAGTATTCTGATTTGGACTCTTAGGGCCGCTGTTGGCTAAATTGTTGCTGAATGAAAGAGGATTTGTAGCAGTACCTCCCTTCTAAAGTCGTCAGTATACAAAGACAAAACGGCGAAACAGGATCGAATAATGCTGATTGAGATGGACTGATTAAAAATTAAACCTTCCGCATTTCACTTTGGAGCAATCGGATTCTTAAGATACCACTGAAAACCAGGCTATGGGATCGATTTGGACTCCGATTTGTGGATTATAAGTGGATTTTGTAGCTTCGCTGTGGAAAAAAAGATCGAGTTGAACAATGAATCTGCAAGTACTGGTGTTTATTTCCCTCCTTTCTTTCGACGCAGTGATCGCTCAGGTCAGCTACTCTATTCCGGAGGAAATGTCAAAAGGATCTCTAGTGGGAAACATAGCGCAGGATTTGGGTTTGGAAATTAAACGTTTGGCATCCGGTAAAGCAAAGATCTACACTAGAAACAGCGACGAGTACATCGAGCTGAGCAGAGAAAGAGGAGTCCTCCTCGTCAAGCAAAGGATCGACAGAGAGGCGCTGTGTACAGAGACGGCGCTTTGTGCTTTGCATTTCCAGATAATTTTGGAGAATCCGATGGAGTTTTACACGGTTACTGTACAGATTACTGATATTAACGATAATGCACCGACCTTTGAAAAGAATGAAATTCAATTTAAAATCAGTGAATCGGCAGCGACCGGAGCTAAATTCATGCTAAAAAGAGCAGCCGATCTGGATGTCGGACGGAATGGAGTTCATAATTATGAACTCAAACCAACAAATAATTTTGCTCTAAAAATGCACAATAACGCAGATGGCAATAAAAACGTGGAGATGGTTTTACAAAAGCCTCTCGACAGAGAGAAACAGGAGCAGATTTCTCTCGTATTAACAGCGGTAGATGGGGGAGAGCCGCAGATGTCAGGAACGATGCTGATCGTTATTACAGTTTTAGACGTGAACGATAACGCTCCTGTTTTTACACAGCAAACATACAAAGCTACACTTACTGAGAATTCACGTAAAGGTACAATCGTTGCTACTGTAGCAGCCTCAGATGTAGATGAAGGCTCTAATAGTAAAGTAACCTATTCAATTACTAACACGTTGGACAATGTAGGAAAAATATTTGAGGTGCGGGAGGCAACTGGTGAGGTTTTTTTAATTGGAAATGTTGATTTTGAAAAAATTAAACATTTCCAGATAGACCTAGTTGCAAGTGATGATGGAGGACTAACTGATACTTGCAAGTTAATTGTTGATGTGCAGGATATAAACGATAACACACCTGAAATCAATATAATGTCAAAGTCAAACATTATCACAGAAGATGCTGAACTCAATACAGTTGTAACTATGATACACATTGAGGACCTAGACTCGGGAGAAAATGGGAACACGAAATGCTATATCAATGAAAATATACCATTCATACTAAAATCCTCCTCAAATAATTTTTATCGTTTAATGACAGACAGTGATTTAGACCGAGAGATATCATCTGAGTATAATATCACAGTGACGTGCTCCGATGAGGGAGTGCCCTCCCTCTCTAGCAGCGTCACTCTCACCTTACAAATCTCTGATGTAAATGATAACGCACCTGTCTTTGAGAAAAGTTCGTATGAATCATACATAGTAGAAAATAACAAACCAAGTACCTCCATTTTCACAGTGAAAGCTACAGATTTTGACTGGAACCAAAATGCTCGTGTTTCTTATATACTGGAGGACTCCTCTATTAACGGAGTGTCAGTCTCCTCATATGTGTCCGTCAGTGCAGATAGTGGAGTCATTCATGCAGTGCGCTCGTTTGACTACGAACAGATCAAAGAGTTCCAGTTTCTTGTTAAAGCTCAGGATGGAGGCTCTCCTCCACTCAGCAGCAATGTGACCGTGAAAATCCAGATCCAGGACCAGAACGACAACCCCCCTCAGGTCCTGTACCCAGTGCAGACTGGTGGCTCTGTGGTGGCTGAGATAGTGCCTCGTTCAGCAGATGTGGGCTATCTGGTGACTAAAGTGGTGGCTGTTGATGTGGACTCTGGACAGAATGCCTGGCTCTCATATAAACTACAGAAAGCCACGGACAGGGCGCTGTTTGAAGTTGGCTTACAGAATGGAGAAATCAGAACTATCCGTCAAGTGAATGATAAAGATGCAGTGAAACAAAGACTGGCTGTTATAGTGGAGGACAACGGACAGCCCTCTCGTTCAGCTACAGTCATTGTGAACGTGGCGGTGGCGGACAGCTTCCCTGAAGTGATGTCAGAATTCACCGACCAGATCCACGACAAGGAGTACAATGACAACCTGACTTTTTACTTAGTGTTGGCTCTGGCTGTAGTTTCCTTCCTGTTCATCACTTGTGTGGTGGTGATCATATCAGTGAAAATCTACAGATGGAGACAGTCCCGCGTCCTTTATCACTCCAACCTGCCTGTGATTCCATATTATCCACCACGTTACTCGGACACTTTGGGGACAGGAACTCTCCAACACGTGTACAATTACGAGGTGTGCAGGACGACTGACTCCAGAAAGAGTGACTGTAAATTCGGCAGAGCTGGTAGTCAGAACGTGCTGATAATGGACCCCAGTTTAACCGGGACGATGCAGCGGATACAGAGTGAGAAGAGCATCCTGGATGAACCTGACTCTCCTCTGGAGGTTAGTTCAATAATGATGCTTTACATTAATACATTTCAGATTTCTCTTGAGGATATATATATGTCATAATATCTCAAAATTATCATAAGTTAAAAGTTTGTTTTCCATCCTTAGGTTTCAGTTAGTATTTACTTGTGATCATTCTTTTCTGTTTGATGTCCAAACCTGATTCCATAATTTTACTATTTGAAACCTATAAATATGATTTTCTTTCTTTTTTTTTTTTTTTTAGGTCACGTGATTGTTTTTCTTATTCATTTTTGAGGGCTTTTCAAATAATGTATTGTTGAAAAACATATTTCACAATAGCATACATTTACACTCAAATACATATGTTTTTATTGTCTTATTTATATTAGAATTTTAATGTGAGATATTAAATCAGCTGACAGCTTTGAAATAATTGCTTAAGCTATCCCTCTTTGTTTTTTTTGTTTTTTTTTTGTTTTTTTTTTTATATTTAATGGTCTTTTCACATTGTTTGACTCAACAACCGCTTCAGTGCATATATGTAATGTTTCGTTTGAGACCTGACTACTTGTTATGAAACCCGACGAGACCTTCACCAATTTAGGATCTCGGATACGGAAAGGAACAAACTGATCAGTTCGCTCCCGCTGAATTGTCTTTAAATGTATTTTTATTTTTATTTTACTTACATTTAGTTGACACTTCGCCACTTCCCTCTCGTGTCTTTATTTACACATTTGCAAATAGTTTAGCATTTAGTGGGAATTCATAACCGCAACTTGTCATGAAGCTGCTCTCAAGAACTATATTTAAAAATGGTGTGATGTGTTGCTGGCTTTTCTCATTTTGTAGTACTTCGTCAGTATAACATCCTGCACAATATACTGGCGGGTTTCTGCAGTGTTGTGTTATTAACTCATAGGGCCGCTGTTGACCATGCTGTTGATGATAGAGTTAGACTGTATCTGCACCTCCCATACCGCCTACATAAAACCAAAAGCCTCGGAGCAAAAGGACCGACTTTGTGGACCTACGCGATCTTTTATTCGACGAATTTCTCGACATTTTTACGTGTTGTGGATTGAAAACAACGACTTTTGTATTTTTGACGGGATGGTTCACTTCTCATTGGATATATATAACCAAATTGCCGATTATCGCCAGGAGAGAAATCTGTGAAAGAACAATGGAGGGAATGATATTGCTGTGTTTATTTTCCTTGTCATTTGGCTCTGGGATCGCTCAGGTCAGTTACACAATACCTGAAGAAATGGCTCAAGGAT
Organism: Blennius ocellaris; assembly: GCF_963422515.1. Classification (NCBI taxonomy): domain Eukaryota; kingdom Metazoa; phylum Chordata; class Actinopteri; order Blenniiformes; family Blenniidae; genus Blennius; species Blennius ocellaris. The sequence goes on along the minus strand of NC_137658.1, from coordinate 8,778,786 downwards.
CAATAATCGGTAACATTGCGCAGGATTTAGGCTTAGAAATCAAGCGTCTGAGTTCTGGTAAAGCTCGGATATATACAAGAGATAGTGACGCATACATTGAGCTGAACAGAGAAAGAGGAGTCCTCCTTGTTAAAGAGAGAATCGACAGAGAGGCGCTCTGCAGACAGACCACGCCGTGTGCGTTACATTTTCAGATCATTTTAGAAAATCCCATCGAATTTTACACGATCACAGTACAGATCACAGATATTAATGACAATGCACCGACCTTCGAGGAAGAGAAAATGGAATTCAAAATAAGTGAGTCTGCCACGATAGGATCCAAATTTGTTCTGCAACGCGCGGTGGATCGAGATGTTGGAACAAATGATCTCCGAAGATATGAATTAAAACCCAGTGAAAATTTTGCTCTGAAAGGGTACAGTAACACTGATGTAAATAAAAACGTGGAGATGGTTTTACAGAAGCCATTAGACAGAGAGAAACAGGAGCAGATATCGCTCGTGTTAACAGCGGTAGATGGAGGAGAGCCGCAGATGTCAGGAACAATGCTGATCGTTATTACAGTTTTAGACGCGAATGATAACGCTCCTGTTTTTACACAGCAAACATACAAAGCGACAGTTACTGAGAATTCACCTAAAGGCACAATCGTAGCTACCGTCAGGGCCTCAGATGCAGATCAAGGCCCGAACAGTAAAATAACATATTCAATTACAAATACATTGGATGACGTAAGAAAGGTATTTCAAATTAATAAAGATAATGGAGAAGTATCTTTAATCGGAAATATTGATTTCGAAGATTCGCGAAATTTTCAAATACATTTACGTGCGAGTGACGAAGGAGGACTTACAGACTCTTGCAAACTTGTAATTGATGTGCAAGATGTAAATGATAACAAACCTGAAATTAATATAATGTCAAAATCTACTGTGATATTAGAAAATGTCAAACTCAATACTGTCGTTACTGTGATCAACATCGAGGACAAAGACACCGGCGAAAACGGGAAAATACAATGTTTTATCAGTGAAAATGTACCCTATGTTTTAAAATCCTCTGCAAATAATTTCTATAGTTTAGTTACAGACAGTGATTTAGACCGAGAAACATCCTCTGAGTATAATATCACAGTGACCTGCTCTGATGAGGGAGTTCCCTCCCTCTCCAGCAGCGTCACTCTCACCTTACAGATCTCTGATGTAAATGATAACGCACCTGTCTTTGAGAGGAGCTCATATGAGGCCTACATAGTAGAAAACAACACACCAGGTCTCTCTATATTTACAGTAAAAGCGACAGATCCTGACTGGAACCAGAATGCCCGTGTTTCTTACCTACTGGAGGACTCCTTTGTTAACGGAGTGCCAGTCTCCTCATATGTGTCCGTCAGTGCAGATAGTGGAGCTATCCATGCAGTGCGCTCGTTTGACTATGAACAGATCAAAGATTTCCAGTTTCTGATCAAAGCTCAGGATGGAGGCTCTCCTCCACTCAGCAGCAACGTGACCGTGAAAATCCAGATCCGGGACCAGAACGACAACCCCCCTCAGGTCCTGTACCCAGTGCAGACTGGTGGCTCTGTGGTGGCTGAGATGGTGCCTCGTTCAGCAGATGTGGGCTACCTGGTGACTAAAGTGGTGGCTGTTGATGTGGACTCTGGACAGAATGCCTGGCTCTCATATAAACTACAGAAAGCCACAGACAGAGCGCTGTTTGAAGTGGGCTTACAGAATGGAGAAATCAGAACTATCCGCCAAGTGAATGATAAAGATGCAGTGAAACAAAGACTGGCTGTAATAGTGGAGGATAACGGACAACCCTCTCGTTCAGCTACAGTCATTGTGAACGTGGCGGTGGCGGACAGTTTCCCTGAAGTGATGTCTGAGTTCACCGACCTGATTCACGATAAAGAGTACAATGATTACCTGACTTTTTACTTAGTGTTGGCTCTGGCTGTAGTTTCCTTCCTGTTCATCACCTGTGTGGTGGTGATCATATCAGTGAAAATCTACAGATGGAGACAGTCTCGCATCCTGTATCACTCCAACCTGCCTGTGATTCCATATTATCCACCACGTTACTCGGACACTTTGGGGACAGGAACTCTCCAACACGTGTACAATTACGAGGTGTGCAGGACAACTGACTCCAGAAAGAGTGACTGTAAGTTCGGCAGAGCTGGTAGTCAGAACGTGCTGATAATGGACCCCAGTTCAACAGGGACGATGCAGCGGATACAGAGTGAGAAGAGCATCCTGGACGAACCTGACTCTCCCATCGAGGTTAGACGTCTTTAACATTTGTTTTTTCTTCAGCATGGCCACCGATAGACATGTCACGTTAAATATGTAGCTACATTTAAAGGTGAATATATGAAGTCTGTTGGCTCTCTGCCTCTATATTTTCCTTTTAACCCATCAAAAAATATATTTACAGCTGCTGGTGCTTCGAATTTGGTTTAGATTCATGACTCTGAGAAACGTTGATCCTTTCTTTTGATTTTGCTTATTTCTTTTGCTATGTATCTACTGGTCATTAATGGAAGTTTATCACACACCTATCAAGTGTTGCAATTGGCATTTTACTGAATCACTAATGTTCAACTTAGTTGACAATCTAAATTCCACTATATGTCTGCAATGTTACTTTGTCTTTGGTAATAAAAATAGAATATTAACAATACATATCACCGATTGTTCGACCTGTGTGTTCCAATTTATCGGAGCGTGTCTGTGGAGTAGGGGCCTTCTATAGAAAGCCATTTATTATATTTATCAGCACGTTTGGAATTAATTTTTTTAGTTGTTTTATTTTTCAGCACCTTGGACAGTGACTATTCTCGAGTCATGTTTTGCTGCACTTTGTGAAGCTTTATGTTACACAATGTGCAATGGCATCCATATATAATTTCTAAAATGAAATCATTGGAATATTTAAACTCGTGATTATTGTATGCTTGTTTATGCATGGTTCAATTTATTCTCACTTATTCGACCACTTTGTCATGGGCAGAATAGCGAATTATGGACAAGGGCAGTGTACACTCTGGACAGCGTGTCAGTCCAACACACTGTACATAGTTTATTATTTGAAATATCAACGTAATACAGATGCATATCTTTATTCAAAGACTTATGATCCAAAACACACTATATATAGTAAGTTGTGGAGCGTTGAAAGCTGGAACAGCTGCATATTGTGCTTCGAAATGCCTCGTAAATAGTAATTCAGGCTCAATTTCTGCAGTTGTCTGACGTGAACTCTTAGGGCCGCTGTTGGTCCGTGAGTGTTTCTTTCTGGCAGCAGGGTTGTTTCAGCACCTCCCACATCTCGTCGACACAATAAAGAAAATGCGACGTTGAGGAAGGGTCACTCGAGTTTTGAGCAGAATTTTAAAAAACACAATTCGATCTGTGGGGATATCTTACCATTGCGAGTGATGCATTTCCTGGATTAAGGAAGGATACGCGATATATTTATGTTTCCTTTTACCTCTGAGGAATATAAACCTTCTGGAATACAGTACATCAAATCGCATTTGACAATGACAAGGCAAGTGTTGTTGATCGTTTGTCTCCTTTCCGTCGGCTCGGTGTTTGGACAAGTCAGCTACTCTATCCCCGAAGAAATGACGAAAGGATCGTTAGTCGGTTACATAGGTCAGGATTTAGGTTTAGAAATAAAACGTTTGATTTCTGGCAAAGCTCGAATATTCTCACGAGACAACGACGGATTTATCGAGTTGAACAGAGAAAGAGGAGTCCTCCTTGTGAAAGAGAGAATCGACAGAGAGGCGCTTTGCAGACAGACCACGCCGTGTGCGTTACATTTTCAGATCATTCTAGAGAATCCCATGGAGTTTTACACGATCACAGTACAGATTACTGATATTAACGATAATGCACCGACTTTTAAAAAACGTGAAATGGTATTCAAAATCAGCGAATCAGCAATCGCCGGTGTAAAATTTATGTTAGAAAGAGCAGTGGATTTGGATGTCGGGATTAATAGTGTTCATGGATACGAATTAAAACCGACAGATAATTTTTCTCTGAAAATGTACAATAGCGGGGATGGCAATAAAAACGTGGAAATGGTGTTACAGAAGCCTTTAGATCGAGAGAAACAGGAGCAGATATCTCTCGTGTTAACAGCGGTAGATGGAGGAGAGCCGCACATGTCAGGAACAATGCTGATCGTTATTACAGTTTTAGACGCGAATGATAACGCTCCTGTTTTTACACAGCAAACATACAAAGCTACAGTTACTGAGAATTCACCTAAAGGTACAATCGTTGCTACTGTAACAGCCTCAGATGCAGATCAAGGCTCTAACAGTAAAATAAAATATTCAATTACAAATACGTTAGATGATGATCATAAAATATTTGAAATTAATCAGGAAAATGGAGAGGTGATTTTAATTGGAAATATTGATTACGAGGATTCAAGAATCTATCAAATAAATTTACACGCGAGTGATGAAGGAGGACTTACAGATTCTTCAAAATTAATTATTGATATCCAGGATGTGAATGACAACGTTCCTGAAATTACCGTAATGTCAAAATCAACCGTGATATCGGAAAATTCTACACCGAATACAGTTGTTGCGATGATAAACATTAATGACAAAGACTCGGGAGAAAATGGAAAAATAAATTGTCTCATGACTGACGCTGTACCTTTCATTTTAAAACCATCAACTAATAACTTCTATAGTTTAGTAACAGACAGTGATTTAGATCGAGAAACATCATCTGAGTATAATATCACAGTGACCTGCTCTGATGAGGGAGTACCCTCCCTCTCCAGTAGCGTCACTCTCACCTTACAGATCTCTGATGTAAATGATAACGCACCAGTATTTGAGATAAGATCATATGAGGCCTACATAGTAGAAAACAACACACCAGGTCTATCTATATTTACAGTAAAAGCGACAGATCCTGACTGGAACCAGAATGCCCGTGTTTCTTACATACTGGAGGACTCCTCTGTTAACGGAGTGCCAGTCTCCTCATATGTGTCCGTCAGTGCAGATACTGGAATCATCCATGCAGTGCGCTCGTTTGACTACGAACAGATTAAAGAATTCCAGTTTTACATCAAAGCACAGGATGGAGGCTCTCCTCCACTCAGCAGCAACGTGACAGTTAAAATCCAGATCCAAGACCAGAACGACAACCCCCCTCAGGTCCTGTACCCAGTGCAGACTGGTGGCTCTGTGGTGGCTGAGATGGTGCCTCGTTCAGCAGATGTGGGCTATCTGGTGACTAAAGTGGTGGCTGTTGATGTGGACTCTGGACAGAATGCCTGGCTCTCATATAAACTGCAGAAAGCCACAGACAGGGCGCTGTTTGAAGTTGGCTTACAGAATGGAGAAATCAGAACTATCCGTCAAGTCAATGACAAAGATGCAGTGAAACAAAGACTGACTGTTATAGTGGAGGACAACGGACAGCCCTCTCGTTCAGCTACAGTCATTGTGAACGTGGCGGTGGCGGACAGCTTCCCTGAAGTGATGTCAGAGTTCACCGACCTGATCCACGACAAGGAGTACAATGATAACCTGACTTTTTACTTAGTGTTGGCTCTCGCTGTAGTTTCCTTCCTGTTCATCACCTGTGTGGTGGTGATTATATCAGTGAAAATCTACAGATGGAGACAGTCTCGCATCCTGTATCACTCCAACCTGCCTGTGATTCCATATTATCCACCACGTTACTCGGACACTTTGGGGACAGGAACTCTCCAACATGTGTACAATTACGAGGTGTGCAGGACGACTGACTCCAGAAAGAGTGACTGTAAATTCGGCAGAGCTGGTAGTCAGAACGTGCTGATAATGGACCCCAGTTCAACAGGGACGATGCAGCGGATACAGAGTGAGAAGAGCATCCTGGATGAACCTGACTCACCTATCGAGGTTAGACTTAACATTTTTCTTACGCCTGACCACCTATAGACATTTCGTGTTACAGCTTGAATTATATTTAAAGGTGAACATATTTAGTGTATTGGCTGGACGCCTCTGTTTTTGTTTTAACCAATCATAATAAAAACTAAATAAAAAAAATTACAGCTAATGTTGATTTAAATCCAGTGTATATTATTTACTCTTAGGACCTTTGAATGATACTTCTCATTTTACTTACTTCTTATGTTGTTTGTTATTTGGTTATTAATTGCACAATGTCACACACAAGAGTTACGTTCTGAATTTTATTGAATAATAAATGTCCAACTAAGTGGAGAAACAAACTTCCAAGATATTGATGGTGGTACTGGTCTTTGTTTTTTTGTTTTTTTTAAGTATACTTCCTATGCATACCATTCATGGTTTGAGCTGTGGTTTCCAACAGGTTCTCGGCATATCTGTAGTTTAGAGGCTTTCTATGAAAATCCAGTATTTTGTGGGCATCAGCACGTTTGGAAGTGCTTTAGATTTGTCTTTGTGTTTTTCAGAACATTGGACAGCGACTGTTTGTCTTAGTCCTTGTTTGCTGCGCCTCATGCAGCTTGATGTTGCACAATGTGTTTGTGGCGTCCTTATATAATATCAATAGTGATCTTTTTGAAGTAGTTCAACTCATGGTCTTTTGTAGGCTTGTTTGTTTATGGTTCAATTTATTCATCCATCGTCAACCACTTTATCCTGGGCAAAATGCAGGCGGCTGGAAACCAACTGAGCTTATTGTGGACAAGTGCAGGGTACACCCTGGACAGCATGTCAGTCCAACACAACACATAGGTGATTATTTTAAATGTCACACCTAATAAAGACAAATATTTTTTTATTCAGGGACGTTTGTTGTCCTTAAGACATTATCGACAATTGAGCAATGAAAGCGTACAACACATGTATATAGTTCTTTGAAATGCCGAGTCAAATAAAATTTCAATCATGCTTAATTTCTGCAGTTTTCTCATGTGAACTCTTAGGGCCGCTGTTGGCCTGTGAGTGTTTCGGTCTGGAGGCAGGATTGTTGCAGCACCTCCCATATCTCGTCGACACAATGAAGAAAGAACACGACGTTGAGGAAAGGTCACTCGAGTATTTAGCAGAATTTTTAAAACCTTTCGATCTTTGTGGATATCTGACTAATGTGGGTGATGCATTTCCTGGATTAAGGAAGGATACGCGATATATTTATGTTTCCTTTTACCTCTGTGGAATATAATCCTTGGTGAGAATAATTCATCATATTGGATTGAACAATGACAAGGCAAGTGCTGTTGATTGTCGGTCTCCTCACCGTCGGCTCGGTGTTTGGACAGGTCAGCTACTCCATTCCTGAAGAAATGACGAAAGGCTCATTAGTCGGTAATATAGGGCAGGATTTAGGTTTAGAAAAACATCGTTTGATATCTGGCAAAGCCCGAATCTTTACACGAGACAGCGACGGGTATATCGAGTTGAACAGAGAAAGAGGAGTCCTCCTTGTTAAAGAGAGAATCGACAGAGAGGCGCTCTGCAGACAGACCACGCCGTGTGCGTTACATTTTCAGATCATTCTGGAGAATCCCATGGAGTTTTACACGGTTAGTGTACAAATTACTGATATTAACGACAACGCCCCGACATTTGAAAAGAGCGAATTGGCTTTCAAAATCAGTGAGTCCGTAACGATCGGTGCGAAATTTGTTCTTCAGCGGGCTGTGGATCTTGATGTCGGGATTAATGATCTAAAACGCTACCAATTGAGGCCAACAGACAACTTTGCACTTAAAACGCACAGTGACGCTAATGGTAATAAAAACGTGGAGATGGTTTTACAGAAACCTTTAGACAGAGAGACACATGAGCATTTATCACTTGTGATAACAGCGGTAGATGGAGGAGAGCCGCAGATGTCAGGAACGATGCTGATCATTATTACAGTATTAGACGCAAATGATAACGCTCCTGTTTTTACACAGCAAACATACAAAGCTATAGTAACTGAAAATTCACCTAAAGGCACAACCGTCGCCACTGTAGCAGCATCGGATGCAGATCAAGGCTCTAACAGTAAATTGACATATTCAATCACAAATACATTAGATGATATCAGAAAAGTGTTTTCTGTAAATGAGGACAATGGAGAAATTATCTTAGTTGGAAATGTTGATTTTGAAGAGTCCCAGAGTTATGAAATAAATGTACTTGCCAGTGATGAAGGAGGACTCACTGATTCCTGTAAATTAATTGTTGACGTCCAAGATAAGAATGACAATAGGCCTGAAATAACCATCATGTCTAAGTCCAATGTTGTTTCAGAAAATGCCAAAATAAATACGGTTGTGACAATGATAAACATTGAGGACAAAGACTCGGGGACAAATGGAAATGTACAATGTTTCATTGATGATGATATACCTTTTGCTTTAAAAACCACTGCAAACAATTTCTATAGTTTAGTTACAGATAGTGATTTAGACCGAGAGAGATCATCTGAGTATAATATCACAGTGACGTGCTCTGATGAGGGAGTTCCTTCCCTCTCCAACAGCATCAATCTCACCTTACAGATCTCTGATGTAAATGATAACGCACCTGTCTTTGAGATGAGCTCATATGATGCCTACATAATAGAAAATAACACACCAGGTCTCTCTATATTTACAATAAAAGCTACAGATGCTGACTGGAACCAGAATGCCCGCGTTTCCTACATGCTGGAGGACTCCTCTTTTAACGGTGTGCCAGTCTCCTCATATGTTTCCGTCAGTGCAGATAGTGGAGTCATCCATGCAGTGCGATCATTTGACTATGAACAGATCAAAGATTTCCAGTTCTATGTTAAAGCTCAGGATGGAGGCTCTCCTCCACTCAGCAGCAACGTCACAGTTAAAATCAAGATCCGGGACCAGAACGACAACCCCCCTCAGGTCCTGTACCCAGTGCAGACTGGTGGCTCTGTGGTGGCTGAGATGGTGCCTCGATCAGCAGATGTGGGCTATCTGGTGACTAAAGTGGTGGCTGTTGATGTGGACTCTGGACAGAATGCCTGGCTCTCATATAAACTACAGAAAGCCACAGACAGAGCGCTGTTTGAAGTGGGCTTGCAGAATGGAGAAATCAGAACTGTCCGTCAAGTGAATGATAAAGATGCAGTGAAACAAAGACTGGCTGTTATAGTGGAGGACAACGGACAGCCCTCTCGTTCAGCTACAGTCATTGTGAACGTGGCGGTGGCGGACAGCTTCCCTGAAGTGATGTCAGAGTTCACCGACCAGATCCACGACAAGGAGTACAATGACAACCTGACATTTTACTTAGTGTTGGCTCTGGCTGTAGTTTCCTTCCTGTTCATCACCTGTGTGGTGGTGATTATATCAGTGAAAATCTACAGATGGAGACAGTCTCGCATCCTGTATCACTCCAACCTGCCTGTGATTCCATATTATCCACCACGTTACTCGGACACTTTGGGGACAGGAACTCTCCAACATGTGTACAACTACGAGGTGTGCAGGACAACTGACTCCAGAAAGAGTGACTGTAAATTCGGCAGAGCTGGTAGTCAGAACGTGCTGATAATGGACCCCAGTTCAACAGGGACGATGCAGCGGATACAGAGTGAGAAGAGCATCCTGGACGAACCTGACTCTCCTATTGAGGTTAGGCTTATTTTATACTGTTCTGCATTTACCATTTCCGTTCATGCGACTATTAATTATTGTTTCTTTTCATTCATTGATTTAAAATAAGGCAGATGAGCATTCTTCCTAATCTGTGATTTGTAACTGTTGACACATGCAAGATCTGTGAAACTTCTGTCGTCCTTTAAACATAGTAATGTCCATATAAATAAAATGAACTGTCTATGGAAATTTTCATAATATGGTGGAATTCGTATTTGATTGATTGATTGATTGTTGTTGATTGATTGATTGATTGATTGATTGATTGATTGATTGATTGCTCGGTTGTTTGCTTGATTAATTGATTGATTGGTTGGTTGGTTGTTTAATTGATTGATTGATTGATTGGTTGCTTGCTTGATTGGTTGGTTGATTGATTGATTGATTGATTGATTGATTGATTGATTGATTGATTGATTGATTGATTGATTGATTGATTGATTGATTGATTGATTCGTCGTATTCCTAACAGATACCTATTACACTAGCTTTATTTTCAGTAACTTTGAAAGGGGTTCAAGTTGGAGTTTTCGCCCTTCTTATAATCAGCTCATTTCAGGACTGTGGAGAGCGAGATGATCAGTTGAAGTTGTGGTATCAGTAAAGTTGTATGGAAATTATGTACACAAATGTATTCTGTGTGTGTGTATATATATATATATATCCCGTTTGTAAAAACATTCATGTTGCTATTTTACTTCAAAGAATAATGCAGAATTTTCCATGATCGTATGGGTTCTTGCACAGTTTTAGTATGTGTTCTGCAGTTTTAAGATTTGAACTCTTAGGGCCGCTGTTGACCATGATGAATATTGCTGGTTGAGGTTACATTTGCAGCAGTACCTCCCTTCCACGGTCGTCATTGTACAAAGAGAAAACGACACACGAGGATCTGACAACGCTGATGGAAGTGGACGGATAAAAAAGGCAACATAACACGTTTCACTTTGGATCGATCGGAATCTTAAAACTTAACTCAAAACCTAGGTGTGGGATCAATGGGGACTCTGGTCTTTGGAATATAAGTGGATTTTGTACCTACACTGTGGAAAAAAGGTCGAGTAGAACAATGAAAGGGCAAGTACTGTTGTTTATTTCCCTTCTTTCCTTTGACGCAGTGATCTCGCAGGTTAGCTACACTATTCCAGAGGAAATGTCAAAAGGATCTCTACTGGGAAACATAGCACAGGATTTAGGTTTGGAAATTAAACGGCTGATATCCGGTAAGGCAAAAATCTACACACGAAACAGCGACGAGTACATCGAGCTGAGCAGAGAAAGAGGAGTCCTCCTCGTCAAAGAAAGGATCGACAGAGAGGCGCTGTGTACTGAGACAGCGCTTTGTGCTTTGCATTTCCAGATCATTTTGGAGAATCCGATGGAGTTTTACACGGTCACTGTTCAGATTACTGATATCAATGACAATGCACCAACATTTGAAAAAAATGAAATGAAATTCAAAATAAGTGAATCAGCGACTATCGGTGCCAAGTTTGTACTGGAAAGAGCCGTAGATTTGGATGGTGGAATAAATGGAGTTCAAAAATACAAATTGAGATCCACAGATAATTTTGCCTTGAAAATGCATAATAACGCAGATGGTAATAAAAACGTGGAGATGGTTTTACAGAAGCCTTTAGACAGAGAGGAACAGGAGCAGATATCTCTTGTCTTAACAGCGGTCGATGGAGGAGAGCCGCAAATGTCAGGAACGATGCTGATCGTTATTACAGTTTTAGACGCGAATGACAACGCTCCTATTTTTACACAACAAACATACAAAACTACAGTTACTGAGAATTCGCCTAAAGACACGGTTGTTGGTACTGTAAAAGCGTCAGATGCAGATCAAGGCTCTAATAGTGAGTTAACCTATTCAATAACAAATGCGTTAGAAAATGTAAGGAAGACTTTTGACGTAAACGAAAAAAGCGGAGAGGTTTTTGTCATCGGAAATATTGACTTTGAAAAGTCAAAGCTTTTTCAAATAAGTTTAGTTGCCAGTGACGATGGGGGACTCACAGATACTTGTAAGTTAGTCATTGAAGTGCAAGACGTTAATGACAATACACCCGAAATTAGCATTATGTCGAAATCAAATGTAATATCAGAAGATGCTGAAGTAAATACAGTTGTTACAATGATAAATATTGAGGACCTTGACTCTGGAGAAAATGGAATGGTGAAGTGTTTAATTAATGAAAATATACCGTTTACTTTAAAATCTTCAACGAATAATTTTTTTAGTTTAGTGACAGATAATGATTTGGACCGAGAGACATCCTCTGAGTATAATATCACAGTGACCTGTTCCGATGAGGGAGTGCCCTCTCTCTCCAGCAGCGTCACTCTCACCTTGCATATCTCTGACGTAAATGATAACGCACCTGTTTTTGAAAGAAGCTCATATGAGGCCTACATAGTTGAAAACAACACACCAGGTCTCTCCATATCCACAGTGAAAGCTACGGATGCTGACTGGAACCAGAATGCCCGTGTTTCTTACATACTGGAGGACTCATCTGTTAACGGAGTGCCAGTCTCCTCATATGTGTCCGTCAGTGCAGATAGTGGAGTCATCCATGCAGTGCGCTCGTTTGACTACGAACAGATCAAAGATTTCCAGTTTCACATCAAAGCTCAGGATGGAGGCTCTCCTCCACTCAGCAGCAACGTGACCGTGAAAATCCAGATCCAGGACCAGAACGACAACCCCCCTCAGGTCCTGTACCCAGTGCAGACTGGTGGCTCTGTGGTGGCTGAGATGGTGCCTCGTTCAGCAGATGTGGGCTACCTGGTGACTAAAGTGGTGGCTGTTGATGTGGACTCTGGACAGAATGCCTGGCTCTCATATAAACTACAGAAAGCAACAGACAGGGCGCTGTTTGAAGTTGGCTTACAGAATGGAGAAATCAGAACTATCCGCCAAGTGAATGATAAAGATGCAGTGAAACAAAGACTGGCTGTTATAGTGGAGGACAACGGACAGCCCTCTCGTTCAGCTACAGTAATTGTGAACGTGGCGGTGGCGGACAGCTTCCCTGAAGTGATGTCAGAATTCACCGACCTGATCCACGACAAGGAGTACAATGACAACCTGACATTTTATTTAGTGTTGGCTCTGGCTGTAGTTTCATTCCTGTTCATCACCTGTGTGGTGGTGATTATATCAGTGAAAATCTACAGATGGAGACAGTCTCGCATCCTGTATCACTCCAACCTGCCTGTGATTCCATATTATCCACCACGATACTCGGACACTTTGGGAACAGGAACTCTCCAACACGTGTACAACTACGAGGTGTGCAGGACGACTGACTCCAGAAAGAGTGACTGTAAGTTCGGCAGAGCTGGTGGTCAGAACGTGCTGATAATGGACCCCAGTTTAACCGGGACGACGCAGCGGATACAGAGCGAGAAGAGCATCCTGGACGAACCTGACTCTCCTATTGAGGTTTGTCTCTGTGATATTGTGATTTGTGTTCTATTTAAAAAAAAAAAAAAAAAAAAAGTTCCAGTCAAACAGTAGCACTATATAATGTAAGCTCACCTATGTTCTATAATTCTTGTTTTGCTCACCGCGTATGTGTCAAACTCCGGTCCTCGAGTATCGGAATCCTCCATGTTTTTGGTGTCTCCTGGTTGAAACACACCTGATCGCAATCAGGAGCTCGTTGTTGGTTTATCCCCGAGATTACTCCAACATTAGATTGAGTGGTGCTGAAGCAGAGATACATTTAAAACATGTCGGACTGCAGATTAACACCTCTGGCCTCCGGAATGTATTTCAGCACCACGGACAGCAAAGAGCAAATCATCTTATGTGCAGTTGTATATTTCTTTCGTTATACAGTCTCCTGGCACTGAAAAATAGTATTTGATGCGATATATATATATATATATTTATTTATATTTGCCACTGGATTCTTTTCGCCGTCTTGCACACAAGTGAAGTTTCATGTCTTTCACTCTTAGGGACGCTGTTGGACAACGTGTGGATGTTTCACTGCAGATTCTAGAAGCACCTCCCAGATCATTTCGGTTTGCTGAATGCAGAATCAGGGCAGTGTTTAGTCCACCATGTCGAGGACACTACAAACCTTCATATGCAATTGATTGTTTTATTTTTATTTTTATTTTCTTTTTGCTGGGCATTTGCATCGACCCTAGTTCATTTTCCACCTTGTCGTGTGTGGAATATTCCAGACTCGTTTCTTGGATTGTTGTCCTTTTTCCGCGTGAAGCTAGAGCGAGACCGACGTGGAACAATGAGGTGGCATTTACTGTTGTTTTTCGTGACGCTGGCTTCCCGTCCTGCCCTCGGGCAGGTCAGTTATTCTATTCCTGAAGAAATGTCAAAAGGCTCGCTGGTCGGTAACATAGCACAGGATTTAGGTTTAGACCTAAAGCGACTGAAAACGGGAAAAGCTCGCTTGCATGTCGGACACAGCGCCGATTACGTCGAGCTGAACAAAGAAAGGGGGGTCCTTCTCATCAAGGAGAAAATAGACAGAGAGGCTTTATGCAAACAAACGACGCCATGTGCCTTACATTTTCAAATGATTTTAGAAAGTCCCATCGAGTTTTATCGCATCACCGTAGAAATCACAGATATAAACGACAACGCCCCCGTTTTCAAAATGAACAGCATGTTATTTGACATTAGTGAATCGGCTATGAGGGGCGCAAAATTTTCACTGGAGAAAGCTCTGGATTCTGACGTTGGAGTTAACGGACTCAAAAGCTACTCCCTTCAGCCGACAGATAATTTCATTTTGAAACTCAGCGATAGCGCCGATGGAGGAAAAGAGGTCGAGATGATTTTGGATAAACTTCTCGATAGAGAAAAAGATGAGCAGTTGACTCTTACACTCACTGCTGTCGACGGAGGTGAACCTCAGCTCTCAGGAACCGTGCAAATTCACATCACTGTATTAGATGCGAATGACAATGCTCCAATATTTACGCAGTCAACATACAAGGGTACTTTAATGGAAAATTCCCCGAAAGGAACTTTATTAATGACCGTAAGAGCCACCGATATTGACCATGGAAAAAATGGTATTGTGATGTATTCCATATCAAATAATATTGACAGTGTTTTGGATTTATTTGAAATACAAGAGACCAGTGGTGAGGTCCGTTTGATTGGCAACCTTGATTATGAAGTATCAAAAAATTACCAGCTTAACATTAAAGCAAAGGATCACGGTGGTCTTTTTGATTCTTGTAAACTTATAGTGGATATTACGGATGTGAATGACAATAATCCGGTTATTGATTTAATGTCAACTACTCAAGCAATACCAGAAGATTCAGCTTTGAAAACAGTCGTTGCTGTCATGAATGTGCATGATACTGACTCAGATGATAATGGAATGGTTAAATGTTTTATCAGTGACAGTTTACCTTTTATTATTGAAACTACATCAAATGGTTTTTATAGCATACTGACAAACAGTGATTTAGACAGAGAGAGATCATCTGAATATAACATCACAGTGACCTGCTCTGATGAGGGAGTTCCATCCCTCTCCAGCAGCGTCACTCTCACCTTACAGATCTCTGATGTAAATGACAACGTGCCTGTCTTTGTGAAGAGCTCATATGAGGCCTACATAGTTGAAAACAACACACCAGGTCTATCTATATTTACAGTAAAAGCTACGGATGCTGACTGGAACCAGAATGCCCGTGTTTCTTACATACTGGAGGACTCCTCTGTTAACGGAGTGCCAGTCTCCTCATATGTGTCCGTCAGTGCAGATAGTGGAGTCATCCATGCAGTGCGCTCGTTTGATTATGAACAGATCAAAGATTTTCAGTTTCTTGTTAAAGCACAGGATGGAGGCTCTCCTCCACTCAGCAGCAACGTCACGGTGAAAATCCAGATCCAAGACAAGAACGACAACCCCCCTCAGGTCCTGTACCCAGTGCAGACTGGTGGCTCTGTGGTGGCTGAGATGGTGCCTCGTTCAGCAGATGTGGGTTATCTGGTGACTAAAGTGGTGGCTGTTGATGTGGACTCTGGACAGAATGCCTGGCTCTCATATAAACTACAGAAAGCCACAGACAGGGCGCTGTTTGAAGTTGGCTTGCAGAATGGAGAAATCAGAACTATCCGTCAAGTGAATGATAAAGATGCAGTGAAACAAAGACTGGCTGTTATAGTGGAGGACAACGGACAACCCTCTCGTTCAGCTACAGTCATCGTGAACGTGGCGGTGGCGGACAGCTTCCCTGAAGTGATGTCAGAGTTCACCGACCTGATCCACGACAAGGAGTACAATGACAACCTGACTTTTTACTTAGTGCTGGCTCTGGCTGTAGTTTCCTTCCTGTTCATCACCTGTGTGGTGGTGATTATATCAGTGAAAATCTACAGATGGAGACAGTCTCGCATCCTGTATCACTCCAACCTGCCTGTGATTCCATATTATCCACCACGTTACTCAGACACGTTGGGGACAGGAACTCTCCAACACGTGTACAACTACGAGGTGTGCAGGACGACTGACTCCAGAAAGAGTGACTGTAAGTTCGGCAGAGCTGGTAGTCAGAACGTGCTGATAATGGACCCCAGTTTAAGCGGGACGATGCAGCGGATACAGAGTGAGAAGAGCATCCTGGATGAACCTGACTCTCCCATCGAGGTTAGTTTTATGGAATAATGTTGTTGTTTTTTTTATCCCTCAGTTTAATTAATCAATTATGGTCCGATGATATGTGTGTGTTTAAAATTTACTTCGCAAACATCTACAGTCATGATTTTAAAGAAACTTACCTGAATATTAATAATATTATATCTAATCATCAGCATCCAGTAGCAGATATATGTGTGACTCATGTTGTTGTCAAGATCTGACAAAACATTTCGAAAAATGACTAAAATATTAGTTATTTTTAAGTCCATGTTTTTGCATCACTATTGTATAGGTTCAGGTTTGCTGAAAAGCCTGCTGGCAACAGAACCCGGAAGGTTAACAAAACAGAGTATGTTAAGTAACTGTTGCTATCGGAGCTAAAATCATTATTAACCAATTCATTATCTTAATACCATTTTGGTTCTTTACACTGTGCTTGATGTTAGCTGAATAACTATAAAAATGATTACAAGGCCTTCATTGAACTTCGTCCTTGTTTTTTAAGTCTGCAGTTTAATTTTTTTTCAATCCAGCACATATTCCTATAGTTGCTAAAATGTATGATTGCAAATGTATTTGTAAATTCTGCTTCAGAAACTCCTATTGAATGTTTTATCTTAGGAGTGAGTTTATGATTATCACCGACAATTAGTTTTAATAGTTGATCATTCTTTTAATTTGTTCTGCCTTTGTGTCACTTTCCAACTTTAAAGGATCCACAACATATCGCTGTGAGGGGCGTTAAAGAACGTTGCTGATAGATGACTTGTTAATGCGCGTTGCAGTGCAAAGGGGATTTTATTTGAGCAATCTCTGAACAGATTGGTTCGAACAGTCGCAGGACGAGATCAAACACACTTCACTTATCAATAGCGGTCGTGTAAACATTGCACTTTACCAAAGAAAAGTAAACGCTAAAAAAACATTTTATTGTAAACATGACCTCTTTAAACACGGTGACGCTAAAATAAACCTTAATAACGACTATTAAACTCCTAACACCCTGAACTCCAATTTTGCATTGCAGCACAATAGTTTAGTCATAGTGACTAGCTCTTGCAATCGCTAAATTATTAAATTAAATGTTTATTGTTGATTTTCTGAAATATTTATTTTTTATACTTAACGATTAAACTCAATTGATTGCACGATGTATACAATTTTGTGAAGTTATATAGTAAAGTGCTTCAAAATATCTCGACAAGTTGCATTGAAAACATTTCACTCCACATTGCTATCCTAACTGAACTCTCAAATAAATTATGAAAATAAAGAATGTGAGTTGTTTTCTGCAGAATGAGCTACAGCTCCTCGCTGGACGACAGGTAACAGCTGGGACTGCGCGTCATAATCTCGTGTATTGAAGCTCGTTTTGCAGTTTCCTGTAGTGCACATGTTTGGACTCTCAGGGCCGCTGTTGACTAAAGGAGAGCGTCCCTCGCTTATTTTTTGTACATTAAACAGAGAAAGACAGACACATTTAGCGCACAGCAGTCGTTGAAGAAAGGCAGGCGGTTTTGTCGCTGCGTTTCACTCCTTTCAGATTCAAGATACGCGAACAAGCCCATTTTTTTTTCTCTTCTGGGATATTCTATCATTGAGGAAAATTGCGAACTGGATCTTGATTGCTTCCACATCTCGTTTATTTTGTGGATAAATAATATCGGACTGAACAATGAGACGGCAAGTACTGTTGTTGTTATTGGTATTTACCGTTGGCTCAGTGGTCGGGCAAGTGACCTACTCCATTCCCGAGGAAATGCCGAAAGGCTCTTTAGTTGGTAATATAGCGCAAGATTTAGCGATTGAAGTGAAAAGGCTTAAGTCGGGTAAAGCTCGCATATATACAGAGGACAATGCAGAGTACATCGAGCTGAACAGAGACAGAGGAGTCCTGCTCGTTAAAGAGAGCGTCGACAGAGAGGCGCTGTGCGCGCAGACAACACCTTGCGCTTTACATCTTCAAATCATGCTGGAGGACCCGATTGAATTTTACACAGTCACGATCGAAATCAATGACATCAACGACAATGCACCGAGTTTCAAAAAGGAAGAGATGAAATTTAGGATCAGCGAGTCGGCCGTGATCGGAGCAAAATTCGTGCTCGAAAGAGCAATGGATCTCGATGTGGGTGTGAATGGACTGCAGAGTTATTCGTTAAAACCCACAGATAATTTTCATCTTAAGCTCCACAGTCAGCAGGATGGGAGTAAAAAGGTGGAGATGGTTTTACAAAAACATCTGGACAGAGAAGCGCAGGATAACCTTTCCTTAATGCTCACGGCTGTTGATGGAGGAAACCCTCAGCTGTCGGGTACAATGCGAGTCGAAATTTCAGTGCTCGACGTTAATGACAATGCGCCAGTATTTACGCAAGAGGTCTATAAGGTCTCTATAACTGAGAATGCTCCTAAAGATACAATATTGTGCATCGTAAGTGCGTTAGATGCTGATGAAGGCTCGAATGGAAACGTGCTGTATTCCATAACAAATGCTTTAGATGATGTCTCTCTTTTGTTTAAAATTGAAGAAAACACCGGCATTGTGTCTTTAATTGGAAACCTGGATTATGAAAAGATTCAGATATATGAAATACACGTACAGGCTGGTGATGAAGGAGGACTAACAGACTCGTGTAAGATTATTGTTGAGGTAACAGACACAAACGATAATCACCCATATCTTGATATCATGTCCAAAACAAATTCTGTATCAGAAAACACGAGGCCTGGAACTGTGGTAACTATATTTAATGTTCAGGATCCCGACTCTGGAGAGAATGGCAAAGTCACGTGTAATATTAATGAGCAAATGCCTTTTTTAATGAAAACTACTTCAAAAAAGATTTTTAGCTTGGTCACAGATAGTGAATTAGACCGAGAGACATCGTCTGAGTATAATATCACAGTGACCTGCTCTGATGAGGGAGTCCCCTCCCTCTCCAGCAGCGTCACTCTCACCTTACAGATCTCTGATGTAAATGATAACGCACCAGTCTTTGAGAAGGGCTCATATGAGGCCTACATTGTAGAAAACAACACACCAGGTCTCTCTATATTCACAGTTAAAGCTAAAGATGCTGACTGGAACCAGAATGCCCGCGTTTCATACATACTGGAGGACTCATCTGTTAACGGAGTGCCAGTCTCCTCGTATGTGTCCGTCAGTGCAGATAGTGGAGTCATCCATGCAGTGCGCTCGTTTGACTATGAACAGATAAAATATTTCGAATTTCACATCAAAGCTCAGGATGGAGGCTCTCCTCCACTCAGCAGCAACGTCACAGTGAAAATCAAGATCCAGGACCAGAACGACAACCCGCCTCAGGTCCTGTACCCAGTGCAGACTGGTGGCTCTGTGGTGGCTGAGATGGTGCCTCGTTCAGCAGATGTGGGTTATCTGGTGACTAAAGTGGTGGCTGTTGATGTGGACTCTGGACAGAATGCCTGGCTCTCATATAAACTACAGAAAGCCACGGACAGGGCGCTGTTTGAAGTGGGCTTACAGAATGGAGAAATCAGAACTATCCGTCAAGTGAATGATAAAGATGCAGTGAAACAAAGACTGACTGTTATAGTGGAGGACAACGGACAGCCCTCTCGCTCAGCTACAGTAATTGTGAACGTGGCGGTGGCGGACAGCTTCCCTGAAGTGATGTCAGAGTTCACCGACCTGATCCACGACAAGGAGTACAATGACAACCTGACATTTTACTTAGTGTTGGCTCTGGCTGTAGTTTCCTTCCTGTTCATCACCTGTGTGGTGGTGATTATATCAGTGAAAATCTACAGATGGAGACAGTCTCGCATCCTGTATCACTCCAACCTGCCTGTGATTCCATATTATCCACCACGTTACTCAGACACTTTGGGGACAGGAACTCTCCAACATGTGTACAATTACGAGGTGTGCAGGACGACTGACTCCAGAAAGAGTGACTGTAAGTTCGGCAGAGCTGGTAGTCAGAACGTGCTGATAATGGACCCCAGTTCAACAGGAACGATGCAGCGGATACAGAGTGAGAAGAGCATCCTGGATGAACCTGACTCTCCTATTGAGGTTAGAATGTTGCTACAAATGTGTACAAATTATTGCCACTTTCATCCAGATTAATGTCATACCACAGTACGGTTGTTTAGTTTTCTTCAGAAAATATATACACAACAAGTTCCTGCTCAGTATGTAGACAGTGTCATCAAACTAACTCACATTTTCAGTACCAAGGACAGCACCTCGTAGCAAAATTGTGGTGCTGATGGAAGAAGCTACTCTGTGATCTGTTATACTTCCATCAACTGCAAGTCAGAAAGGCTACTTTTGATTGAAAATTTGAATGTTCGACCAAACCTGTTGCACACATTTCCAATCAAAACATTTTGTACAATGCTAACACGAGTAAATTCAGATTCATGTGTCAGTCCGGCTGCCATTGTGGCTTTTTATTGCACTTATGTATTGTAAGTATTTACTTAGTGAGTTTTTTGTTTTGTTTTGTATTTTACATGAAGTCATGTAATATATTATTTCAACTCAGAGGGTCGCTGTTGGAAAGCATGTCGAGATGTGACGGGGTGCTTTGGGTATTTTTCTGTCCGTGTCCTTCGTCGCTGCTGATATGAAAGACACAATCCGTGAAAGCCGGTCGCGTTCAGATGGAGCCTTTTGTGGGACTATCAAGCTGAATACTTCAGGTTTTATCCAAGTACTATTGTGCAAAGGGTGTTTTTTTTTTTTTTGTCTTGTTTTCTGCCCTGGCTGTAACAGGAATGCTTATTTTCGTTGTTG
Source organism: Blennius ocellaris (assembly GCF_963422515.1). NCBI lineage: Eukaryota > Metazoa > Chordata > Actinopteri > Blenniiformes > Blenniidae > Blennius > Blennius ocellaris. The sequence continues at coordinate 8,757,720 of NC_137658.1, read as the reverse complement.
GAAGTAAAAAGACGATGTCGTGCAGAACAATGAGACGGCAAGTATTGTTTTTTCTGATGCTCCTCTGCGTCAGCCTTGTCCATGGGCAGGTCAGCTACTCAATTCCCGAAGAAATGGCTAAAGGATCAGTAGTTGGAAACATAGCACGCGATTTGGACGTAGATCTTAAAAGACTGAAATCTGGTAAAGCTCGGGTCTACACGGGAGGTGGCGTGGAATACATCGGCCTGAATAAAGAGAAGGGGGTCTTGCTTGTCCAGGAAAGGATCGACAGAGAGGCTTTGTGTGGAGAAGTAACGCCGTGTGCTTTGCATTTCCAGTTAATTCTGGAAAATCCGATGGAATTATTTCGTGTCACAGTTGAGATTACAGACATCAACGATAACACCCCGATTTTTACAAATTCAGAGAAGCGCTTCGAAATTAGCGAGTCTGCTGTTATAGGATCGAAATTCATCCTCGAAAAAGCAGTGGATTCCGACATAGGGATGAATGGCTTACAGCAATACTCACTGACTCCTATCGATCATTTTGTACTCAAACTAGAAAACCAGGCAGACGGCAGTAAAAAGGTGGATATGGTCCTCCAGAAGCCTCTCGATCGAGAGAAACAGGAAACCATGTCGCTGTTGTTGACTGCTATTGACGGGGGAGAGCCGCAGATGTCAGGGACAATGCAGATCTGTGTTACCGTATTAGATGCGAATGACAACTCGCCAGCATTTGAAAAAAATTTGTACACAATAAAAATACGTGAAAATGCACCCAAAGGCACGAGCGTAACGACTGTAAGTGCTTCTGATAAAGACATAGGCTCAAACGGTGATCTGTCATATTTGATTTCAACCAGCAACCGCATTTTGTCCAAAATGTTTAAAATAAACTCCCAAACCGGTGAGATTATTCTCGCAGGTGAATTGGATTATGAAATGGCAAACACTTATCAAATTGATATTGAAGCAATCGACAGTGGTGGGCTTTCTGACTCAACCAAGGTGGTAGTTGAGATTATTGACGTAAACGATAACAATCCACAAATAAACATTGTTTCTAAATCTGAGTCTGTATCAGAGGACTCACCAGTTAATACTGTGATTGCGATGTTAAGTGTTAATGATCCTGATTCAGAGAATAATGGCAATGTTGATTGTAAAATAGGTTATAACACACCTTTCAGAATACAATCTACATTGAATGGCTTTTATACCTTAGTGACAGAGGTCCCTTTAGACAGAGAATCCACTTCTGATTATAATATTACAGTCATATGCACTGATGAGGGAGTTCCCTCCCTCTCCAGCAGCGTCACTCTCACCTTACAGATTTCTGATGTAAATGACAACACACCTTTCTTTGAAAAGAGATCATATGAGGCATACATAGTCGAAAATAACACACCAGGTCTCTCTGTATTCACAGTAAAAGCTACAGATGCTGACTGGAATCAGAATGCTCGTGTTTCTTACTTACTGGAGGACTCCTCTGTTAACGGAGTGCCAATCTCATCATATGTGTCCGTCAGTGCAGATAGTGGAGTTATCCATGCAGTGCGCTCGTTTGACTATGAACAAATTAAAAAATTCCAGTTTGTTGTCAAAGCTCAGGATGGAGGCTCTCCTCCACTCAGCAGCAACATGACAGTGAAAATCCAGATCCAAGACCAGAACGACAACCCTCCTCAGGTCCTGTACCCAGTGCAGACTGGTGGCTCTGTGGTGGCTGAGATGGTGCCTCGTTCAGCAGATGTGGGCTATCTGGTGACTAAAGTGGTGGCTGTTGATGTGGACTCTGGACAGAATGCCTGGCTCTCATATAAACTACAGAAAGCCACGGACAGGGCGCTGTTTGAAGTGGGCTTACAGAATGGAGAAATCAGGACTATCCGCCAAGTGAATGATAAAGATGCTGTGAAACAAAGACTGACTGTTATAGTGGAGGACAACGGACAGCCCTCTCGTTCAGCTACAGTCATTGTGAACGTGGCGGTGGCGGACAGCTTCCCTGAAGTGATGTCAGAATTCACCGACCTGATCCACGACAAGGAGTACAATGACAACCTGACTTTTTACTTAATTCTGGCTCTGGCTGTAGTTTCCTTCTTGTTCATCACCTGTGTGGTGATGATCATTTCAGTGAAAATCTACAGATGGAGACAGTCTCGCGTCCTTTATCACTCCAACCTGCCTGTGATTCCATATTATCCACCACGTTACTCGGACACTTTGGGGACAGGAACTCTCCAACATGTGTACAACTACGAGGTGTGTAGGACAACTGACTCCAGAAAGAGTGACTGTAAGTTCGGCAGAGCTGGTAGTCAGAACGTACTGATAATGGACCCCAGTTCAACAGGGACAATGCAGCGGATACAGAGTGAGAAGAGCATCCTGGATGAACCTGACTCTCCCATCGAGGTTAGACTGCAATCTTATTATTTTGGTACTCAAACCTTTCAACAAAAGATACTGTAATCATTGATTGTGAAAAACATTGAATCTGTTTTCTATCAATCTGGGAGTTGAAATTGGGTTTTTTTCCCACCTGTGTGAATGAACATCTGTGCGGTTGTTTGTTTCTGTGTATTTGTCCTGTAATGGACTGCTGACATGTGCCCTGACCTCGCCTATAGTTGGCTGAGCTTGGTTCAAGCACTCACTAACCCTGAACAGGATCACATCGAAGATGTATGGATGAACTAACCTCCGTGTACAATTTTATCTTTGAGTTTTGCATTTTATTACCATGACTTAATAAAAATAAGTGCACCTAGTCTTATATACAATTTTCTCGAGCCTCACTGACTATAATAATATTAATATTAATATTAATAATAATAATAATAATAATAATAATAATAATAATAATAATAATAATAATAATAATAATACATGCTATTTTATCAAATACATGTTTGTATGTCTGACTATCTTTGTCATGCAAATCAAATAGGATTTTGCTGTTTCCTATGTTGAAAAAAGAGGGTCGCTTTTGGCCAGAGTGTGGCAGTCGTACATAAGGCTGGTGGCAAATGTCCCTCCCCTTTATTTTCTGATCTTGCAGACAATAAAACACACGCAAATGGTCTTCCGTCCTTTGGAATCTTGCGCCACGGAAATCAAGAGCGGGTTTTATATTTATTTATGTATTTATTTTTTGCTGTTGTTGTTGTTGTTGAACATTTCGTCGAGATACGGACTGAATTCGTAAAATAATTCAAGGGGATTACACTTTTATTACGTGGAAAAAAAGGAGTATTCACACCACACGATGAGACTGCATCTACTGTTGTTCTTCTCGGTGCTCTCTTTCGCCTCCGTCTCCGGGCAGGTCAGCTATTCCATCCCCGAAGAAATGGAGAAAGGTTCGTTTGTCTGTAATGTTGCCCAGGATTTGGGTTTGGACCCTAAACGACTTAAATCGGGCAGAGCACGCATTCATTCGGGAGACAGTGCGGAATATGTCGAGCTGAATAGAGACAGAGGTGTCTTCCTTGTCAAAGACAGGATAGACAGAGAGACGCTATGTGGAGAAACGACGCCCTGTGCTTTACATCTTCAACTGATTCTGGAAAATCCGATGGAACTGTTTCGGATAACAATAGAAATCACCGATATAAATGATAATGCTCCCGTTTTTACAACGGGTGAGCAACGCTTTGAAATAAGCGAATCTACCATTATTGGATCTAAATTTGTACTGCAAAAAGCCATCGATGCTGATATTGGCACAAACGGGCTCCAAAGCTATTCTCTTAATCCCAAAAATAACTTCGCATTGAAACTAGAAAATCAAGCTGATGGCAGTAAAAAGGTCGAACTGGTCCTACAGAAGCCTCTTGATCGAGAAAAAGAAGTAAAAAGGTCGTTGTTATTAACTGCTCTGGATGGCGGACAGCCGCGGATGTCAGGCACAATGCAGATAAATATCATTGTCTTAGATGCAAACGACAATGCACCGATTTTCACAAAATCAGTATACAAAACTACTATAACGGAGAACTCCCCGCGAAGCACCAGTGTTATAACTGTGACTGCGTCAGATAGAGACGGGGGTTCGAATGCAGAAATAACATATGCCATTTCAAATAACAAACGTGGGTTATCCGACTTATTTCAGATTGACAGAAAAACAGGAGAGGTTATCTTAACTGGTGACATAGACTATGAAAAAACAAAAGTCTTTCAAATCGATGTCGAGGCAATAGATAACGGAGGTCTGTCTGATTCTAGTACGATTGTAATTGATATTACAGATGTCAATGATAACAGCCCTCAGTTGAAAATACTCTCTAAATCTGAAAACATTTTAGAGGACTCTCCTGAAAATACAGTCATTTCTATGCTAAGCGTAAATGACCCTGACTCTGAGCAAAATGGAGATGTTAAATGTCGCATTGATGATGACATTCCCTTTAGAATACAAAACACAATGAATGGATTTTACAGTTTGGTGACGGAAGTAGCTTTAGATAGAGAGGTCGCTCCACAATATAATATCACAGTGACCTGCTCTGATGAGGGAGTTCCCTCCCTCTCCAGCAGCGTCACTCTCACCTTACAGATCTCTGATGTAAATGATAACGCACCTGTATTTGAGAGAAGCTCGTATGAGGCCTACATAGTAGAGAACAACACACCAGGCATCTCTATATTCACAGTAAAAGCTAAAGATGCTGACTGGAACCAGAATGCTCGTGTGTCATACATACTGGAGGACTCATCTGTTAACGGTGTGCCAGTCTCCTCGTATGTGTCCATCAGTGCAGATAGTGGAGTCATCCATGCAGTGCGCTCCTTTGACTACGAACAAATCAAAGATTTCCAGTTTCATGTTAAAGCTCAGGATGGAGGTTCTCCTCCACTCAGTTGCAACGTGACAGTGAAAATCCAGATCCAGGACCAGAACGACAACCCCCCTCAGGTCCTGTACCCAGTGCAGACTGGTGGTTCTGTGGTGGCTGAGATGGTGCCTCGTTCAGCAGATGTGGGCTATCTGGTGACTAAAGTGGTGGCTGTTGATGTGGACTCTGGACAGAATGCCTGGCTCTCATATAAACTACAGAAAGCCACAGACAGAGCGCTGTTTGAAGTGGGCTTACAGAATGGAGAAATCAGAACTATCCGCCAAGTGAATGATAAAGATGCAGTGAAACAAAGACTGGCTGTTATAGTGGAGGACAACGGACAGCCCTCTCGTTCAGCTACAGTCATTGTGAACGTAGTGGTGGCGGACAGCTTCCCGGAAGTGATGTCAGAGTTCACCGACCTGATCCACGACAAGGAGTACAATGACAACCTGACGTTTTACTTAGTGTTGGCTCTGGCTGTAGTTTCCTTCCTGTTCATCACCTGTGTGGTGGTGATTATATCAGTGAAAATCTACAGATGGAGACAGTCTCGCGTCCTGTATCACTCCAACCTGCCTGTGATTCCATATTATCCACCACGTTACTCGGATACTTTGGGGACAGGAACTCTCCAACATGTGTACAACTACGAGGTGTGCAGGACGACTGACTCCAGAAAGAGTGACTGTAAGTTCGGCAGAGCTGGTAGTCAGAACGTACTGATAATGGACCCCAGTTCAACAGGGACGATGCAGCGGATACAGAGTGAGAAGAGCATCCTGGATGAACCTGACTCTCCTATTGAGGTTAGACAATATTTATGACTAAAACTAATTCTTTCTTTCATACTTTAGTGTCAAAATCTGAACCGCAATCACTTTCAGCACCACGGACAGCGAAAATGATTCGCTCTCTCTCCTTTCTGCTGAAATTGTTTTGTATGATTTTTGTTATTCCGTTTGAAAGCACTGTCTTCGGTTATATGTCAATGACTCGATGTTTATTTGTCTTTTTTTGTTTTTGTCATTTATTGACCACGCAAAATGATCATTTGTTGTTATGATAAAAAAATAATAATAATTCTTCATCAGTGACATTTTCTTCAGGTGTACGTGAACTGAACCAGGGTGTTTATTGAGATTTTGCCCTGCACTTTCTATTTTTGAACTCGGTGGGCCGCTGTCGACCAGCTCTACTGGGTTTAAAATGATATTTAAACCGGGAAGTCTTCTGAGCTTTCACTCCGGCGAGGAGATCCTCTGCACACCGCTTCGTCGCCAGTAACCGAAACAGAAAACACGGACGGACATATTGGAATAATATTTTGCTCTTGTTGACAAAGAAAGCTGCTTTTCTATTGCATTTGCATCGGAATAACTGATTGGATAACGAGAAGATTTCTGTTTTGTGTTGTTGTTGTTCGACTGATGTGCTCGCTAGAACAATGAAACGGCAAGTACTGGTGTTTTTGTCGATCCTCTGTCTGCGGTCAGCGCTCAGCCAGGTCAGCTACTCCATTCCCGAGGAAATGGCAAAAGGTTCTCTGGTTGGTAACATAGCTCAAGACTTAGGATTGAATGTGAAACGATTGTTGGCTGGAAAAGCTCGCATCCATACAGGAGACAATGCGGAGTATATTCAGCTCAACAGAGAAAAGGGACTGCTCGTTATCAAAGAGAAAATAGACCGTGAAGCTCTCTGTGCGCAGACGACACCCTGTGCTTTACATTTTCAGATCGCACTGGAAAATCCCATAGAAATATTCCCAGTTACCGTTGAAATCACAGATATTAACGACAACGCCCCTATGTTCGAACAAGATGAGAGACGATTTGAAATTAGTGAGTCGGCAATTGTCGGCTCAAAATTTATTCTAGGGAACGCATTAGATTCCGACATTGGGCTTAATGGTCTTCAAAGCTTTACACTGAAACCAAATGACAATTTTATTCTCAAACTACACAGTCAGTCAGACGGTGGAAAAAAAGTAGAAATGATTTTACAAAAGCCCCTCGATAGAGAGAAACAGGAGTTTGCGTCATTGTTATTGATAGCTGTTGATGGAGGAGATCCACAAAGATCCGGGACAATGCAAATTCATATCACGGTGTTAGATGCAAATGATAATGCTCCTGTTTTTACACAAAACGTTTACAAAGCAAGTGTCAAAGAGGACTCTGTCAGGGGAACACTGATTACTAAAGTGAGTGCCTCCGATGCAGACAAAGGCTCGAATGGGGAAATTAGTTATACTATGGTAAAGCGAGGAATATCAAAATTGTTCCATGTTACTGAAGACGGGAGCCTCATACTATATGGCCCAATTGATTATGAAAAAGCAAAAAAATATGAAATTGATATCGAGGCTGTGGATCGCGGAGGTCTCTCTGATTCTAGTAAAGTAGTTGTAGATGTGGGTGATATTAATGACAACAATCCGATTATCAATATAATTTCTTCATCAAATACGATCAGTGAGGATTCACGTGTGAGCACCGTGGTCGCTGTTATGAGCGTAAATGATCCCGACTCGGAAGAAAACGGAAACGTTCATTGTACGATTGATAGAAATATACCATTTTCGCTGACTTCTTCTGCAAGTAATTTTTATAGCATCGTTACCGAGAGTGATTTAAACCGAGAGAGATCCTCTGAGTATAATATCACAGTGACCTGCTCCGATGAGGGAGTTCCCTCTTTGTCCAGCAGCGTCACGCTCACCTTAAAGATTTCTGATGTAAATGATAACGCACCTGTCTTTGAGAGGAGCTCATATGAGGCCTACATAGTAGAAAACAACACACCAGGTCTCTCTATATTTACAGTAAAAGCGACAGATCCTGACTGGAACCAGAATGCCCGTGTTTCTTACCTACTGGAGGACTCCTTTGTTAACGGAGTGCCAGTCTCCTCATATGTGGCCGTCAGTGCAGATAGTGGAGTCATCCATGCAGTGCGCTCGTTTGACTATGAACAGATCAAAGATTTCCAGTTTCTGATCAAAGCTCAGGATGGAGGCTCTCCTCCACTCAGCAGCAACGTGACAGTGAAAATCCAGATCCAGGACCAGAACGACAACCCCCCTCAGGTCCTGTACCCAGTGCAGACTGGTGGCTCTGTGGTGGCTGAGATGGTGCCTCGTTCAGCAGATGTGGGCTACCTGGTGACTAAAGTGGTGGCTGTTGATGTGGACTCTGGACAGAATGCCTGGCTCTCATATAAGCTGCAGAAAGCCACAGACAGGGCGCTGTTTGAAGTGGGCTTACAGAATGGAGAAATCAGGACAATCCGCCAAGTCAATGATAAAGATACAGTGAAACAAAGACTGGCTGTTATAGTGGAGGACAACGGACAGCCCTCTCGTTCAGCTACAGTCATTGTGAACGTGGCGGTGGCGGACAGCTTCCCGGAAGTGATGTCAGAATTCACCGACCTGATCCACGACAAGGAGTACAATGACAACCTGACTTTTTACTTAGTGTTGGCTCTGGCTGTAGTTTCCTTCTTGTTCATCACCTGTGTGGTGGTGATTATATCAGTGAAAATCTACAGATGGAGACAGTCTCGCGTGCTTTATCACTCCAACCTGCCTGTGATTCCATATTATCCACCACGTTACTCGGACACTTTGGGGACAGGAACTCTCCAACATGTGTACAATTACGAGGTGTGCAGGACGACTGACTCCAGAAAGAGTGACTGTAAGTTCGGCAGAGCTGGTAGTCAGAACGTGCTGATAATGGACCCCAGTTCAACAGGGACGATGCAGCGGATTCAGAGTGAGAAGAGCATCCTGGATGAACCTGACTCTCCTATTGAGGTTAGACTATGATTTATGTGTAAAAAATAACTAATTATTTAATTTATATTTCATTGTTAGAGTTTCAAATGCCTTTCGCTTCAGCACCTTGGAGAGCGAAGGCAATGGCACTGCTTTCTCCTCCAGTTTTTCTTTCTTTACAACATTTTTGTTAATCATTTTAAGAGCAATTGTGTTTCATTATCTCTTCATTTGTCGATAAATGTGTCATTTGTTAGTGTCTTTTATGACGCAGAGGAAAATAACTTTGTTCGTGTGATTTAAAAAGTTATTTAATTCTATAGTAATTTCTTCAGCTGTCATTGAATTAATATCAGGGTTTTATTCCAGTTTTGCCTTGCAATTTCTTGTTTTGAACTCGGTGGGCCGCTGTCGACCAGCTCTACTCAGTTTAAATGAATATTTAAACGGGGAAGTCTTCTGAGCTCTCACTCCAGCAAGGAGATCCTCTGTACACCGCTTCGCCAACAGTAACCGAAAAAGAAAACACGAAATGCTTTGTTGGAATAACGTTTTGCTCTTGGTTACAAAGAGAACTGCCTTTCAGTTGTTTTCTCATCGGACCTACTGACTGGAAAACGAGGAGATAACATTATTTTTTGTTCGACGGATGTGCTCGCTAGAACAATGAAACGGCAAGTACTGGTGTTTTTGTCGATCCTCTATCTGCGGTCAGCGCTCAGCCAGGTCAGCTACTCCATTCCCGAGGAAATGTCAAAAGGCTCTCTGGTTGGGAACATAGCTCAGGACTTAGGGTTGGATGTGAGGCGATTGCTGGCTGGAAAAGCTCGCATCCATACAGGAGACAATGCGGAGTATATCCAGCTCAACAGAGAAAAGGGACTGCTCGTTATCAAAGAGAAAATAGACCGTGAAGCTCTCTGTGCGCAGACGACACCCTGTGCTTTACATTTTCAGATCGCACTGGAAAATCCCATCGAAATATTCCCAGTGACCGTCGAAATCACAGATATTAATGACAACGCCCCTGTGTTCAAAAAGGAAGAAAGGAGGTTTGAAATTAGCGAGTCGGCAGTTGTCGGATCTAAATTCATGCTAGAAAAAGCGATAGATCCAGACATAGGACTTAATGGTCTACAAAGCTATACACTAAAGCCCAATGACAATTTTATTCTCAAACTACACAGTCAGTCTGACGGTGGAAAAAAAGTAGAAATGATTTTACAAAAGCCCCTCGATAGAGAAAAGCAGGAGTTTGCGTCATTGTTATTGACAGCTGTGGATGGAGGAGATCCACAAAGATCCGGGACAATGCAAATTCATATCACGGTGTTAGATGTTAATGATAATGCTCCTGTTTTTACACAAAACGTTTACAAAGCAAGTGTCAAAGAGGACTCTGTCAGGGGAACACTGATTACCAAAGTGAGTGCTTCAGATGCAGACAAAGGCTCAAATGGAGAGATTAGTTATGTTGTTGGTAGTAGTGGTGCAATCATTCCAAATTTATTTCTCATTAATGAAGACGGGAGCCTTGTACTAAATGGCCCGATTGATTATGAAAGAACCAAAAAATATGAACTTGATATCGAGGCTGTCGATCGCGGAGGTCTTTCTGATTCTTGTAAAGTTATTGTAGATGTGGGTGATATTAATGACAACAGTCCGATTATCAATATAATTTCATCATCAAATACGATCAGTGAAGATTCACGTCCGAGTACCGTGGTCGCTGTTATGAGCGTAAATGATCCCGACTCGGACGAAAATGGAAAAGTTAATTGTGCCATTAACAGAAATATACCATTTTCGATTACTTCTTCTGCAAGTAATTTTTATAGCATCGTGACAGACAGTGATTTAGACCGAGAAAGAACCTCTGAGTATAATATCACAGTGACCTGCTCTGATGAAGGAGTGTCCTCACTCTTCAGCAGCGTCACTCTCACTTTACAGATCTCTGATGTAAATGATAACGCACCTGTCTTTGAGAGGAGCTCATTTGAGGCCTACATCGTAGAAAACAACACACCAGGACTCTCTATTTTCACAGTGAAAGCTATTGATGCTGACTGGAACCAGAATGCTCGTGTTTCTTACATACTGGAGGACTCCTCTGTTAACGGTGTGCCAGTCTCCTCATATGTTTCCGTCAGTGCAGATAGTGGAGTCATCCATGCATTGCGTTCATTTGACTACGAACAGATCAAACATTTCCAGTTCTATGTTAAAGGTCAGGATGGAGGCTCTCCTCCACTCAGCAGCAACGTGACAGTGAAAATCCAGATCCGGGACCAGAACGACAACCCCCCTCAGGTCCTGTACCCAGTGCAGACTGGTGGCTCTGTGGTGGCTGAGATGGTGCCTCGTTCAGCAGATGTGGGCTACCTGGTGACTAAAGTGGTGGCTGTTGATGTGGACTCTGGACAGAATGCCTGGCTCTCATATAAACTACAGAAAGCCACAGACAGGGCGCTGTTTGAAGTGGGCTTACAAAATGGAGAAATCAGAACTATCCGTCAAGTGAATGATAAAGATGCTGTGAAACAAAGACTGACTGTTACAGTGGAGGACAACGGACAGCCCTCTCGTTCAGCTACAGTCATCGTGAACGTGGCGGTGGCGGACAGCTTCCCTGAAGTGATGTCAGAATTCACCGACCTGATCCACGACAAGGAGTACAATGAGAACCTGACTTTTTACTTAGTGTTGGCTCTGGCTGTAGTTTCCTTCCTGTTCATCACCTGTGTGGTGGTGATCATATCAGTGAAAATCTACAGATGGAGACAGTCTCGCGTCCTTTATCACTCCAACCTGCCTGTGATTCCATATTATCCACCACGTTACTCGGACACTTTGGGGACAGGAACTCTCCAACATGTGTACAACTACGAGGTGTGCAGGACGACTGACTCCAGAAAGAGTGACTGTAAGTTCGGCAGAGCTGGTAGTCAGAACGTGCTGATAATGGACCCCAGTTCAACAGGGACGATGCAGCGGATGCAGAGTGAGAAGAGCATCCTGGATGAACCTGACTCTCCCATCGAGGTTAGACTATGATTTATGTGAAAAAAAAACAAATTATTTCATTTATATTTCAGTGTCAGAATTTCAAATGCTTTTAGTTTCAGAACCTTGGAGAGCGACGACAATGGCACTGCTTTCTACTCCAGTTTTTCTTCTTAACAACATATTTGTTTCTCATTTTAAGACCAATTATTTTCATTATCTCCTAATTTATTGATAAATGTTTGTTTGTGTCTTTTATGACGCATAGGAAAATAACTTTGTTCGTCTGATTTAAAAAGTTATTTAATTCTATAGTATTTTCTTCAGCTGTCATTGAAGTAATAGCAGGGTTTTATTCCAATTTTGCCTTGCAATTTCTTGTTTTGAACTCCGTGGGCCGCTGTCGACCAGCTGCAGTGAGTTTGAATAGACACTTTAACGGGGACGTCATTTGAGCTCTCATTTGAGCGAGGATATTCTCTGCACACCGCTTCTTCGACAGTAACCGAAATAGAAAACACGCAAATGCCATGTTGGAATATTTTTTTCCTGTTGAAAAAGAGAGCTGCTTTTGTTTTGTATTTGCAGCGGAATAACTGACTGGAAAACGAGGAGATACTATTATTTATGTTTAACGGATGTGCTCGGTAGAACAATGAAACGGCAAGTACTGGTGTTTTTGACGGTTCTCTGTCTGCGGTCAGCGCTCAGCCAGGTCAGCTACTCCATACCCGAGGAAATGTCAAAAGGCTCTCTGGTTGGTAACATAGCTCAGGACTTAGGGTTGGATGTGAGGCGATTGCTGGCTGGAAAAGCTCGCATCCATACAGGAGACAATGCGGAGTATATTCAGCTCAACAGAGAAAAGGGACTGCTCGTTATCAAAGAGAAAATAGACCGTGAAGCTCTCTGTGCGCAGACGACACCCTGTGCTTTGCATTTTCAGATCGCACTGGAAAATCCAATAGAAATATTCCCAGTTACCGTCGAAATCACAGATATTAACGACAACGCCCCTGTGTTCGAAAAAGATGAGAGGCGATTTGAAATTAGCGAGTCGGCAATTGTCGGCTCAAAATTCTTACTCGAAAAAGCGATAGATCCAGATATAGGAGTTAATGGCCTTCAAAGCTATACACTAAAGCCCAATGTTAATTTTGTTCTAAAAATGCCCAGTCAGTCAGACGTTAGGAAAAAAGTAGAAATGATTTTACAAAAGCCCCTCGATAGAGAGAAACAGGAGTTTACGTCATTGTTGTTAACGGCTGTGGATGGAGGAGATCCACAAAGATCCGGGACAATGCAAATTCACATCACGGTGTTAGACGTTAATGATAATGCTCCTGTTTTTACACAAAACGTTTACAAAGCAAGTGTCAAAGAGGACTCTGTCAGGGGAACACTGATTACTAAAGTTAGTGCTTCAGATGCAGACAAAGACTCAAATGGAGAGATTAGTTATGTTATTGGTAGTAGTGTTGCAATCATTAAACATTTATTTCTCGTTACTGAAGAGGGGAACGTGCTACTAAATGGCCCAATTGATTTTGAAAAAGCGAAAGAATATGAAATTGATATCGAGGCTGTGGATCGTGGAGGTCTCTCTGATTCTAGTAAAGTAATTGTCGATGTAGGTGACATTAATGACAACAGTCCGATTATCAATATAATTTCATCATCAAATACGATCAGTGAGGATTCACGTCCGAGTACCGTGGTCGCTGTTATGAGCGTAAATGATCCAGACTCGGACGACAATGGAAACGTTAAATGTGCGATTAACAGAAATATACCATTTTCGATTACTTCAACAGCAAGTAATTTTTATAGCATCGTGACAGACAGTGATTTAGACCGAGAAAGAACCTCTGAATATAATATCACAGTAAACTGCTCTGATGAGGGAGTGCCCTCCCTCTCCAGCAGCGTCACTCTCACCTTACAGATCTCTGATGTAAACGATAACGCACCTGTCTTTGAGATGAGCTCATATGAGGCCTACATCATAGAAAACAACACACCAGGTCTCTCTATATTCACAGTAAAAGCTATTGACACTGACTGGAACCAGAATGCTCGTGTTTCTTACATACTAGAGGACTCCTCTGTAAACGGAGTGCCAGTCTCCTCATATGTGTCCGTCAGTGCAGATAGTGGAGTCATCCATGCAGTGCGCTCGTTTGACTATGAACAAATCAAAGATTTTCAGTTTCTTGTTAAAGCTCAGGATGGAGGCTCTCCTCCACTCAGCAGCAACGTGACAGTGAAAATCCAGATCCAGGACCAGAACGACAACCCCCCTCAGGTCCTGTACCCAGTGCAGACTGGTGGCTCTGTGGTGGCTGAGATGGTGCCTCGTTCAGCAGATGTGGGCTATCTGGTGACTAAAGTGGTGGCTGTTGATGTGGACTCTGGACAGAATGCCTGGCTCTCATATAAACTACAAAAAGCCACAGACAGAGCGCTGTTTGAAGTGGGCTTACAGAATGGAGAAATCAGAACTATCCGCCAAGTGAATGATAAAGATGCAGTCAAACAAAGACTGACTGTTATAGTGGAGGACAACGGACAACCCTCTCGTTCAGCTACAGTCATTGTGAACGTGGCGGTGGCGGACAGCTTCCCTGAAGTGATGTCAGAATTCACCGACCTGATCCACGACAAGGAGTACAATGACAACCTGACTTTTTACTTAGTGTTGGCTCTGGCTGTAGTTTCCTTCTTGTTCATCACCTGTGTGGTGGTGATTATATCAGTGAAAATCTACAGATGGAGACAGTCTCGCGTGCTTTATCACTCCAACCTGCCTGTGATTCCATATTATCCACCACGTTACTCGGACACTTTGGGGACAGGAACTCTCCAACATGTGTACAATTACGAGGTGTGCAGGACGACTGACTCCAGAAAGAGTGACTGTAAGTTCGGCAGAGCTGGTAGTCAGAACGTGCTGATAATGGATCCAAGTTTAACCGGGACGATGCAGCGGATACAGAGTGAGAAGAGCATCCTGGATGAACCTGACTCTCCTGTTGAGGTTAGAAATTTGGTACACCCTCTGCCTTTGCAGTTTTCAGAGTTTTTATAAAACATTGCATTTTAATGTCACTACATCATGTATATACGTATCAGCAATCGCGTAAGCAACATATCCATATGGTTCATTTGTACAGTAAATTATTCTTGCTCAATCTTTTAAAAACGCCTTTTTTGTTGTTTGTTTTGGGGTGTTTTATTGTTTTTTTTTTGTTTTTTTGTTTTTTTTGTTTTTTTGGGGGGGGGGGCGAAAATGTAAACACAGGTTAGCATCGATTATTTATAGCGAGCAGCTTTTTCCTGACTCTTCCCTTCATATATTTTTCGCACACCTTGTCTGCAGTTTCCCTAGATGAACTCACTGGGCCGCTATTGCCTTTTCATTTATAGTTGTAGCATTTGCAGCAGTACCGCCTCTCTTTCTCGATGGATACCGTCTCTCAGATGCATTGTCTTCGTATTTTGGGTTGATGTAGTCTGCAGTACGAGGAGGGACCGCCATTCGCTTTTTCTTCATGTCAGTGAACTGCTTTTCTTCCCATTGTGTTCGATGGCCGTTCATCTTCCCAAGGAATTTTAGGACGCAGTTGTTTGTTCGCAGTGGCGTTAACAATGACACGGCAAGTACTGCTGTTGATTTCCGTTCTGTGTCTTGGTTCAGTCTTTGGGCAGGTCAGTTACTCTGTTCCAGAGGAGATGGCGAAAGGATCTGTGGTCGGTAATATAGCTCAGGATTTAGGTTTGGATGTTAAGCGACTGAGGTTAGGAAACGCTCGTATCTATTCTGGTGATAGCACGGAGTACATCGAGCTGAACACCGAGAGAGGAGCTCTGATCATAAAAGAGAGAATCGACAGAGAGGCTTTGTGCGGTGACACGGCGCCTTGCGCCGTGCATTTCCAAATTGTTTTAGAAAACCCGATGGAGTTTTACAGTGTAACGGTTGAAATTACAGATATTAATGATAATGCGCCAACCTTTGAAAAAAACGAAATGAAATTCATAATTAGCGAGTCCGCAGTCCTCGGTGCAAAATTTGACTTGGAGAGAGCCGCTGATTTAGATGTAGGTACTAACACTCTCCAAAATTATGTGCTCAAGCCAAGCGACAATTTCTTACTGAAGCTCCACAACCAACCTGATGGAACGAAGAATGTGGAAATGGTTTTGCAGAAGCCCTTAGATAGAGAAAAAAATGAGTTTATCTCGTTGGTGTTGACGGCTCTGGATGGAGGAGAGCCACAGATGTCAGGAACAATGCAGATTCTTATTACAGTGTTAGACGTGAATGATAACGCACCTATTTTCACGCAACCCATTTACAAAGGCACGATCACTGAAAATTCAGTAAAAGGCACGGTTGTCGCCACTGTCAGCGCATCTGATGCTGATCATGGTTTAAATGGCAAAATAACATATTCGATCACGAACACTTTGGATGACGTTAGACATATGTTTGAAGTGCACGAGGAAAGTGGTGAAGTGAGAGTGATAGGGCGTTTGGATTTTGAAAAGAAAAAACATTTTCAGATCAACATACGGGCCAGAGACAACGGAGGGCTATCAGACTCTTGCAAAGTCACAGTCGATGTCGTTGATATAAATGATAATGAACCGATAATTAAAATAATGTCGAAGTCAACAGTTATATCGGAGAACTCAGATATCAACACAGTCGTTACGATGATTAATGTCCAGGACCCAGACTCCGGTGAAAATGGAAAAGTTCAGTGTTTTATAAATGATAATATTCCTTTTATATTGAAATCATCATCAAACAATTTCTATAGTTTAGTGACGGACAGTGATTTAGACCGAGAGAGATCATCTGAGTATAACATCACAGTGACCTGCTCTGATGAGGGAGTGCCCTCCCTCTCGAGCAGCGTCACTCTCACTTTACAGATCTCAGATGTAAATGATAACGCACCTGTCTTTGAGAGGACCTCATATGAGGCCTACATAGTAGAAAATAACACACCAGGTCTCTCCATTTTCACAGTTAAAGCTATAGATGCTGACTGGAACCAGAATGCCCGTGTTTCTTACATACTGGAGGACTCTTCTGTTAACGGAGTGCCAGTGTCCTCATACGTTTCTGTCAGTGCAGATAATGGAGTCATCCATGCAGTGCGCTCGTTTGACTACGAGCAGATCAAAGATTTCCGGTTCTATGTTAAAGGTCAGGATGGAGGCTCTCCTCCACTCAGCAGCAACGTGACAGTAAAAATCCAGATCCGGGACCAGAACGACAACCCCCCTCAGGTCCTGTACCCAGTGCAGACTGGTGGCTCTCTGGTGGCTGAAATGGTGCCTCGTTCAGCAGATGTGGGTTATCTGGTGACTAAAGTGGTGGCTGTTGATGTGGACTCTGGACAGAATGCCTGGCTCTCATATAAACTGCAGAAAGCCACAGACAGGGCTCTATTTGAAGTGGGCTTACAGAATGGAGAAATCAGAACTATCCGCCAGGTGAATGATAAAGATGCAGTGAAACAAAGACTGACTGTTATAGTGGAGGACAACGGACAGCCCTCTCGTTCAGCTACAGTGATTGTGAACGTGGCGGTGGCGGACAGCTTCCCTGAAGTGATGGCAGAGTTCACCGACCTGATCCACGACAAGGAGTACAATGACAACCTGACTTTTTATTTAGTGTTGGCTCTGGCTGTAGTTTCCTTCCTGTTCATCACCTGTGTGGTGGTGATTATATCAGTGAAAATCTACAGATGGAGACAGTCTCGCATCCTGTATCACTCCAACCTGCCTGTGATTCCATATTATCCACCACGTTACTCGGATACTTTGGGGACAGGAACTCTCCAACACGTGTACAACTACGAGGTGTGCAGGACGACTGACTCCAGAAAGAGTGACTGTAAATTCGGCAGAGCTGGTAGTCAGAACGTGCTGATAATGGACCCCAGTTCAACAGGGACGATGCAGCGGATACAAAGTGAGAAGAGCATCCTGGACGAACCTGACTCTCCCATAGAGGTTAGAAAATCGAGATAATTGCTTGCAATATGTTCATAGTATTTTGTACGACTTTACGCGCTCTGTCGTGCTTTCTTTCATTTCAGCACCTCGGATAGCGATGCACTGTCATCGTTAATGTTTCGACGGCTAAAAAACTATATTCAGTCTTTCACTTTACCTGGTGTTTTTGAACAATTTTGTTCATTATAATTCCATTTTGTTTTGTCACCGCAGTGTAGACAGCACTGTTATTCTCAAGAATCTGTGTTTTCTTTGTTCATTGTTGCATTTCTGGTCTTGATCAAATGTTTGTGGCAATTTCGATGCAGTTTTTTAACATGGACTCAGAGCGCCGCTGTTGGACAGATATTTTAACATTTAGCAGACTCGTATTTTCCGTCACCCTTTTATTGTCGTGGTGGAAAGCTCAGAAGCTAAACGCACAGTCTGGGATTGTCAGTGAAGACGTCTCATCACTTCTCCACTGATTGGAATACGGCATAACACTCCTGGTGGCATATCATTTGGGAAATACAGACGTATCAAGGATTTTAATGGTTCGCCCTGGAAGAACATCGTGAAAAACAATGAGAGGGCACGTCCTGTTGTTTTTGGTTCTTTTTCTCGACTCGGGCTTCGCACAGGTCAGCTACTCTGTTCCTGAGGAAATGTCAAAAGGGTCCCTCGTTGGAAACATGGCAAAGGATTTTGGTTTAGACGTGAAGAGACTAAAGTCGGGCAAAGCTCGTATTTTCACTCCAGAGAGCGAGGATTATATTGAGCTAAACAACGACAGAGGCGTCCTCCTCATAAAAAACAGAATCGACAGAGAGGCGCTCTGCGGACAAACGACGCCCTGCGCATTACATTTTCAGATTATTTTGGAAAATCCGATGGAGTTTTACACCGTGACTGTCGAGATTATAGATGTTAATGATAATGCCCCGTCTTTCGAAAAGAACGACGTCAAATTTAAGATTAGCGAGTCCGCTGTGAACGGAGCTAAATTCATATTAGACCGAGCTGTTGATCTCGATGTCGGCTTGAACGGGTTGCAAACATATAAACTCGAACCGTCGGATAATTTTGTTGTAAAATTGCATGATCAAGTAGATGGTACGAAAAACGTGGAAATGGTCTTAGAAAAGCCCCTCGACAGAGAAATGCGCGAGCACCTCTCTTTAGTTCTCACGGCGGTGGATGGAGGTGAGCCGCAGATGACTGGAACAATGCAGATTCTGATCACCGTTTTAGATGTTAATGACAACGCTCCTGTTTTTACACAGCCTGTTTATAAAGCATCTGTACACGAAAACTCACCTCTCGGAACGGTTGTAATGACGGTCACTGCAACAGATGCAGATCACGGATCTAATGGTCGCCTAACCTATTCAATATCAAGTATACTGGATAATGCTCGTGGATTGTTTGAAGTAAACGAGGAAAGTGGCGAAATTCGGCTAAAAGGAAATGTTGATTTTGAAAAGGCTCGATCCTTCCAGATAAACGTACGTGCGAGTGATGATGGAGGACTAGTTGACTCGTGTAAAGCAATGATTGACGTCATTGACATAAATGACAATAAACCACACATCCGTATAATGTCGAAGACAAACGTAATATCAGAGGATGCCCAACGTGGTACTGTTGTAACAATGATAAATATTAAAGATGCAGACTCGGGTGAAAACGGTAAGGTCCAATGTGCTATAAGTAATAATATTCCTTTCGTGATGAAGTCTACCACCAGTGATTTTTATAATTTGATGACTGATAGTGATTTAGACCGAGAAACATCATCTGGATATAATATCACAGTCACCTGCTCTGATGAGGGAGTTCCCTCCCTCTCCAGCAGCGTCACTCTCACCTTACAGATTTCTGATGTAAATGATAACGCACCTGTCTTTGAGATGAGCTCATATGAGGCCTACATAGTGGAAAACAACACACCAGGTCTCTCTATTTTTACAGTAAAAGCTATAGACACTGACTGGAACCAAAATGCTCGTGTTTCTTATATACTGGAGGACTCCTCTATTAACGGAGTGCCAGTCTCCTCATATGTGTCCATCAGTGCAGATAATGGAGTCATCCATGCAGTGCGCTCGTTTGACTACGAGCAGATCAAAGATTTCCAGTTTCTTGTTAAAGCTCAGGATGGAGGCTCTCCTCCACTCAGCAGCAACGTGACAGTAAAAATCCAGATCCGGGACCAGAACGACAACCCTCCTCAGGTCCTGTACCCAGTGCAGACTGGTGGCTCTGTGGTGGCTGAGATGGTGCCTCGTTCAGCAGATGTGGGCTATCTGGTGACGAAAGTGGTGGCTGTTGATGTGGACTCTGGACAGAATGCCTGGCTCTCATATAAACTAATAAAAGCCAAAGACAGGGCGCTGTTTGAAGTTGGCTTACAGAATGGAGAAATCAGAACTATCCGCCAAGTCAATGATAAAGATGCAGTGAAACAAAGACTGGCTGTTATAGTGGAGGACAACGGACAGCCCTCTCGTTCAGCTACAGTCATTGTGAACGTGGCGGTGGCGGACAGCTTCCCTGAAGTGATGTCAGAGTTCACCGACCTGATCCACGACAAGGAGTACAATGACAACCTGACTTTTTACTTAGTGTTGGCTCTGGCTGTAGTTTCCTTCCTGTTCATCACCTGTGTGGTGGTGATCATATCAGTGAAAATCTACAGATGGAGACAGTCTCGTGTCCTGTATCACTCCAACCTGCCTGTGATTCCATATTATCCACCACGTTACTCAGACACTTTGGGGACAGGAACTCTCCAACATGTTTACAACTACGAGGTGTGCAGGACGACTGACTCCAGAAAGAGTGACTGTAAGTTCGGCAGAGCTGGTAGTCAGAACGTGCTGATAATGGACCCCAGTTCAACAGGGACGATGCAGCGGATACAGAGTGAGAAGAGCATCCTGGATGAACCTGACTCTCCTATTGAGGTTAGACATCTGTTACAGTGTGTACTTAATTGATTCTTTATTTCAATTGTGACTAGTCATTTTAAACAAGCAGGCAACTGCTTCATTTAGAGGATTTCATTTGGCCTGAACAATATCAGCACCCTGGAGAGCACAGAACAGAATTAGTTGGTCGCCCTCCATCAGCTATCCATCTATCTATCTATCTATCTATCTATCTATCTATCTATCTATCTATCTATCTATCTAGTAATATAACTGTATATTTCATTTTCTTGTTTTTTTTTTGCTGCTGTTCATTTATTCGTCTCTAGGTGCCACTGTGGGCTAGTGTGGCAGTTTTTCTTTTTTTTTTTCTGAGTGAAATCGCACTCCCCTGTTCGGTGCGTGAAAATAGGGTCATTTTTTTCATCGGAACTAAACACACGGAGACTGCGTGCAGCACTCGACAATAAGCTTACGGTCAACTATCTTTTATGGATATTGACACCCTGATTTTACTTGTTTTTTGTTGGGGTTTTTTTGGTTCGTGCAGACATTCTTGCCATCATGACTGTTCTTTGTTGTCTGGCCGGACATACAACATTATCATGGTTGTCGCTGCTTATCTGCATCTGCGTCGCTGAAATTGCAGTCGGGCAGGTCCGGTATTCTATTCCTGAGGAGATGACGACGGGTTCGGTTGTTGGGAATATTATCCAGGATCTCGGTTTGGACATTAAACGACTGATATCGGGTCGGGCTCGGATTTTTACCGAGGATGGCAGTGAGTACATTGGTCTGAATGCAGGGAAGGGTACATTGGTTGTGGCTAAAAGAATTGACAGAGAAGAATTGTGCAAAGAAGTATCTCCCTGCTCTCTTCATTTTCAAATAATTCTTGATAATCCAATGGAGCTTCACAGGATAGATATTGAAATTACAGATATTAACGATAATGATCCAGGTTTCCCAAAAAAAGAATACAGTTTCCAGGTAAGTGAATCTGCCTCTGCAGGGGCTCGTTATTCACTGGAGAGTGCAAAAGATCCAGATGTAGAACAAAATACAATTCAAACATACAAACTTAACCCTGCAGATCATTTCAAACTAAATAATGTAGCTCGAGCTGATGGAACAAAATATATTGAAATGGTTCTTCACACGCAGCTCGACAGAGAAACGCAGGAAGAGCATAAATTAACTCTCACTGCTATTGACGGTGGTAATCCGCAGAAGTCAGGGTCTGTCAGAATAAACGTGGTCGTTTTGGATGCCAATGACAATGCCCCAGTATTCACCCAGTCCCTTTATAGTGTATCTGTGCCAGAAAATGCAGCAAAGGGCACTGTGATTGTAAAAGTCAGTGCCACTGATAATGACAAGGGAGCCAACGAAGAAATTGTGTATTCCTTCTCTCATCACAATGATGGAGCATCCTCCCTGTTTAATATTGATCCACACACTGGGGGTATTACTTTAATTGGTGTTTTAGACTATGAAAAAGCAAAACAACATGAAATAGACATTAAAGCAACAGACAAATGGGGCTTAGCAGACACAAGTAAAGTATTAATTGAGGTGATAGATCTAAATGACAATGCACCTGTCATAAGCATAATTTCTCTATCAAACCCAATACCTGAAGATTCTGCTTTGAATACTGCTATAGCAATGCTTAACATTAAAGATCTGGACTCGGGTAAAAATAGCCAAGTTAAATGTTTTATTAACCCTAATCTACCTTTCAAAATGAAGCCTTCAACAACAACAAATTTTTATAGCTTGGTTTCTGATGACATTTTAGATCGAGAGACGGTGCCAGAATATAACATAACAATAACCGCAATGGATGAGGGTTTGCCACCGTTTTCCACAAAAAAGACCATTAACTTAAAAATTTCAGATGTAAACGATCACGCCCCTGAGTTCCAACAACACTTGCTCACAGCTTCCATTGCTGAGAATAATTTGCCTGGTATGTCCATCTTCTCTGTCAAAGCCAGTGACAAAGACTATGGAAACAATGCGCGCATTTCCTACTTCCTAGAGGATAGCCAACTAAATGGGATGTCAGCCTCATCTTATTTTTCAGTGAATGCAGAAAGTGGGGAAATACTGGCTGTGCGCTCCTTTGACTATGAGCAAACAAAACAATTCTGCATTCACGTCAAAGCTCAGGATGGAGGCTCTCCTCCACTTAGCAGCAACGTGACAGTTAAAATCCAGATCCAGGACCAGAACGACAACCCCCCTCAGGTCCTGTACCCAGTGCAGACTGGTGGCTCTTTGGTGGCTGAGATGGTGCCTCGTTCAGCAGATGTGGGCTACCTGGTGACTAAAGTGGTGGCTGTTGATGTGGACTCTGGACAGAATGCCTGGCTCTCATATAAACTGCAGAAAGCCACAGACAGGGCGCTGTTTGAAGTGGGCTTACAGAATGGAGAAATCAGAACTATCCGCCAAGTGAATGATAAAGATGCAGTGAAACAGAGATTGACTGTTATAGTGGAGGACAATGGACAGCCCTCTCGTTCAGCTACAGTCATTGTGAACGTGGCGGTGGCGGACAGCTTTCCTGAAGTGATGTCAGAGTTCACCGACCTGATCCACGACAAGGAGTACAATGACAACCTGACTTTTTACTTAGTGTTGGCTCTGGCTGTAGTTTCCTTCCTGTTCATCACCTGTGTGGTGGTGATTATATCAGTGAAAATCTACAGATGGAGACATGAGCGCCTGTTCTACAAATCCAGTGGACATCTTCCTGTCATTCCGTATTACCCACCCGTTTACGCAGATGTCGGTGGCACTGGCACGTTAAAGCCTGGAAGCTATGAAGTATACGGAACCACTGACTCCCGGATGAGTGATACTAAGTTCTCTGGACCTTTCAGTCAAAGCACATTGAGTGTCGACCACAGTGGCTCTAGGACAGTGCCAAGACTTAAAACAGATAGCATAGAGGTGAGATAAGACCCGCTCTTGTGCGTGCATGTGTGCGTGCGTGCGTCTGTGTCTGTATATGTCTTTGTATATGCCTGTGCATTTTTCTTCTCTTTCTGTCCTGATATGCCATCGCAGACATTCAAAATTTTCACCATTAGATTTAGATTTCAGCCTATGTTTGATGGGTATTATGCAGATTATTTTGATGAATGAAAATCTAATGTTGTCCTGTTGTTGGATTTCAGTTGCAAGTTGAACTATTTCAAGATTTTTTATTCCCAATTCTGTGAGGTAAAAAATAAATAAAAAGACATGCTCAGGTCTTTGCAGTATGTCCTTATTCTGAGCATCTTGACTTTCTTAGAAAAATATATGTATATATCTTAAAAAGATCCGACTAAGATTTTTTTTTTCTGTATAACTAATCCATTGATATCTTTCATACATACATGCTGCATGCTCCTGTATGTACTCACTATAAATTTCACACCTGTAGATATCTTTATTTTGTTTTATACACTAAAATCAACAAACATGGTTTGTTTCTTCTGCTGAGTCTTTTTACAGTTATTTGCTTGGTATTGCAAAGAGCAACTTGTGATGAATTGAAGAGGCATGGGACAAAAATAGAAAAATGTTGAAAGAAAATAGTCTGAGGCTCATCCCTGCTGAAGCTTTATACAGATCACTCTCACATAGAAACACATAGCCATGCAGTGCACTACTTTATCAGTGACCTAGTTCCCTTCATAACACCATGCATCCATTTGCACTGGGCTTCTTGTTCAGACAGAATAAGTGTCTATGACATTATTTCAAACACACCGAGCAATCAATAATAAATGTGTTAAAAATGCCATTTTTACTCATATATTTTTATACTGGAATTAAAACTGTGTTATTGAATAGAGGTTGTAGTCACTGCTGATCGGAGGAGGCTGAAAGCAAGGGAGACAGGCAGGGGAGGAGAGAGGCAGAGCGGGGGAGGGGAAGAGGCACGTGGTAACCGGCACAGACTCACCATCCCTGTGCAGCATTTGTGTGAGTGAAGCACAGCAGCCATTTTGATCTCTTCTTTGTCTGCTATATAACAAGGTAAAAAATAAATGTATATTGTATGTGAAATGGCAACATCAGGCTCCTTTTATGCTTAGCACCTTCAATACCGCAAGAAAAATCGATATCCGGTTTCTTGATGAAACATGAAGAAATAAAAGAAGAGGAAGTGAATGCAGGAAGAGCAGCCAGAGACGAGTTATATAACAAATGACAAGGGACTAGCAGTATTTAGCATAGAGGCTGTGTGTATTAAATAGGGCATAGTTACACAGTACAAATGACCTCATTTCTATTGAAAACTACAGTCACTCACAAAGACAAACATTTTAGGAGCATGTCAGTCCTGTCTTGTGTGTGTATGATTGACAGAGCGCAGATAAACTATTGTCATTGTGTTGATGCAGTAAGAATGAAAAAAATATAAAAATGTTGCACTTGTCTTGCCGAGTTGTACAAATTGCTGTCATTCTGTATGTATTATTGATTATTGTCACGTGTCGCCTGCTTACCTGTGGTATTATTTTGTTGGGCAGCCTGGGTGCAGATATGTTTGCTCAGATGAGTCTTTCTTGTGGCGGATGTGGTTCAGCAGTAAAGTCTGCATGACGCTTGAGATGTGAGCATGTGAAAAGAAATGATGACAGACTACAAAGCAGAAGCCTGCATGGGTTATTTGTGGTAACCCCCAGATCCGCTGGAATTATTCTGTGACAATAATTAACTCACATCTGTTTCTGTTTTACCTGCTTTGGCTGTATTTAAAGCATTATCTTTTCAACCAGACAAGTGATTCAACCTGCTCTTCCCGTTGTTAAAGTTCAGCAAGCTGTTTTGTGTTTGTTGGAGAAACCTACTCTGAAGTGGTTATCGGGCCTTTTATATCCAATACAAACTCTTGGTTAGTAATAACCATAACATTTTACTCTTTCACTCAAGCACCTGGTTCCCACAGGTCTATACTCTGTTGTTTGTTTTTTTTGTTTAGTTTTTTTATGAAGGAAACAGCCCTCCCCTGGTCAGCACCTGTGTGTCCATGTTTATGCCGGTGGGGCTCGTGAACACATGCTGCACTATATTTTGAGTATTGTTGTTTATACTATCATCATTTTGTTGTTGTTGTTGTTGTTGTCATAGCTGACATATTCTGGACATTTGAGTGAAATGTTGCTTCTAGACAGAAAGTCTGATGTTCTGAAAAAAATATAACACAGGTTCAGAAAAAAACATCCTCTCTCCACTTGGTGCAGTCTGTTTTATGAGTCTGTTTTGTACATTTTATAAGGATGTGTGTGTGTGTGTGTTTGTGTGTGCGTGTGTGTGTGTGTTGTGTTATGTATTCAAACCGACCTTCAGTAAGGATACTCTTTATCAAGGTTTCCTACTATAGTTTTACAAATGTAGTATTATAGTGTTTTGTGTAGGAGACATGATGGTTATCTAAAAAGCAATGATTGAGTTATTGTTATTGCTATCATGTTTAAAATCAGTAGGAGTAGAAAGAGGAGGAATAGTCACAAAGTGTTTCCGAAATAAACCTATACTTAACTTCTTAAGTCATTCTGTTGTGGTTTGTTGTGTTCTGTTGTGTGAGGCAGAGTCAACGATGAGGAGTCAGGTCTTTGACACTTCACAGGGAGTTATATTTAGGATTACAAAAGATTCAAACATAAGGCAATTAACTGAGAGCAAAGCCACCATTCCCAGTTTATATAGACAAGAGCTACCAGAATAATCCCAGTTGTTATTCAGATCAGTTTATATGACTCCCCTCTATGTCAGAGTACTATATATGACCTACACATTGTCTCAGGGTGATACGATATTGAACTCAAAATATATTGAAGTCAAAGCATTCCATATCAGGTTGTTTTAGTTGGGTGTATCTTTGCATGATGCCATGTGATTAAAACATGCGATGGCTTAATATCATGCAAAAAATGTTATCTGTTGATGTGAGTTGGTGTTGTCAAGTTTTCAATGTTTGCTCTGGTTAGTTCTCCAGGAAGGATTACACTCTGGATTACATGGAACAAGAAGGTCATTTACATGTGGTTGATGAAATATCAAATTATCAAACAGAGCTGTGATTTAGAAGAATGGCCAAATATTGCTGTGGGTGGGAGAATTTTTTTTCCATAGGACATTACCAGGGTTTTTTTCTTTTATATATATATAATTGTTGAGATTGTTTTTTTGTCATTTTGCTTCAGATCTTTGCATTTCTAACTGCCATTAACTCAGTTGCTGAGGTCAAAACTGGGCAATATTTGAGCTAAGACAAGATGAGAACCCCACGTCAGTCACTCACACTGTTTCCAGCAGGCTCTCCTTTTTCCTCCTGATCTCATTTTCTCCATCCCTCCCCTCCCCCTCTCCAGCTGCACCACTCTGCTGCAGAGAAAGAAAGACAGTGAGAGCGAGAAAGGGAGAGGATGATTTCTCACTGTAGGACATTTTGTCGGGTCTATAAAAAGACACCATACACTGCTGTTGTATATCTGTTGTTGGTGGAGTATTACTGACATGCAAAATTCTATTTTTGGAAATGCTTTTCTTCAATTTGTCCAGCAATTGTTTAGTACCCAGTGGTGTAGAAAAGCCTGTTTTATTTGACCACGTTTTCATTACATCTGCATCTGGAGAGTAGTCATCTCCGATATATATATACATGTTTTCTCTTCCATCTTCTTCATACACCATGTTGTTGTTTTTTCCACCCTGCCAGTTTGGAGGGCTGCAGGGTGGGATGCGAGCAAAGGAGGTGGGATGTGTTACCATAGCAACAAGCTGACTCACTGGCAGGACTGTACCATTTTAGGAAGCCACAGGGGGTCAGCAGCAGATGCAGCCTCTGATATGGGTGTGCTCTCAGTTATTGTTGGAACTGGGACCACAGGAGACACCCCTGTTTTAGAAATAAAACAAACAAAAAAACTAAATCTGTGCTGGTTGCTCAAATCTGGGGTGTCTGGTGATGGGGAGGAGGAGGGGAGGTGGGCAACCGTGGCTGCTTGTAGTATCTGTTGTAATATTTGCTGCTTTGTTTAATTCCTCTTCCACTTTTATGGTCATTGTTGTACATATTGAGTGTGCTGACACATTTGATATGTCTTTATATGTGTCATTAAATTATCTGTTTCAGTTAATTGAAAATGAGAGGCAACTCTTTTCTGTTATTCAATTTCTTTATTATAGAACACATGACCTAATTCTCATATGCAATCTTTTGTGGTTATTTAAAACGTGTATGTGTGTCTGCTAAAGGTGATGTTTCGTAATGCATACTGTAGCTCATAATATAGCACAGTACATAAAATCAAGCCTGGGGGTCGTTTTCTTTGTTTAGAAAGCTTCAGTTTTCTCCCGCTGACACTCAGCTGCAATAATCATGGGTCCACTGTATAAAGATCTAATGGATTAATCACGGGGCATCGCCTCTAGGCCCTCTGCTGTTGCTTTGAAGGTAGTGATTTTGTGCAGCAGTGCAGTATTGTGCTTGTGAATCATGCACTCTTAGTGTCATTACTGTTGCAAAAAATCGTATAAGTCCTAATTTTCTGCTCACTATTAGTGACTTTAATTTTGTGTGATGAAAGAAAGGCATGCTTGCTGTACAGTTTTTTGATTGTATGCAATAATAATAATAATACATCTTCATTATCATCAAACTTCATCATCATCATCATCATCATCAAATTTTTAGTCAATGCCACTCAAATGTTTTACAAAATTTTACAAGATTACTGGAAGTGTTTTGCATGCTGCAGCCACACAGATAGAACGGTTAAAGTTGTGTCTTTATCTCCTTTTTTGCTTTTAGCTTCTGTTTTTTTATGTATATTTAAAATGATATTAGTTATATAGCTTCATTCTTCATCAATGGTTATTCTTACTCTGTTTTTGTTTGTATGATCACCTTTTACATTTTTGTTTCAATGAGAAAATATGATGTATGGTTTGATAAACAAGTACATGTATACGATAAGAATTCCAATATTAAAAGACAGAAAGACAAAGTAGATACAAAAATATTTCACTGAAACGTTTCTCACTTTGAGACAAGTTTTAAAATACTGCCATGGTTGTTTTACTTTTGCTTTAAATACTTTTGAGCAGCTGGTATTGTGATTAATTTGTTCTTTAAAATGTCTTGTTGTGTTTCAAATTCAACTGCTTTATTATTTATTTTTTTCAGGTGTTTAAATATTGGTTTGTACTTTCACTAGCAATTATGTGACTATTAATCTTCATTAAGACTATTTGTTTTTCTCTTGATATGTTTTATTCGAGTTTACACCTTGCAACGTAGTATTATCTGTCTTCTAAATTTTAGCCATAAAATCTACATGTTGATTGGGTTTCTGTTTTCCGGTTCATATTAAATATTTGTTCATTTTATTTATTTTTAAATATTTTTGAATGTAGACTTTTTAAGAAGTTTCAAGGTTCACATGCACAGTTCAGATGATATTTGGATTAATAGTTGCTCTCAATCAGACTGAAATTATTACTATTTGTTTGGAGAATTTCCCTGCTGCAGTCTGCAGCTGAGTGTGGAACAGGTTATTCCAATAGATGTTTTTTTTTTTTGGGGGGGGTAACTCAAGACACTTTCTCAAACTCTTTATCTTTCCTTCTCTCTCTCTCTCTCTCTCTCATCTCTCTCTGTCTGAAAACAGACAACACAATCACAGCCATTCAGGTCTCACATATTTATACATTGTTGAATGGTCATGTTTCTTTAAAGAATACAGGTAGCAACTCACTCACATGTTAACCTTGTTAGGAAATTCTGCTCAAATGATGATCTCCTCAATACATTGTTCTAACCTGTATTTCTCTTTTACAGTACACTACAATACTACATTATATTATTTTACACTTTTACAAAGAACACACTTTTTTACACATTTATACACATTTATGTACTCACGTACAACAGTCTCGCAATAGACAATTAGTTAACTTTCCACACACATACACAAAGATAACTTTGTTTATTGTGAGCCTCATGGTAAGTATGCTGCAGGTGGTGTCTGTACTTCCCAGTGTCCAGCTTTGTATCATCACTAATCTAACCAAACATCCTTGTTTGCTTGTTTTTTTTCTCTTTCATGTTTCCCCCTTGCTGCTTGGTCTTGCTCCCGTTTCCTTCCCAATGCCTGTTAAATCACCAAATAAGGTAAGACCAGCCACTTTTCTATTATTCACACAAAAGTGCCTTTAAAGAAGCCCAGTAGTACAAACATTCGTTTAATCTACAAATATGGCAGATTACCAGTGAACTCAATACTGAATTTCATCTGCTATATCATAATACTGTTACCTGACTGATTAGATATGTGTTGACATCAGTTCAGGTAAGAGGATTCATGTCCAAAACACATTTTGATTATTGAACAGGATGCTAACAACAAATTAGACACTTCGTCAGATGGATGGACACATGGAGCAGATAGTTAATAGTAGTACCTTACAAAATTAGTGCAAATTAGATCTAGAATCTAGAATTAGATTTAGCCTGTCTTGCAAACAGGCTTACATGGTTTAAAGAAAGTATTAGCAGTGAAGACCAGCTGTTAAAGTAAATCGACAGGGTTGCAGCAATTATTCTACTCAGTATCTTGAATTTTAGACATTGGTTTGGTGATGCATGCTGCCCTTCATTTTGTAAATTATAGAGTGTTACATTACAATAAATAAATGACATCACGTTATAAAGACACACAGGAGCATAAATAGTCAGTTCAAAAATGCTAAGCATGTCACACAGATTGAATGTTTAAAAAAGCACAGGCCGAGCTACACTTTACCACAGTTGTTCATTAAAACCGTGTTGAGCTCGCGTAAAGGATTTATCATACTGTGACATTATCTATAATAATTAGACACACCCAGCTGAAATAAAAGAATACAATGCAAAGTTTACAATTAACAAAAATATTAGCTTTGTGGTATATGGACAATGTAATATTTGCATTATAACACTGTCTAGTGTTTTTTTGCCCCCAGTTTACTTTTGTTTTACCTTCCTGAATAACCACAAACATTTGTTTTAATACAATGCTGTTGGTTTATGTGGCACTTCAGAACTTCGAATGTGATTACTATTCTTTTTTTGTTTGATACATGTTTAATTACTGATTACTTTTCATGAGCTGAACAAGTTTAATGTATTGTTACATACATTGTTGACATACATACAGCTTGCTGTAAAATAATCTTGCACAAGAATGCTTTCAAAAGCTACTGTAATTACCTTAATTTTGGAGGAACAGTGCATTACTCTAAAACCTTCCCATACTTTTATGGCTATTCCTTACAGTTTATCACTGAATTAAATGCACTGACATCAAAACAGAAAAATATATTCAGATAGGTCAATATCGCTTCCTAAATTGCGACGGTTAATAGCTGAACATGATAGTCTTCATCAAGGTAAGTTTTATTGTTGCAGGCTTGCTTAATAAACTTTTATCAGCAAGTATTGATAGTGTGTGTTTACATGGCTGGATTAATAACAGCTTTTTTGTGTGTGCAAGCCAATTTTAGACACTACAGCTTTTAGAAATGTACATATTATTCATCTTATTTTTTATCTACTCTATATACAATGTGTCAGGATGCATTTGTTAAGAGTCTCTTGTTCTGTCTTGCATATGTAGACTCATTCTTTAGTAACCTACTAGTTGTTGTTATCGAATATTTTACTTTTTAATTTAACTACTACAAGTGATTACTCACTTACTTCTTCACAAATAACACATTGATGGGAGGCGGTGGCTCAGGTGGTACAATGGATTGTCCTCCAATTTGAAGATTGGCTGCTCGATCCTCAGCTCTACCTGCCCATCTCCCTGTTCCTGGACAAGACGGTGAACTTTTAGTTGCTCCATACAAGTTGTCAACTTTATTTACATGGTTGTGAATGCTATTAAAGAAAAGACAGAATGAGATTAAGTGTTTATAACTTTTTAACTGCCAAGGTCATGAAACTATGCAATCCTGAAGTCAATGAACCTTTTGCAAGTGCTCACAGCTGTCTGTTTCACTTTTATCTGTTATTTTAGTATTTTAGTATAATATTTTCATAAAATCTTGAACTTGCAAAAAAAAGCTCAAGAAATATTGCTGGGAATATGATAAATAAAAACTAGAATTATAAATTACACCAACTTTAAATCCAAAACTGGTGTGAATAAATAAAGAAATATTAAGCACCCAAATTAATTTGAAAAAAAAAGAAAAAGTATTTCTATCTGGCGCTTTTTATAATTAGAAATGTCATTGTGTTGTAGCCACTCTTGGCGTATTTGTACCGTGTGTATCATTGTGATACACAACAGTATAACTAGTCCTGAGGTCTCTCCTCCCTGCAAGAGACTGGCTGTGTCTCTGGCAGCATGCAGCAGCAGCAGTCGGCCGCCTGTGTGGCGCTGTCCACCCTGGTGGTGCTGAAAGAAGCACTCAGCCCTCCCTCCCACTGGCTGCTTGTCAGGCTCTCTTCATCTCCCCCTGTCGCCCACTTCTATTCAAGAAATGTGACTTCTTCAAATACACATGCAAATATACAAAAATGATGTATTTGCATATTAATCTATACATTGCATTGTGCTCTGTTTCACTATTTGGTGATGTTTTATATTTATATTTGTTTTATCATTTATATAATTAAAGCGGGACTGTATGGTCTTATTTGTTTTACTATTATAATGCATTGACAAGGTTTAAAGTTTTTAGAGTGCAGAATAGTGTAATGTTCTAATAAAAATAATTCTGCTCTGTCTGCATGTCTGCTCTATACCAAGGTATGAGAAAGACTGAAGGGAGGCTATGTCTGAGTGTCTGTGTGTAAGAGAGAGAGAGAGAGAGAGAGAGAGAGAGAGAGAGAGAGAGAGAGAGAGAGAGAGAGAGAGAGAGAGAGAGAGAGAGAGAGAGAGAGAGAGAGAGAGAGAGAGAGAGAGAGAGAGAGAGAGAGAGAGAGAGAGAGTACACGCCTTCCTGCTCCATCTGCAGCTCCCCCTCCCATCGCATTTGCTCTACAGACCTCCATACGGGTATTTTGCGCACGGTGGCTGCAGAGAGGATTATCTCTGTGATGCGTGCCGAAAGCCGTGAAGACGTAATGACGTCGGTAGCCCTGCACTGGCTTTTTATGGCCACAGGAAGGCAACGAAGAGCCTTTTCTGCAACAAAGACATGTGCATGCATGCAGGTGCATGGAGATAGGATAGTGGAGGGAATATTATAAACACAATAAATGATTAATCATGCCATTATCAGTCAAGGAATCATTTCAACCACACTGTAATTAGTAATTATATATAAGTAGTATTTCAACTTTAAAATGAGCATTGTAATGTTTATTTTCTTCAGATAATTTAAGGAAAAATATATTTCAAAAACCTGATTAAAAAAATAGAAAATACTCTTCATTATGTCTATAGTTGAAATGCACATGATGGACACGGAGAGACCCTTTCTGTGATTCACCCTTCCACGTGAATCATAGAATGTAGAACGTAGACGCTCGCGGGTAATTGGATTGGTGGAAGTAGCTTTTCTCTCTCGACCAATGAGATCCAGAGTGGTACAAAGAGATCCACTCTCTTCCACAGAGTCGCATCAGCCTCCTGACCGAGACAATTTTCTGCACGGGAGGGGAGGAATGCATATGCAGACGCAAAGCATGACTGACATCGTTTTATTTGAGGACGCAACTCCTTTGGATTATACAACCCTGATCTTTCATTTACGAAATTGGGATTCGAGTGGAAAGATACGGATTCATTGAACGTGGAATAATGTGGAAGAAATTACCGACATGGCAGGTGTTAATGTGGTGGCATCATTTCTTCCTATTGTGGAGTACAATAGACGGACAGATTCGCTACAGCATCCCCGAGGAACTCACCCAGGGTTCGGTGGTAGGAAATATAGCCAAAGATCTGGGTTTGATTGTTTCGGAATTGTACCGGCGTAAATTGCGTATCACCTCGGAGGCTGGTAAGCAGTATTTTAATGTGGACTTGGGGAAAGGAGAATTGGTGGTGACTGACAGGATTGACAGGGAAGAACTGTGTGGCCAACGACCGTCGTGTTTGTTGCCTTTGGAGGTGATTATAGATAACCCCCTCCAACTGCACAGAGTTGAAATTGAAATACAAGACACAAACGATAATTCTCCGAATTTTCTTACAAAAGGAAAACTGTTGAAAATTGCAGAGTTAGTAAATCCAGGCACACGATTTCCTCTCGAGAGCGCACAGGACCTGGACGTAGGCGTCAATTCAGTGCGCTCATATCTTATTAGTCAAAATTATAATTTCAAATTAACAGTGAAAAATCACAAGGACGGAAGAAAGATCCCCGAACTGGTCCTGGATAAACCTCTTGATCGAGAGAAACTGCCTGAACACAATTTAATCCTCACTGCTGTAGATGGTGGAGATCCAGTACGCTCAGGTACAGCGGAAATTACTGTTATAGTACTTGACAATAATGATAATGCACCCCAGTTTGAAAGGCAGGTGTATGAAGCAAATGTCAGCGAAAAGGCAACAACTGGAACTGAAATATTACGTGTTAAAGCCACAGATGCAGACGAGGGACCGAATGGAGAAATTGAATATTTTTTTGCAGACCAAACGACTGATCTGGTATCATCAATGTTTGACATAGACCCGTCCACTGGAGTCATAAAGATTAAAGGCATTTTAGACCACGAAACTAACTTTTTACATAGATTTGATGTAACTGCAAAAGATAAAGGAAATCCACAGATGGATGGGCATTGTGGTGTTGAAATTAGAGTAATTGACATTAACGACAATATCCCTGAAATAATTGTGACATCACTAACAACACCTGTATCTGAGGACTCGGCAATAGGAACAGTTATTGCGATATTAAGCGCAAAAGATACGGATTCTGGTGACAATGGTAAAGTTATTTTAAATATATCTCCTATGTCCCCTTTTAAATTAAAGCCATCGGTATCTAATCATTACTCACTGGTGACAAATGAACGGCTTGACCGTGAAAAAAATGATCGGTACAGTGTCAAGATAACTGCCGCGGATGCTGGAAAACCCCCATTAAAAAGTGAAAAAGTAGTAATTGTTGAATTAATGGATGTAAATGACAACCCGCCACTTTTTTCCCAGTCCACATACATAGTGTATGTAAGGGAAAACTATGCTCCTGGAAACATTTTGTGTTTTGTATCAGCAAATGATGCTGATTCGGGTGAAAACGCTAAAATTGCTTACTCTATACTAGACTCTAAAGTTCAGGACGTTTCTGTGTCTTCTTATGTTTACATTAACTCGGATAACGGCAGCATCTACAGCATGCACTCGTTTGATTATGAGAAACTGAAGGTGTTTGAGATTCAGGTTCAGGCAAAGGACCAGGGCTCTCCGTCTCTCAGCAGCAACGCCACTGTCCATGTTTTCATCCTGGACCAGAACGACAACGCCCCCGCTGTTATTTACCCCTCCTCTGCTGTCCTGGGCTCCCTCTCTCATCAGAGGATGCCCCGCTCCGCTAAAGCGGGTCACCTGGTTACAAAGGTGACGGCTGTGGACGCAGACTCGGGCCATAACGCCTGGATCTCCTACAAACTGGCAGAGGCCACAGACGCCTCTCTGTTCACCGTCAATCTGTACACAGGAGAGGTGAGGACTAAACGCGCTGTGTCCGAGCAGGACGACTCCTCTCAGAGGCTGCTCATTGAGATCAGGGACGACGGAGAACCGGTCCAGTCCGCCACCGTCACGGTGTCCATCCTGGTGGAGGACGGTCTCCATGAACCCATCTTAGACCTCCGACAGAAAGCGGCCGAGCCCAGCAAGAAAACAGGCAGAATCACCCTTTATCTGATTCTGTCTCTGGCCTCGGTGTCCGTGCTGTCTCTGGTGACTTTTCTCATCTTAGCGGTGAAATGCATCAGGAGCAGCAGCAGCAGCGGGAGTTGCTGCACGAGACGGAGCGACTGTGATGATTACAAGAACCCCAACAGAAACCTGCAGATTCAGCTCAACACTGACGGACCCATAAAGTATGTGGAGGTCCTGGGAGGAGACATGTTGTCTCAGAGTCAGTCCTTCAGGTCCTGCATGTCTCCAATGTCCGAGTACAGTGATTTCACTCTGATCAAACCCAGCAGCACCACAGACTTTAAGGAGGTGATCAGTGTGCTGGATGCGTCGTTACCCGACAGCACCTGGACCTTTGAGAGCCAACAGGTGAGCACATAATATTTTATGTAGCTTTATTTGGCTTTAAGTGTTGGTAAATCTATCTATCTATCTATCTATCTATCTATCTATCTATCTATCTATCTATCTATCTATCTATCTATCTATCTATCTATCTATCTATCTATTTGTCGTTATCAAAGCGCACATTTCAGTAGCGAGTTGTCAGCACTTCAGCACCATTGAGGTGGACAGCGACTGGCACTGCAACCGATAACTCAGAAGCATGGTGTGAAATTTTTTGGGGTTTTTTTGTTTAACGCAATATTTTGCAGTATATAGTGTGTGTTATGCTCTTTGGTGTGCCTGGTTGGATAATTGTCAAATTAAATCTCCGTGACATTGCAAACAGGCGAGAAAAGCTGTGTCTTTAAGAGTGTAGATCAACGTGCTTCTTATTGGATCACAGAAGTGAACGCTGTGCACCAATAGGATCCAGGACTGTACAAAGCAATCCAGTCCCTGCCCCCATTCAGCCTCGGCGCTGAGACTCCGACAATGCAAAGAAGAGAGCGAGCCATGAGCTCATATTTCACAATATGACTATTCCATATTTAGGTTTGATTCCATACGCAGTAATTTGTGAAAAATATTCGATTGGGAGCGATCATGGATTACAGATTGTTCGTTTTTCTGACACGATGTTGATTGGATATACTTTGTTATAGCAGTCCAAGGATGACAAAGAGAAAAGGATATCCAGACTGGAGGTGGCTGGCGCTTTGGTGTCATCATTTCTTTTTCTTGTGGAGTACAATACACGGACAGACTCGTTACAGCATCACGGAGGAATTAAAAGAGGGATCCGTGGTTGGAAACCTTGCCAAAGATTTAGGTTTGGGATTGTCAGAGATTTTTGACCGCAAGCTGCATGTTGCCTCTGAGGCTGGTAAGCAGTACTTCAGCGTGGATGCGGGAAAGGGCGAGCTGGTTGTGAATGACAGAATAGACAGAGAGGCTTTATGTGGACAAAGCGCCAACTGTGTGCTGCCTCTGCAAGTTGTAATCGAAGACCCATTGCAACTTTTTCGCGTCGAAGTCGATATTCAAGATGTTAACGACAACGCACCCAGATTTCCATCAAATGATATTAGTTTAGAAATAGCGGAATCCACTGTTACGGGAGTTCGTTTTCCCCTCGAAAGCGCAGTGGATTCGGATGTTGGTAGCAATTCATTAAAATCATACACTCTAAGTAAAGATGAATGTTTTAGTGTGAGAGTTAAGGAAGTCGCGGGTGGAAGAAAGGTCCCTGAATTGATTTTAGCAAAACTGTTAGATCGAGAGAGAAAAGGCGTGCACAAGCTGCTTTTAACAGCTTTAGATGGAGGTAATCCAGTAAGATCAGGGACTGCTCAGATAACTATCACAGTCCTTGACATTAACGATAATGTCCCTGTTTTTGAGAAACCGCTGTATAAAGTATCTGTACATGAAAACGCCGCAGAAGGTACATTGATAGTCCAAACAACTGCGACAGACATGGATGATGGTCAAAACGGAGAAATTGAATATTCATTCGGGGCACACACATCGGATGCGGTTCTTTCTGTTTTTTCTATAGATCAAATATCAGGTACAATAGTTCTTAAAGGAAAGTTAGATTTTGAGGAGACTGCAAATTATGAATTGGACATTAGTGCGAAAGACAAAGGCACTCCGAGGATGGAGGGACATTGCACTGTGCATGTTGAAGTTTTAGATATTAATGATAACGCACCTGAAATAATATTGACTTCTCACCCGAAGCCAGTGCGTGAAGACTCATTGAATGGTACAGTTGTAGCTTTGCTCACTGTCAGAGATCTTGACTCAGGTGATAATGGAAAAATAACGTTAAAAGTTCCCTTGAAATCTCATTTCACCCTGAAATCATCATTTTCCCATAATTACGCACTGGTTACCAATGGTGCTTTAGATCGGGAAAACGTTTCAGAATATAAAATTGAGATAACGGCTACTGATTCAGGTTCTCCTGCACTTTCTACTAAAAAAATTGTTCCTGTCATCATAAGTGATGTGAATGATAATGCTCCTTTATTCACCCAGCTCTCTTATAATGTGTATTTAAAAGAAAATGGAGTACCTGGTTCTATACTGTACTCAGTATCAGCTTCTGACCTGGATTCGGGTGAAAACGCTAAAATAACTTACTCCATACTGGACTCTAAAGTTCAGGACGTTTCTGTGTCTTCTTATGTTTATATTAACTCAGATAACGGCAGCATCTACAGCATGCACTCGTTTGATTATGAGAAACTGAAGGTGTTTGAGATTAAGATTCAGGCAAAGGACCAGGGCTCTCCGTCTCTCAGCAGCAACGCCACTGTCCATGTTTTCATCCTGGACCAGAACGACAACGCCCCCGCTGTTATTTACCCCTCCTCCGCTGTCCTGGGC
This sequence comes from Blennius ocellaris, assembly GCF_963422515.1. Lineage (NCBI taxonomy): Eukaryota > Metazoa > Chordata > Actinopteri > Blenniiformes > Blenniidae > Blennius > Blennius ocellaris. The sequence goes on along the minus strand of NC_137658.1, from coordinate 8,719,473 downwards.
TCCCTCTCTCATCAGAGGATGCCCCGCTCCGCTAAAGCGGGTCACCTGGTTACAAAGGTGACGGCTGTGGACGCAGACTCGGGCCATAACGCCTGGATCTCCTACAAACTGGCAGAGGCCACAGACGCCTCTCTGTTCACCGTCAATCTGTACACAGGAGAGGTGAGGACTAAACGCCCTGTGTCCGAGCAGGACGACTCCTCTCAGAGATTGCTCATTGAGATCAGGGACGACGGAGAACCGGTCCAGTCCGCCACCGTCACGGTGTCTATCCTGGTGGAGGACGGTCTCCATGAACCGATCTTAGACCTCCGACAGAAAGCGGCCGAGCCCAGCAAGAAAACAGGCAGAATCACCCTTTATTTGATTCTGTCTCTGGCCTCGGTGTCCGTGCTGTCTCTGGTGACTTTTCTCATCTTAGCGGTGAAATGCATCAGGAGCAGCAGCAGCAGCGGGAGTTGCTGCACGAGACGGAGCGACTGTGATGGTTACAAGAACCCCAACAGAAACCTGCAGATTCAGCTCAACACTGATGGACCCATAAAGTACGTGGAGGTCCTGGGAGGAGACATGTTGTCTCAGAGTCAGTCCTTCAGGTCCTGCATGTCTCCAATGTCCGAGTACAGTGATTTCACTCTGATCAAACCCAGCAGCACCACAGACTTTAAGGAGGTGATCAGTGTGCTGGATGCGTCATTACCCGACAGCACCTGGACCTTTGAGAGCCAACAGGTGAGAAAATTATAAATTTGAGATCATATTTATTCTTGTATCTGTTCTGTTGCAAAAATATCACTATTGGCCATAGATTACATGATTTCATTGTATACATATTCTTAGTTTGCGTCTCTCAAATCAAATGACTTTTTATTTGTTCTTATTTTTCCTTGCTGCTGTATGACACACACACTCACACACGCCCACACACACACACACACGCACACGCACGCACACGCACACACACGTTTTTTTTGTTCTCGCTCTCGTGTATTTATTATGAATTACTAACCCCGAGACATAGAACAGCTATGCAGTACTTTGCCACTTTAAGAGCCGCGATCCTCTTCCGTCTCATTGGGTGGTGGAGACTGACGCTGAGCTCCAATAGGATTCAGAACTGTACAAAGAAATCTATCGCCTGCCCCCCTGCAGCCTCAGAGCTATAGCACTTACAACAATGAAATGAGCTCGGGAGGAGACAGCAATGAAGTCGCCTTTTCTACATATTGTATTTACTTCAACTCGCAGCCATGCGCAAACACTATTGCGTTTTAGGAGAAAGGAGTATTCTACATTATACTGGATTCTGGCTTTGCTGTAAGCATGATCTTACTGGGAATTAACGTGATCTAGCCGATCAAGGATGACAAAGAGAATGGGATACCGAGACTGGAGATGTATTGCGCTTTGGTGGCACCATTTCTTCCTCTTGTGGAGTACAATAGACGGACAGACTCGTTACAGCATCCCGGAGGAACTAAAACAAGGCTCGGTGGTCGGAAATCTAGCAAAAGATCTCGGTTTGGGACTAACTGAAATTTTTGACCGAAAAATGAGTGTCGCCTCTGAGGCTGGTAAGCACTATTTCAGCGTGGATGCGGGGAAGGGTGAGCTGGTCGTGAATGACAGGATAGATAGAGAGGCTTTATGCGGGCAAAGCGCGAGCTGTGTTCTGCCTCTGCAAGTAGTAGTTGAAAATCCTTTGCAATCAAGTCGAATAGAAGTGGAAATAAAAGACATAAATGATAACTCTCCCAGTTTTGTTACTCGTGAGATTAATCTTAATATACCAGAATCAGTTGCTGTTGGAAAACGATTTCCTTTAGAAAGTGCGGACGACCCTGATGTTGGAAGCAATTCTTTAAAAACATACTCTCTGAGTAAAAATGATCATTTTTCTTTAAAATTTAAGGAAACGAAGCATGGTGAATCTGTACCGGAATTAGTGTTAGAGAAGCCATTGGATCGAGAGAAAAATGCCCTTCATCAGCTGCTGTTGACAGCATTAGATGGAGGAAATCCTGTCAAATCAGGAACCTGTCAGATAACTGTTACTGTGCTCGATATTAATGATAATTTTCCAGTTTTCAGTGAGAATGAGTTAAAAGTTTCTTTAAAAGAGAACAGCACCAAAGGGATATTTGTAATCAAACTCACAGCTACAGACGCTGACGAGGGTCTTAATGGAGAAATTTCATATTCTTTTGGGTCACGAACTCCAGACTCTGTCTTGTCGACGTTTGATATTAATCATGCAACGGGGGGAATTGTATTAAAGGGGGCGCTGGATTACGAAAGTTATAGATCATACCTAATTGACATAACAGCTAAAGATAAAGGGATCCCTGAAATGGAGGGACACTGTCGAGTACGGGTGGATGTAGAGGATATAAATGATAATGCTCCGGAGATTGTGCTCACTTCAAAACCCAGTTCCGTCCGTGAAAACGCATCAAGTGGCACAGTTGTTGCTTTGATTAGCGCACGAGATATTGACTCCGGAGATAACGGTAAAATGACATTAAATGTCCACAAACGCTTTCCTTTCACTCTAAAACCTTCATTTTCAAATAATTACGAGCTGATTACCAGTGGTGCTTTGGACCGAGAGAGTTTTTCTGAGTACGATGTTGAAATAACAGCCACAGATTCCGGCTCTCCTCGTCTCTCCAGCAGCAGAATTATACCTGTCAGAATCACTGATGTAAATGACAATGCTCCATTGTTTACTCAGAAAACGTACAATGTGTATTTGAAAGAAAATGGCGTCCCGGGATCTATACTGTACTCAGTATCAGCTTCTGATCTGGATTCTGGTGAAAATGCTAAAATAACTTACTCCATACTGGACTCTAAAGTTCAGGACGTTTCTGTGTCTTCTTATGTTTACATTAACTCAGATAACGGCAGCATCTACAGCATGCACTCATTTGATTATGAAAAACTGAAGGTGTTTGAGATTAAGGTTCAGGCAAAGGACCAGGGCTCTCCGTCTCTCAGCAGCAACGCCACTGTCCATGTTTTCATCCTGGACCAGAACGACAATGCCCCCGCTGTTATTTACCCCTCCTCCGCTGTCCTGGGCTCCCTCTCTCATCAGAGGATGCCCCGCTCCGCTAAAGCGGGTCACCTGGTTACAAAGGTGACGGCTGTGGACGCAGACTCGGGCCATAACGCCTGGATCTCCTACAAACTGGCAGAGGCCACAGACGCCTCTCTGTTCACCGTCAATCTGTACACAGGAGAGGTGAGGACTAAACGCGCTGCGTCCGAGCAGGACGACTCCTCTCAGAGGCTGCTCATTGAAATCAGGGACGACGGAGAACCGGTCCAGTCCGCCACCGTCACGGTGTCCATCCTGATGGAGGACGGTCTCCATGAACCCATCTTAGACCTCCGACAGAAAGCGGCCGAGCCCAGCAAGAAAACAGGCAGAATCACCCTTTATCTGATTCTGTCTCTGGCCTCGGTGTCCGTGCTGTCTCTGGTGACTTTTCTCATCTTAGCGGTGAAATGCATCAGGAGCAGCAGTAGCAGCGGGAGCTGCTGCACGAGACGGAGCGACTGTGATGATTACAAGAACCCCAACAGAAACCTGCAGATTCAGCTCAACACTGACGGACCCATAAAGTATGTGGAGGTCCTGGGAGGAGACATGTTGTCTCAGAGTCAGTCCTTCAGGTCCTGCATGTCTCCAATGTCCGAGTACAGTGATTTCACTCTGATCAAACCCAGCAGCACCACAGACTTTAAGGAGGTGATCAGTGTGCTGGATGCGTCGTTACCCGACAGCACCTGGACCTTTGAGAGCCAGCAGGTGAGCAGAAGATAACGATTTTCTGTTTTGTTTTATCTTGTGTGAAACTATGAAAAGTGAAGATACTCCATTGTGTCCCATTTGGGAACACGTCTTTGTGCGGTTCAAAAGGTGAAAAAGAAGTGATCAACCATGATGCTCTGAGTGCCAGTTGTTTTCTATTCCTCTGGAAGCTTATTATTTCACACTATTGTGCGTGAATTTTGGTGTATTGTTTTCTTCTCATCCAGAATGTAAACTAGGCTAGAACTACATGGTGTTTATTTAATCTTGTTTAATTATTTCCTCGGATTTATATCACTGCCACAATTGAATGGAACCTATTTCGTTTCAGAACCACGGACAGCGACACTGCGTTGATCTTGCCAAACGCTTAGATTTGTCATTGCTATCACTGACATTTCGGAATGTCATATGTGATTTTTTTTTTCTACAGTTGTGAATAAGCAACAATTAATGTGTGTGTGCGTGTGTGTGTCACAGCAGCAAGGCAAGATTAGAACGGGATCTACTTTGGCAGAACATTGAGGGCTATTTAATTAGCAGATTGAGATTTTTCGCATTTTTTTTTCCAGTTTCATTTTACTTGTTCGAGTACGGGTTCATTATGGAACTGTTTGTGGGAAAGGTAATAAATTTGCATTCTGAATGAAATCAGTCCTATTAAAAAAGACAATTTCCAGCCATGATTTTTTTTACCCCAAAGCTTTATTTTTCTATTCTTAACGCTCATTGATAATCGCAATGCTGTGCCATTTCATACAATACGAAGCCGTCATGCTGCTTCTTGAACATGCAGGCTGGGTTATTGGAGGCAGCGGAGTGATGTTCAACCAATAGAACTGTGAGCTGTACAAAGAGATCTACTCCCTCCCCCATCCATCCTCCCCACTGTAGTCAGTTGTAGCTTGGAGCCCGAGCTGAGAACAGGATGCGTTCTAACATTCGGATTAAATAATATACATGACATTTACATCTCACGATGTATAATTACAGATGTCTTCTGTGTGCAGCAAGATCGCCATTGCTGGATTTCCATATCGACTTCTTTGTTTTAAGGAACATATTGATGGGGAGATTCGTTGCATTGTAACGGACCGGGGATGACAAAGAAAATGGAATATCGAGGCTGGAGACGGCTGGCTCTTTGGTGGCATCATTTCTTTCTCCTGTGGAGTACTATAGACGGACAGACTCGTTACAGCATCCCCGAGGAGTTGGAACGGGGATCTCTTGTTGGAAATCTTGCCAAAGACCTGGGTTTAGGACTTTCGGACATTTTTGAGCGTAAACTGCGCGTCGCCTCAGAAGCTGGTGAGCAGTATTTCAGAGTGGATGCGGGAAAGGGTGAGCTGGTGGTGAATGATAGAATAGACAGGGAGGCTTTATGTGGACAGAGCACTAGCTGTGTTTTACCTCTGCAGGTTGTTATAGAAAACCCACTGCAGTTGCACCGGATAGAGGTTGAGATAAAAGATGTAAACGACAACGCTCCGAGTTTTCTCAAAAGCGATCATGTAATAGAAATTGCCGAATCCACCGTTGTTGGTGTTCGATTTCCCCTCGAAATGGCAGAGGACACGGATGTGGGGAGTAACGGGTTGAAAACGTACTCATTAAGCAAAGACGAGTGTTTCACACTAAAAATAAAAGAAATTGAAAATGGTAGAAAAACACCGGAGTTAGTATTAAATAAATCATTGGATCGAGAGAAAAAAGCCATTCACAATTTAATTCTCACTGCTATGGACGGAGGAAGCCCAGACAAGTCCGGGACCTCAAAAATAACAATAACAGTGCTTGATAGTAATGACAATGTGCCATTATTTGAAAACAATTTTTATAAGATTGCTGTTAAAGAAAACACTGCTAATGGTTCCTATATAATAACAACCAAAGCAACTGACGTGGATGAGGGTCCAAATGGAGAGATTGAGTACTCACTCGGTGTGCACACACCACCATCCGTGCAGTCCCTTTTTTATATAAATACATTGACAGGAGAATTGTTTTTGAAACGACAGTTAGATTATGAGACTCAAACTTCTTATCGTGTAGACATAACTGCAAAAGACAAAGGCTTTCCAAAGATGGAGGGTCATTGTAGTGTCCAGGTAGATGTTTTAGACGTAAATGACAACGCTCCTGAAATTGTCCTCACTTCAAAATCAACTTCGGTGCCTGAAGACTCTCGCAGTGGGACAGTGGTGGCTTTGCTCAGTGTCCGTGATCTTGACTCCGGTGATAACGGTAAAGTAACGATACAGTTGACCAAAGGTTCGCCTTTTGCTCTGACGCCGTCTTTTTCTAATAATTATGCACTTGTCACTAACGGGGCTTTAGACAGAGAAACCTTTCCAGAGTACAATATTGAGATTACCGCTACTGATTCAGGCTCCCCACTGCTTTCAACCAAGAAAATCATACCTGTTACTGTCACTGATGTGAATGATAACCCACCAGTATTTACCCAGCTCTTATATAATGTTTATTTGAAAGAAAATGGAGTACCGGGATCTATACTGTACTCAGTATCAGCTTCTGACGTGGATTCTGGTGAAAACGCTAAAATAACTTACTCCATACTGGACTCTAAAGTACAGGACGTCTCTGTGTCGTCTTATGTTTACATTAACTCGGATAACGGCAGCATCTACAGCATGCACTCATTTGATTATGAGAAACTGAAAGTGTTTGAGATTAAGGTTCAGGCAAAGGACCAGGGCTCTCCGTCTCTCAGCAGCAACGCCACTGTCCATGTTTTCATCCTGGACCAGAACGACAATGCCCCCGCTGTTATTTACCCCTCCTCCGCTGTCCTGGGCTCCCTCTCTCATCAGAGGATGCCGCGCTCCGCTAAAGCGGGTCACCTGGTTACAAAGGTGACGGCTGTGGACGCAGACTCGGGCCATAACGCCTGGATCTCCTACAAACTGGCAGAGGCCACAGACGCCTCTCTGTTCACCGTCAATCTGTACACAGGAGAGGTGAGGACTAAACGCGCTGCGTCCGAGCAGGACGACTCCTCTCAGAGATTGCTCATTGAGATCAGGGACGACGGTGAACCGGTCCAGTCCGCCACCGTCACGGTGTCCATCCTGGTGGAGGACGGTCTCCATGAACCGATCTTAGACCTCCGACAGAAAGCGGCCGAGCCCAGCAAGAAAACAGGCAGAATCACCCTTTATTTGATTCTGTCTCTGGCCTCGGTGTCCGTGCTGTCTCTGGTGACTTTCCTCATCTTAGCGGTGAAATGCATCAGGAGCAGCAGCAGCAGCGAGAGTTGCTGCACGAGACGGAGCGACTGTGATGATTACAAGAACCCCAACAGAAACCTGCAACTTCAGCTCAACACTGACGGACCTATAAAGTACGTGGAGGTCCTGGGAGGAGACATGTTGTCTCAGAGTCAGTCGTTCAGGTCCTGCATGTCTCCAATGTCCGAGTACAGTGATTTCACTCTGATCAAACCCAGCAGCACCACAGACTTTAAGGAGGTGATCAGTGTGCTGGATGCGTCGTTACCCGACAGCACCTGGACCTTTGAGAGCCAACAGGTGAGGCGAAATCTGTATTTGAAATCTGCATTGTTTTTGAATATTTTTATTTATTTGCTTGTATTAATCATTGGCGTTGATTTGAACCTCCCAGTTTCATTGATAAAGAATGGAATGCTGAGCTTTTCAGTTTTGTTTTGTCTGTTCGATATGAACCAAAATTAATACGAGTCGTGATATTATGTTCCATGTGTTTAACATGTTTGACAATTGATCAAACATCCATTTCATGCATATCTGAGTTATGAACATTTTGGCTGAATAACGCACAGGCATCATAACGTTGTAGCGTCGCAGACAGGACGTGTTTTGAATTTCTATTTACTATTCAGAATTGGTAATTATTCATATGGACTCTAATGCGTCATACACCACAGGGTTGTGATTAGTTGCAACATCTATCTTCCTCGTGAACACATCCTTAACAATATCTGCATTGAGCAGGATAGCAACGATGAAACAATAACAGAAACACAAAACCAACCGTTATAACTACAATAACTTAGATTCGAATTACCGGGAAATGACATCCCATAATCCCTTGGTTCACCAGCATCCCGCTGCAGTCTCAACATTGTTTTTATAAGCGCAAATTGTGTTATTGGTTTTTTTTATTGTCTGGTGTTATTTATTAATTTTCAATGTAAGAATGAAGTTTTGTTTCGTTAGTTGAATTCGAGTTAATTAATGCACTGTCAGGACTGGCGTTTCAGCTTCCCATTTGTTAAAAATTGTCTTTCTTTTTCTGAGATATATGTTGTATTTAATTGTGGCGATGATATGATATCTCAGCAACACGATCACGTAAAGAGACTTGTGGACTTTTGACAAACACGCCTCTATCACCCATTGCATTTAATCTAGTGGAATTCTCAAAAGGCCCAGCTATTTCTTTAACGGCATCACTCCGGCTTCTGCTTTATTGGACGATGTGAGAGACGCTCTGCTCCAATAGCATGCAGGACTGTACAAAGAGATCTACCCCCTCCCCCTCGCAGTCTCAGCATCACAAACATTCACAATGCAAAGGGCTGAAGGACGGTGGGATGCGTTCACCTCACGGAGCTGAGAATATATTCACTATTTTAAGCTTCCGACATGGCCCAAACTGTTTTGGATAATTTAGCAGGCGGAGACAGAGCGCATTGGAAGTGGATATTTACTTTGTTACTCTTGATGGCAAACAACATAATCTAACGGACCGAGAATGACAAAGAAAATGGGATACAAAGACTGGAGATGTCTGGTGCTCTGGTGGTATTTTTCCTCTCTCCTGTGGAGTACAGTAAATTGCCAGACTCGCTACAGCGTACCAGAGGAACTGAAACAGGGAGCTGTGGTAGGAAATCTTGCCAAAGATCTGGGTTTGGGATTAACAGATATTTTTGACCGTAAATTACGTGTCGCCTCTGAAACGGGAGAGCAGTACTTCACTGTGGATGCGGGAAAGGGCGAGCTGGTGGTGAATGACAGAATAGATAGAGAGGCTTTGTGCGGCAACAGCATCACCTGCGTTTTGCCTCTCCAACTAGTTCTTGAAAATCCTTTACATTTACACAGAATTGAGGTAGAAATAAAAGACATTAATGACAATTCACCCATTTTCCATTCAAAACAATTATCGTTGAAAATTGCGGAATCTGCTGCAGTTGGAACTCGTTTCCTTTTGGAAGGTGCGGAGGATTTAGATGTGGGAGGTAATTCAGTAAAATCTTACATATTAGCGAAAAACGAATGTTTTACTCTAAAAATTAAGGAGGTTGATGATGGTAAAACAGTCCCCGAGTTAGTATTAGAAAAGCCCCTTGATCGAGAGAAAAAGGCAGTCCATCAGCTGTTACTGACAGCTTTAGATGGCGGAAACCCAGTCCTGTCTGGTACCTCACAAATAACTGTGACAGTGTTAGACAACAATGACAATTTCCCGATATTTGATAAAAATGTCTATAAAGTATCCTTACATGAGGATTCTTCAAAAGATACCTTCGTAATCAAAATCGAGGCGACTGATGCTGATGAAGGACCAAACGGAGAAGTTGAATTTTCTTTTGGTCCACGGACACCAGACTCCGTGTTATCCGTGTTTGAGATCAATTCGCTAACTGGAGAAATACGCTTGAAAGGAGGGCTAGATTATGAACAAGCCTCGTCATATAAAATCGAAATTACTGCAAAGGATAAGGGGATTCCTACAATGGAGAGTAGTTGTCGTTTACAAATAGATGTTGTGGACGTTAATGACAATACTCCAGAAATCGTTCTTACGTCTGAACCACAGCCTGTGCGCGAAGACTCACCAACTGGTACTGTGGTGGCTTTACTCAATGCACGTGATGCTGACTCTGGTAATAATAGTAAAGTAACACTGAGATTACCCAAAGGCTCTCCTTTCACTTTAAAGCCTTCATATTCTAATAATTATGCGCTGGTTACCAGTGGTTCTTTAGACCGAGAAAGCAGGTCAGATTATAATATTGAAATAACAGCCACGGACTCAGGCTCACCTCCACTCTCCAGTAAAAAAATCATACCGGTCAAAATCACTGATGTGAATGACAATGCTCCAGTATTCACTCAGCGAATGTATAATGTGTATTTGAAAGAAAATGGAGTACCGGGATCTATACTGTACTCAGTATCAGCTTCTGACCTGGATTCTGGTGAAAACGCTCAAATAACTTACTCCATACTGGACTCTAAAGTTCAGGACGTTTCTGTGTCTTCTTATGTTTACATTAACTCAGATAACGGCAGCATCTACAGCATGCACTCGTTTGATTATGAGAAACTGAAGGTGTTTGAGATTAAGGTTCAGGCAAAGGACCAGGGCTCTTCGTCTCTCAGCAGCAACGCCACTGTCCATGTTTTCATCCTGGACCAGAACGACAACGCCCCCGCTGTTATTTACCCCTCCTCCGCTGTCCTGGGCTCCCTCTCTCATCAGAGGATGCCCCGCTCCGCTAAAGCGGGTCACCTGGTTACAAAGGTGACGGCTGTGGACGCAGACTCGGGCCACAACGCCTGGATCTCCTACAAACTGGCAGAGGCCACAGACGCCTCTCTGTTCACCGTCAATCTGTACACAGGAGAGGTGAGGACTAAACGCGCTGCGTCCGAGCAGGACGACTCCTCTCAGAGGCTGCTCATTGAAATCAGGGACGACGGAGAACCGGTCCAGTCCGCCACCGTCACGGTGTCCATCCTGGTGGAGGACGGTCTCCATGAACCCATCTTAGACCTCCGACAGAAAGCGATCGAGCCCAGCAAGAAAACCGGCAGAATCACCCTTTATCTGATTCTGTCTCTGGCCTCGGTGTCCGTGCTGTCTCTGGTGACTTTTCTCATCTTAGCGGTGAAATGCATCAGGAGCAGCAGCAGCAGCGGGAGTTGCTGCACGAGACGCAGCGACTGTGATGGTTACAAGAACCCCAACAGAAACCTGCAGATTCAGCTCAACACTGATGGACCCATAAAGTACGTGGAGGTCCTGGGAGGAGACATGTTGTCTCAGAGTCAGTCCTTCAGGTCCTGCATGTCCCCAATGTCCGAGTACAGTGATTTCACTCTGATCAAACCCAGCAGCACCACAGACTTTAAGGAGGTGATCAGTGTGCTGGATGCGTCGTTACCCGACAGCACCTGGACCTTTGAGAGCCAACAGGTGAGCAGAAGATGACGATTTTCTGTTTTGTTTTATCTTGTGTGAAACTCTGAAAAGTGAAAATACTCCATTGTGTCCCGTTTGGGAATACGTCTTTGTGCGATTCAAAAGGTGAAAAAGAAGTGATCAACCACGATGCTCTGCGTGCCATTTGTTCTGTATTCCTGTAGAATATTAGTATATTAGACTATTGTGCGTGGATTTTGGTGTGTTTTGTTTCTCGTCCAGAATTTAAACGAGGTTGGAATTACATGGTGTTTATTTCATTTTGTTTAGTTATTTCCCCGGTTTTATATCACTGCCACAATTGAATGGAACCTACTTCGTTTCAGAACCACGGACAGGGACACTGAGTTGATCGTTGTCATTGCCGTTACTGACATCTTTTTTAACAGTTGTGAATAAGCAACAATTACTGTGTGTGTGTGTGTGTGTGTGTGTGTGTGTGTGTGTGTGTGTGTGTGTGTGTGTGTGTGTGTGTGTGTGTGTGTGTGTGTGTGTGTGTGTGTGTGTGTGTGTGTGTGTGTGTGTGTGTGTGTGTGTGTGTGTGTGTGTGTGTGTGTGTGTGCATACATAGTATTCCAAAAGCTATTTTGTCTTTTAAATCCATGTAAAACATTTTGGCATCCTATTTTCAACCACTGTGGCTTTAAAAGCACTCACCTCCTCTGACTGGTTACAGGAGACTATGTCTGTGCGCCAATGAAGCAAAGCGCTTTACAAAGAGATCTAGTCCCTCCCCCACGCAACCACAGCAAAATGCACACTTTTGTTGCACGGGTATGATGACAGGCAGCGATGGTCTGCGAGGGTTTTTCTTTCTTTCTTTCTTTAAAAAAAATAATAACACGGTGTCATTTTCTTCTCATCTGATTTTGGATTGCTGTTTTGGAATACAGCGTCATGGAATTGGATGGTCAATTTCGGATTTTTGATCGCTTTACTTTCATTGGAAAATAATTCTAAAGGATACGGGATGACAAAGACAATAGGATACAGAGACTGGAGATGGCTGGCCCTATGGTGGCATTTTTTCTTACTTCTGTGGAGTACAATAGACGGACAGACTCGTTACAGCGTGCCAGAGGAATTAAAGGAAGGATCTGTGGTAGGAAATCTTGCCAAAGATCTGGGTTTAGGGCTTTCGGACATTTCTGAGAGAAAACTGCGAGTCGCCTCTGAGGCTGATAAGCAGTATTTCACTGTGGATGCGGGAAAGGGCGAGCTGGTAGTGAACGACAGAATAGACAGAGAGGCTTTATGTGGACAAAGTGCCAGCTGTATATTGACTCTGCAAGTTGTCATAGATAATCCCTTGCAATTGTATCGAGTAGAGGTGGAAATACAAGATATCAATGATAATTTCCCCAAATTCCCATCTCACGAGAAAATATTCCAAATAGCAGAGTCTGCTGCAGCAGGGACTCGTTTTCCTTTGGAAACGGCACAGGACCTTGATGTCGGAGTGAATTCAGTACGATCTTATATTTTGAGCAAAGATGAGTTTTTCAGTTTGAAAATCAAAGATATTTCCGGGGGTAGAAAAGTGCCGGAGTTAATCTTGTCAAAATCTCTTGACAGAGAAAAAAAGCCGAAGCATCAACTCCAATTAACAGCTTTAGACGGAGGAAACCCAGTCAAATCTGGGACTTGTCAGATAACTATAGATGTCATGGATATCAATGATAATTTCCCCTTGTTTGAGAAAAATATTTATAAAGTCACCATCAGTGAGAATAGCGTACCGGGAGCACCTATCATTAAACTTACAGCAAAAGATGCGGATGAAGGACTCAATGGAGAAGTAGAATATTCGTTTGAAACACACACAACAGATATAGTAAAATCCATATTTGATATTGATAAAGTCACCGGTGAAATAAGTCTGGAAGGAAAGCTGGATTTCGAAACAACTGCCAATTATGAAATCGACATATCTGCAAGAGACAAAGGAACTCCGAGAATGGAAGGCCATTGTACGGTTCATATTGAGGTCGTAGATGTTAATGATAACGCTCCTAATATATTTCTGACCTCTCAACCAAACTCCGTGTCTGAAGACGCACCGAGTGGCACAGTGGTGGCTTTAATTAGTGCTCGAGACCTTGATTCCGGTGATAACGGTAAAGTTACGTTACGGCTCCCAAAGAGCTCTCCGTTCAATCTTAAACCATCTTTTTCTGATAATTACGCACTGGTCACGGCTGGTGTTTTAGACCGAGAGGCATTCTCAGAATATAATGTTGAAATAACAGCCACTGATTTAGGTTCCCCGCCTCTGTCCATGAAGAAGGCGATCAAAGTCGCTATTACAGATGTGAATGATAATTCGCCCGAATTCACTCAGCCCTCTTATACTGTCTATTTAAAAGAAAATGGAGTGCCGGGATCGATTTTGTACTCAGTATCGGCTTCAGACCTGGATTCTGGTGAAAACGCTAAAATTATTTACTCCATACTGGACTCTAAAGTCCAGGACGTTTCTGTATCGTCTTATGTTTACATTAACTCAGATAACGGCAGCATCTACAGCATGCACTCGTTTGATTATGAGAAACTGAAGGTGTTTGAGATTAAGGTTCAGGCAAAGGACCAGGGCTCTCCGTCTCTCAGCAGCAACGCCACTGTCCATGTTTTCATCCTGGACCAGAACGACAATGCCCCCGCTGTTATTTACCCCTCCTCCGCTGTCCTGGGCTCCCTCTCTCATCAGAGGATGCCCCGCTCCGCTAAAGCGGGTCACCTGGTTACAAAGGTGACGGCTGTGGACGCAGACTCGGGCCATAACGCCTGGATCTCCTACAAACTGGCAGAGGCCACAGACGCCTCTCTGTTCACCGTCAATCTGTACACAGGAGAGGTGAGGACTAAACGCGCTGTGTCCGAGCAGGACGACTCCTCTCAGAGGCTGCTCATTGAGATCAGGGACGACGGAGAACCGGTCCAGTCCGCCACCGTCACGGTGTCCATCCTGGTGGAGGACGGTCTCCATGAACCCATCTTAGACCTCCGACAGAAAGCGGCCGAGCCCAGCAAGAAAACAGGCAGAATCACCCTTTATTTGATTCTGTCTCTGGCCTCGGTGTCCGTGCTGTCTCTGGTGACTTTTCTCATCTTAGCGGTGAAATGCATCAGGAGCAGCAGCAGCAGCGGGAGTTGCTGCACGAGACGGAGCGACTGTGATGATTACAAGAACCCCAACAGAAACCTGCAGATTCAGCTCAACACTGATGGACCCATAAAGTATGTGGAGGTCCTGGGAGGAGACATGTTGTCTCAGAGTCAGTCCTTCAGGTCCTGCATGTCTCCAATGTCCGAGTACAGTGATTTCACTCTGATCAAACCCAGCAGCACCACAGACTTTAAGGAGGTGATCAGTGTGCTGGATGCCTCATTACCTGACAGCACCTGGACCTTTGAGAGCCAGCAGGTGAGCAGATGACTGTAAATCTGCGATTGAATTTATGTATTTATCAGTTCTTGCAATTGTGTGTTGTGGTTTTCTTGTCATCTATATTTGTTAATTCGCTGGTCAAATGCTTGAACACCTTTGAAAAAAAGCCTTTGAAATGTAGCCTCGTTAGTGTCACTGACGACTAAATATTAGATGTGCTGTTAGTTTGCATAATAGGTGTTTTTTGCTCTACATACAGGACAAAAATCGTTTTTCGCAGTGCACGTCCAGCGCAGCAGAGCGTAATATTGATTTTGTAAACATGTTTTGGTTTTTTTTTCTCAATTTAACTTTTAGTATCATCTTCATATTTTTCTTGTCTTTTTAATAACTTAAAGCACAATACATATTGCATATCATATTCATGATATAGTAGAAAGGAAAATATATCATGAATATTCATAAATTAATAGTTTCCTTGATAACCAACGTAACAAATTACAACCCCATAATTTATCAGTATTAATTACATAGCAATATTTGTTTATTCTGCACGCATCCAATGTCTAATGCAAAACATGTCTAATGGCTGTGTGTTTTTAAGTTGAAACTCTTGTTTTTTTAAGTCTCCCCTTTGGTATTACACTTTTTAGTCATAAAGAAACAATTTATTCCCGTGTAATGTCAATATTACGACAGAGGAGGTATAGCAGCCTTCCCAGAAATGATGGAGCTTGGTGACTGGATAGTGTCGCTGCATGCTGGGAACCAATAGAATCCAGGACTGTACAAAGAGATCTTCTCCATCCCCCATTCAGTCTCAGGGTGGACGCTCTGTCAGCACTCAGAGGTGGAGAGCAAATGCGCCTATCACAAATTGTCTGCAGTTTAATAATCTGCGTTTTTCGTGCAATTGTGGACTGATGTATTATGGATTATTCATTTTGGCATTGGAATTAACGCGGCAATTGAGCTTGGAGACTAAATCAATGGGAAGTAACACATTCTAACGGATCGGGGATGACAAAGAGAAGCAGATATCGAGATTGGAGCTGGCTGGCGCTATGGTGGCATCATTTCTTTATTCTGTGGACTACAATAGACGGACAGACTCGTTACAGCGTACCAGAAGAACTGAAGCAGGGATCTGTGGTCGGGAATCTTGCCAAAGACTTAGGTTTGGGATTAACAGATATTTTTGACCGTAAATTGCGCGTCGCCTCTGAGGCGGATAAGCAGTATTTCACCGTGGATGCGGGAAAGGGCGAACTGGTGGTGAATGACAGAATAGACAGAGAGGCTTTATGCGGACAAAGCGCCAGCTGTGTGTTGCCTCTGCAAGTAGTACTAGAAAATCCATTACACCTATATAGGATAGAGGTGGAAATTAAAGACATTAATGACAATTCCCCTACGTTTCTTAGTAAAGAAAAAAATCTTAAAATTCCAGAGATGACAGCGGTGGGCACGAGATACCCATTGGAAACCGCACAAGACCTCGATGTGGGCAGCAATTCACTAAAGTTATACAGTTTAAGTAAAGACGAATGTTTCACTTTGAAAATGAAAGAACTCGCTAATGGACGAAAAGTACCGGAGCTTGTTTTAGACAAACCGCTCGATAGAGAAAAACAAAATGTGCATCAGTTACAGCTCACAGCGTCAGACGGAGGCAATCCCATCAAAACTGGAACATTGAAAATTACGGTGATTGTTTTAGACAATAATGACAATGCTCCTATTTTTACAAAGCCTTTGTATAAAATAACATTACCGGAAAACAGTCAGAGTGGATTTGTGCTGACAAAGGTTGAATCAACGGACCCGGACGAGGGTGTTAATGGTGAAATTGAATACTCATTCGCTGATCACACACCGGAGACGTTACGTTCTATTTTTCAGATCAATCAGGTGACAGGAGAGATTTTTCTTATTGGAAAATTAGATTATGAAAGCGCTGCAACACATGAAATAGATATTACTGCGAAAGATAAAGGAATTCCGGAAAATGAAGGCCATTGTCGTGTTCAAGTCGAAGTAAAAGACATAAATGATAATCCACCAGAAATTGTTCTAACATCAAAACCGAGCGAAGTGACAGAGGACGCACCAAGAGGCACAGTTGTGGCGTTGTTAACAGCTCGAGACCTCGATTCTGGAGATAATGGCAAAGTGACATTACACCTTCCAAAAGATTCACCTTTTAATCTAAAACCTTCTTTTTCTGATAATTACGCACTGGTTACAGCTGGTGCCTTGGACAGAGAGTCTTTCTCTGAGTATCATATTGAGATAACAGCCACCGATTTAGGTTCGCCCCCTTTGATGACCAAAAAGACTATTAACATAATTGTTACTGATGTGAATGACAACCCTCCTGCATTCAATCAACCGACCTTCGCTGTATATTTAAAAGAAAATGGAGTACCAGGATCTATACTGTACTCAGTATCAGCTTCCGACCTGGATTCTGGTGAAAACGCTAAAATAACTTACTCCATACTGGACTCTAAAGTCCAGGACGTTTCTGTATCGTCTTATGTTTACATTAACTCAGATAACGGCAGCATCTACAGCATGCACTCGTTTGATTATGAGAAACTGAAGGTGTTTGAGATTCAGGTTCAGGCAAAGGACCAGGGCTCTCCGTCTCTCAGCAGCAACGCCACTGTCCATGTTTTCATCCTGGACCAGAACGACAATGCCCCCGCTGTTATTTACCCCTCCTCCGCTGTCCTGGGCTCCCTGTCTCATCAGAGGATGCCCCGCTCCGCTAAAGCGGGTCACCTGGTTACAAAGGTGACGGCTGTGGACGCAGACTCGGGCCATAACGCCTGGATCTCCTACAAACTGGCAGAGGCCACAGACGCCTCTCTGTTCACCGTCAATCTGTACACAGGAGAGGTGAGGACTAAACGCGCTGTGTCCGAGCAGGACGACTCCTCTCAGAGGCTGCTCATTGAGATCAGGGACGACGGAGAACCGGTCCAGTCCGCCACCGTCACGGTGTCCATCCTGGTGGAGGACGGTCTCCATGAACCCATCTTAGACCTCCGACAGAAAGCGGCCGAGCCCAGCAAGAAAACAGGCAGAATCACCCTTTATCTGATTCTGTCTCTGGCATCGGTGTCCGTGCTGTCTCTGGTGACTTTTCTCATCTTAGCGGTGAAATGCATCAGGAGCAGCAGCAGCAGCGGGAGTTGCTGCACGAGACGGAGCGACTGTGATGGTTACAAGAACCCCAACAGAAACCTGCAGATTCAGCTCAACACTGATGGACCCATAAAGTACGTGGAGGTCCTGGGAGGAGACATGTTGTCTCAGAGTCAGTCCTTCCGGTCCTGCATGTCTCCAATGTCCGAGTACAGTGATTTCACTCTGATCAAACCCAGCAGCACCACAGACTTTAAGGAGGTGATGAGTGTGCTGGATGCGTCGTTACCCGACAGCACCTGGACCTTTGAGAGCCAACAGGTGAGCAGATAAAATTTGTAAACGTGTATATTTTCACTGAGTGTCAAAAGACGGTGAAAATACATACTTTTCCCGAACTAGCCGTGAATAGACATTTGGACACTTGCAAGGCACCGTATCGCTCATACATATCTTAAAGACCATCTGTTTTCCACTGATCGCAACTCTTAGTAGACAATAATTTAAATAACTATCGTTTATTTAATGGATTTTTTTTATTTGTGCGCAATAATAAAATATACAATTAATCTATTCAGTAATGTGGCGAACTAGTATAACTTAGAGTTTTCATCATTTCACCTGTATTTGTATTTTGATATTCTATTCAAATGCAGACGTAATATGTTCTATTAAAAAAATAAGATTTTTTTTTTTCATACATTAAAGTTTGTGGAGTAAATGTGGGAAGATCGGTGTGGTTTGAAAAAAGTTATATTTAGTTAGTTGTTGATTGTGCAATGGATGGCTTTTTTGACGAGAGCCAATATTTGTGTTAATGTAATAGTGTTGTTAGGACGATCCATCAAGGTTTTGAAACAAACGCAAGCACAGGCATGCACGCGCGCACACGTACACACGTACACGCACGCACACACACTATTGTTAATTCGTGTTTGGTCTTCTATACTGGTATTGAACACACATTAATAACGTGGTGGAACGTTTGTCCAAATGCTCTGTGAGCTTGTGACTGCTGCAGCTTTCTGAGTGTTTTTGTTTCGATATGGCTGAGAGCTATTGGTGACTGCAGCGAACCAATGGCATTCTGAACTGTACAAAGAGATCTAGTCCATCCCTCTTTTCTCTCTCGCCACCCCCACTGTGTGCACAACGAGAGGGGATGCCACTATTCGTCGATGGCGTCCGGAATACATATTTCATCTATTATATTTAAGGAATTGCTTCTGCGGGAAATTCTATTCTGACAATGACATCGATAACTGGATTATTTGTTTTTCATACAAGAATGGGAAATTGCATATTTTAACGGACCGGGAATGACAAAGACAATGGGATACAGAGAATGGAGAAGACTGGCTTCTTGGTGGCATTTCTTTCTCCTGTGGAGTACAATCGACGGCCAGACTCGTTACAGCATCCCAGAGGAATTAAAACAGGGATCTGTGGTAGGAAATCTTGCCAAAGACCTTGGTTTAGGACTATCAGACATTTTTGAGCGTAAACTGCGTGTTGCCTCTGATACTGGTAAGCAGTATTTCACTGTAGATGCGGGAAAAGGCGAGCTGGTGGTGAACAACAGAATAGACAGAGAGGCTTTATGCGGACAAAGCGCCACATGTGTTTTACCTCTCCAGATTGTAACAGAGAATCCATTACAGCTGCATCGAATAGAAATTGAAATAAAGGATATAAATGACAATTCTCCCATTTTCATAACAGAGGAGCGCTTTTTAAAGATTGCAGAATCCACTGCCACGGGCATACGATTTCCTTTAGATACTGCACAGGATCAGGATGTTGGCAGCAATTCAGTAAGGTCTTATACATTAAGTAAAAATGATTGTTTTAGTTTGAAAATGAAAGATTTATCAGGTAATAGACAAGTTCCGGAATTAGTCCTCGAAAAATCCCTAGACAGAGAGAAAGACAGTTTTCACCATTTATTATTGACAGCACTGGACGGAGGGACTCCTGTCAAAAGTGGAACCGCAAAAATTGTAGTGACTGTACTTGACAACAACGACAATGTCCCCGTTTTCAAAAGACCGCTGTATAATATATCAGTGCATGAAAATAGCGTCGTTGGCTCTGTTCTGGTAACAGTTGAAGCCACAGACGCAGACGAGGGTGTTAATGGAGAGATTACTTACGCATTTGCTGACCATACACCCCTGTCGTTGTTGTCTATATTTCAGCTTAATGCTAATACAGGTGAAATATCTTTGGTTGGTCAGTTAGATTATGAAAGCAGTGCAATGCTTGAAGTAGGAATTACTGCAAAAGACAAAGGGGTTCCTGAGATGGAAGGGCACTGTCGCGTCCAAGTAGTTGTTATAGACATGAATGACAATGCTCCAGAAATTGTTCTAACTTCAGAGCCCAATCCAGTTCGCGAGGATGCGCCAAAAGGCACAGTCGTGGCTCTAATTAGTGCGCAAGACTTTGATTCTGGCAATAACGGAAAAGTAACATTAAAACTTTCTGATGGATCGCCTTTTAGTTTGAAACCTTCATTTTCCGATAATTATGCATTGATTACCAGTGGTCCATTAGATCGAGAACTTTTTTCTTACTATAATGTTGAAATAACAGCCTCAGACTCAGGCTCACCGCCACTCTCTGGTAAAAAAGTCATAGCTGTCAAAATTACTGACGTGAATGACAATGCTCCGTTATTCACCCAGCTCTCTTATAATGTGTATTTAAAAGAAAATGGAGTACCTGGTTCTATACTGTACTCAGTGTCAGCTTCCGACCTGGATTCTGGTGAAAACGCTAAAATAACTTACTCCATACTAGATTCTAAAGTACAAGATGTTTCTGTATCGTCTTATGTTTATATTAACTCAGAAAACGGCAGCATCTACAGCATGTACTCGTTTGATTATGAGAAACTGAAGGTGTTTGAGATTAAGGTTCAGGCAAAGGACCAGGGCTCTCCGTCTCTCAGCAGCAACGCCACTGTCCATGTTTTCATCCTGGACCAGAACGACAATGCCCCCGCTGTTATTTACCCCTCCTCCGCTGTCACGGGCTCCCTCTCTCATCAGAGGATGCCGCGCTCCGCTAAAGCGGGTCACCTGGTTACAAAGGTGACGGCTGTGGACGCAGACTCGGGCCATAACGCCTGGATCTCCTACAAACTGGCAGAGGCCACAGACGCCTCTCTGTTCACCGTCAATCTGTACACAGGAGAGGTGAGGACTAAACGCGCTGTGTCCGAGCAGGACGACTCCTCTCAGAGATTGCTCATTGAGATCAGGGACGACGGAGAACCGGTCCAGTCCGCCACCGTCACGGTGTCCATCCTGGTGGAGGACGGTCTCCATGAACCCATCTTAGACCTCCGACAGAAAGCGGCCGAGCCCAGCAAGAAAACAGGCAGAATCACCCTTTATCTGATTCTGTCTCTGGCCTCGGTGTCCGTGCTGTCTCTGGTGACTTTTCTCATCTTAGCGGTGAAATGCATCAGGAGCAGCAGCAACAGCGGGAGTTGCTGCACGAGACGGAGCGACTGTGATGGTTACAAGAACCCCAACAGAAACCTGCAGATTCAGCTCAACACTGATGGACCCATAAAGTATGTGGAGGTCCTGGGGGGAGACATGTTGTCTCAGAGTCAGTCCTTCAGGTCCTGCATGTCTCCAATGTCCGAGTACAGTGATTTCACTCTGATCAAACCCAGCAGCACCACAGACTTTAAGGAGGTGATGAGTGTTCTGGATGCGTCGTTACCCGACAGTACCTGGACCTTTGAGAGCCAACAGGTGAGAAAATAACATTTACTCATGTGAATACCATCACAGGGTCTCAGATTTTGAAGGTGGTAATAATTTTGTAGCGATCACAGAGCAGGACGGAACTGTTGTGCTGCAATGCACCATGGACGTCCAGGGTGTTAGGGTTTAAATGTCGTTATTGTGGCCTATATTGGTGTTACTGTGTTATTTGTGGTTATATTTTATTGTTTTATTGTTTAGGCATTGTAATTAGTGTAGTCAAGTGTAATGTTCTCATGACCGGGAGTGAGAAGTAGAGTATGTTTTAACTGCCTCCTGTCGCTGTTTCTGTTCGGGGGAAAACTCTTCATAATCAAACTGTGCATTCTTTATCAATTGATAGGCTATAATAGAAATTAAAAAAATATATAGATATATTTTTTTAAATAAAATGTATGTCTCTGGTGGTAACGTCTTGTGAAATACTTGTTATCATTTGACCACAACAGTGTAGGATGGTGAGTTGGTGCTGACGCTCACTGTTTCAGCACCAGGGTGGTGGACAGCGACACTGAGCGTCTGAATGACTGATCGTGTTCGAGCGAGATATATAATGAATGAAACTACATGGACCTTTCTCTAACACACTGAGCTAAATTAGCTTGGTTCATTTTTTTGAAGTCATTTTTTCTTATACAAATAGATAACGACAACACGTGCCAGAGCTTGAATAGAAAATTCACGAAGCAATGCGTTCTTTCTAAAGTTTACTTTTTAATTGATTTTTTTCTTACATTTATTTTTCAATAACAAATTAATATGAATTTAGAACTTTATGTATGTAGTAGAATATTCCTATTCCTCACACTTATGATGTGGTATGTCCCAGCATGTCAGTGTATAGTATAGTGGTTATTGTGTCTTTAACTGTGTTGCTCCGTTCCACTCTCATTGGATGTCAGGAATGGATGTTGCGCACCAATAGCGTTCAGAACTGTACAAAGAGATCTACTCCCTCCCCCATGCAGCTTCAGCACCACAATGTTCAGAGTGTAACGGGAGTGGGTGCCTTAAATGGTATACGAGTATGGGGAAATATCTTAATTTTTTCTTTGGTCATGGTCAGTGGGCCTTTTTCAGGGATATGCCTCGCTTTTGGAATATGGATTTTGGCGTTTTGATTTCCGTGGAAGTGAAATGGAAATGATGCACTTTCGTGAACCGGGGATGACAAAGAGAAATGGATACCGAGACTGGAGGTGGCTGGCGCTATGGTGCAATCATTTTATTCTCTTATGGAGTACAATAGACGGACAGACTCGTTACAGCATACAAGAGGAGTTAAAACAAGGATCTGTGGTAGGAAACCTTGCCAAAGATCTGACTCTGGGACTATCAGATGTTTTTGAACGTAAATTGCGCGTCGCGTCTGAAGCTGGTGAGCAGTATTTCAGAGTGGATGCGGGAAAAGGCGAGCTGGTGGTGAATGACAGAATAGACAGAGAGGTTTTATGTGGACAAAGCGCCAGCTGTGTTCTGCCGCTGCAGGTAGTTATAGAGGATCCACTGCAGCTACATCGTATAGAGGTTGAAATTAAAGACATTAATGATAATTCCCCAAGTTTCCTTTCAAATGAACTGTCTTTGAACATTGCCGAATTAGCGGTGGTGGGCACTCGCTTCCCATTGGAGAGCGCAGCTGATCCAGACGTAGGAAGTAATACACTGAAATCATACACACTCGGTAAAAATGAGTGTTTTTCTCTTAAAATCAAAGAAATTGAGGGTGGAAAGATTGTCCCGGAACTTGTTTTGGAAAAACCTCTGGATCGAGAGAAAAAGTCTGTTCACAAAATATTATTAACAGCATTAGATGGAGGGACTCCAGTAAGATCCGGAACCACACAAATAACAATAAGCGTGCTTGACACAAATGACAATTTTCCAGTATTTGATAAAAACGTTTACAAAGTATCCCTGAGTGAGAGAAGTGTGAAAGGAACCGTTGTCATTAACCCCAAAGCAACAGATGCAGATGAAGGTTTAAATGGTGAAATAGAATTTTCTTTCGGCTCGAGGACACCGGAATCTGTCCTGTCAGTTTTTGATTTTAACCCCGTAACAGGTCAAATCACCCTGAAAGGTGAATTAGATTACGAAACTGTTAAGTCATATGATTTTGATATCACTGCGAAAGACAAAGGTAGTCCTCAGATGGAAGGCCATTGTCGTGTGCAGGTCGATATTACCGATTTCAATGATAACGCCCCAGAAATAGTTTTCACTTCTCAGCCAAAACCAGTCCGAGAAGACGCAGCAAGCGGTACTGTTGTTGCTTTGATCAGTGCTCGAGACCTTGACTCTGCTGATAACGGTAAAGTAACGTTACAACTTGCTAAAGGCCCGCCTTTTAATCTGAAACCATCTTTTTCTAACAATTACGCACTCGTTACCAGTGGTGCTTTAGACAGAGAAGGCTGCTCGGAGTATAATATCGAGATCACAGCCACTGATTCAGGCTCCCCTCAAATGTCCAGTAGGAAAACTGTATTTGTCACTATTACCGATGTGAATGACAACCCTCCTTTATTCACTCAGCCCTCTTATAATGTGTATTTGAAAGAAAATGGCGTCCCGGGATCTATACTGTACTCAGTATCAGCTTCTGACCTGGATTCTGGTGAAAACGCTAAAATAACTTACTCCATACTGGACTCTAAAGTTCAGGACGTTTCTGTGTCGTCTTATGTTTATATTAACTCAGATAACGGCAGCATCTACAGCATGCACTCGTTTGATTATGAGAAACTGAAGGTGTTTGAGATTAAGGTTCAGGCAAAGGACCAGGGCTCTCCGTCTCTCAGCAGCAACGCCACTGTCCATGTTTTCATCCTGGACCAGAACGACAATGCCCCCGCTGTTATTTACCCCTCCTCAGCTGTCATGGGCTCCCTCTCTCATCAGAGGATGCCCCGCTCCGCTAAAGCGGGTCACCTGGTTACAAAGGTGACGGCTGTGGACGCAGACTCGGGCCATAACGCCTGGATCTCCTACAAACTGGCAGAGGCCACAGACGCCTCTCTGTTCACCGTCAATCTGTACACAGGAGAGGTGAGGACTAAACGCGCTGCGTCCGAGCAGGACGACTCCTCTCAGAGGCTGCTCATTGAGATCAGGGACGACGGAGAACCGGTCCAGTCCGCCACCGTCACGGTGTCCATCCTGGTGGAGGACGGTCTCCATGAACCCATCTTAGACCTCCGACAGAAAGCGGCCGAGCCCAGCAAGAAAACAG
This sequence comes from Blennius ocellaris, assembly GCF_963422515.1. Classification (NCBI taxonomy): domain Eukaryota; kingdom Metazoa; phylum Chordata; class Actinopteri; order Blenniiformes; family Blenniidae; genus Blennius; species Blennius ocellaris. Next base: position 8,694,874 of record NC_137658.1, on the reverse strand, counting down.
GCAGAATCACCCTTTATCTGATTCTGTCTCTGGCCTCGGTGTCCGTGCTGTCGCTGGTGACTTTTCTCATCTTAGCGGTGAAATGCATCAGGAGCAGCAGCAGCAGCGGGAGTTGCTGCACGAGACGGAGCGACTGTGATGATTACAAGAACCCCAACAGAAACCTGCAGATTCAGCTCAACACTGATGGACCTATAAAGTACGTGGAGGTCCTGGGGGGAGACATGTTGTCTCAGAGTCAGTCCTTCAGGTCCTGCATGTCTCCAATGTCCGAGTACAGTGATTTCACTCTGATCAAACCCAGCAGCACCACAGACTTTAAGGAGGTGATCAGTGTGCTGGATGCGTCTTTACCCGACAGCACCTGGACCTTTGAGAGCCAGCAGGTGAGAAAATGAATGTGTATATTACCATGTACATGGTTTACGTTTTAGCCTTAAAGGCTATAGTATATTATTCAGTCTCTTGGTTTTGGACTCCTTTAACGTAACAACACTTTATTATTTCTGCGCTCTGCTCCAGAATCTGATTCAATAATAAATTCAATAAAATCTATCTATCTATCTATCTATCTATCTATCTATCTATCTATCTATCTATCTATCTATCTATCTATCTATCTATCTATCTATCTATCTATCTATCTAGCTCACGATTCTCTCTCCAATATGGCATTTTTCACAAATTGATAAAGAAAGACTTTGATTAGTGTTTACTGTAATAGATCTTGTTAAGGGTGCACTTTCTGAGCCTGAGGGAAACGTTTTTTTTTTTTGGTATAACCAATATGGAACAGCGCCCCCATGCGGACAACAAGGTGCCGTTTTCAATGACATCCTGTTGATGCGCCGCCGCTTTGAGCCCTGTTTTACTGAGAGCAATGGTTTCAATGAATATACTGAAACTGTTGGATTTGTCATGTTTTTACTTCCTAGTGTGAGGTCTGAATTCATAAATGCGCTTCGTTTTACGCATCTCTTGCTCAAAGTTTTATAGTTGATATGCGCCTGTTGAAAAGTTTTCTGCGTGTGTGCGAGAGAGAGAGAGATGTGCAACAGTGCTGGTCCAGTCCTGTCCTCCAATGAGAGGGAGTTCCTCTGAGTCCTCACCCCGCCCATGCAGAGAGTGAAAGAGAGGCGGGGGAGACCGCAGAGTTCCAGCGGAGGCACAAATACTTTTTCTCCTCGTTTTTTTTTTTTTCTTCTTTGGACGCGAACGTCATGATCGTCTCAAAATTTCCATTTCTTTTGTTTTTAAAATGGACACGTTTATGTTCGAGCGTATCCGTCTCGTTTTAACACTACCATGGACTCGTTACGGTAGGGGAAAAAGTTAGAAACTTTCCCGATCCTGGGAGCGCAGCACAATGGACTCCAGACAGAGGAAGCGCTCCGGAGGAGGGAGGCTGTGGAGGATTTACCTCTATCTGGCCTCCGTCTCCTTTGCGTCCGCGCAGCTCAGCTATTCGGTGTCGGAGGAATTAAGCCCGGGATCTGTCGTTGGGAATATTGCGAAAGATTTGGATGCCACTGCTCAGCGGATCGTTCAGAGAAAGTTACGAGTTGTCTCGGAATCAACAACTCAGTACTTCGAGGTGAAGCAGGCGACCGGCGATTTGGTGATTAAACAACAAATTGACAGGGAGCAACTGTGCGAACGGAGTCCATCGTGTTCCCTGCATCTTCAAATTATTCTGGAGAATCCTTTAGAGATCGTTCGCGTTGAGGTGGAGGTCCGGGATGTGAATGACAACGCACCACAGTTTTCAACCAGCAATATTTCTTTGGAGATATCTGAGGCAGCAGTGCCGGGGACACGATTCCGCCTGGAGAGCGCGCACGACCCGGACGTGGGTACCAACTCTTTACGCACGTACCACTTGGCAGCAAATGACTTCTTTGTTTTGAATGTGGAGACTAAAAGTGATGGCAGCACGTTTCCAGAGCTGGCAGTGAATAAAGCTCTGGACAGGGAGACTCAGGACTCGTTTCGCCTGTTGCTCACTGCAGTGGATGGAGGTCAGCCACAGAAATCTGGCTCCACACTTCTGCTCATTAAAATTCTGGACGTGAATGACAATGCGCCCATTTTTGACGAACCTGTGAAAAAAGTTAGGCTTTTAGAAAATGTTGCACCGGGCACTTTAGTGACTAAATTAAACGCGACTGACGCGGATTCGGGTAACAATGGGGAAATATCATTCCTGTTTAGTAAATACACACCCATCTCTGTTTTCACTGTGGACTCCAAAAGTGGTGAGATCCGCGTGAATGGTGATGTGGACTATGAGAAAACCACTACATACCACATCACAGTGCAGGCCAGAGATGGTGGCTCCCCTGCCATGGAAGGGTCCTGTAACGTCATCGTGGATATTATTGACGTGAATGACAACGTGCCAGAAGTGACAGTGACGTCACAAACCGGTTCCATCAGAGAAGATGCTGCACCAGGGACCGTGGTGGCGCTCATACAATCACGGGACCTTGATTCTGGTGTCAATGGGAAAGTTACTTTAACTATCCCACCAGGTTTGCCCTTTAAACTTAATTCAGCTTTTAGCACACACTACAGCCTCACCACTGCTAGAATCCTGGACCGTGAGACTGTTCCAGAGTACAAAGTCGTTGTGATGGCCACCGATGGTGGCTCCCCTCCCCTTTCATCACAAACAACTTTTGTGGTGAAGCTCTCGGATGTAAATGACAATGCCCCCACCTTCTCACAGCCTTCATACTCAGTGGATGTCCCTGAGAACAATGCCCCTAGTGCCCCCATTGCTGCTGTTTCTGCCACTGACCCGGACCTTGGGGACAATGCTCACATCTCATACTCCATCCTCCCCACCATGGTCCAGGGTTCATCCATATCCTCTTATGTCTACATTAACCCAGAGAGTGGCCACATCTACAGCATGCGCTCACTGGATCATGAACAGCTGAAGGCTTTCCGGATTGAGGTGCAGGCCCGGGATGCTGGGGTTCCCTCACGGACAACCAATGTCACTGTTCATGTGTTTGTGGTGGATTTAAATGACAATGTACCAGTGATCGTACACCCCTCCCACCCAAAAGACAAAAGACTACAGTTGACTGTGCCCCCATCTGCAGGCCCAGGCCACCTTATAAATAAGCTGGTTGGGGTGGATGCAGATAGTGGGCACAATGCATGGTTGTTTTACTCGATTGCCCCTGGTCCAAATGCTGGCATGTTTCGTATTGGGGCACACACTGGGGAGCTCCGCACAGCCCGCAAGTGGGCTGAGGAGGAAGATGGTTCAAGTTACGACATCATGGTCATCATTCAGGATAATGGTGACCCACCAAAGTCCAGTTCTGTGAACATCACAGTCACTGTGGATGAGAAGGGCACCTCCAACGAGGCACCAGCACACCCGCGCCACACGCCCTTCTACCACACCGACATGCCGGATATCACTCTGTACCTTATAATTTCTCTGGCCTGCGTATCCGGCGTGGCCTTCATCACATTCGCTGTCCTCATGGTGCGCTGCCTCAGGCACCGTGACCCGGGGCTGGGAGACTCTGAGTGCTGCTGCTATGGTCGCCACAGGTCCAGCCGCTATCATCAGAGACCCAGCAAAGACCTGCACCTGCAGCTCAACACTGACGGACCAATTAGATATATGGAGGTTGTGGGGGGTTCACAGGACCCACATACACGCACCTATAGGCCTTGCTACTCCACCTTATCAAGCCGAAGTGACTTTGTATTTATGAAGACACCCATGCTGAGTCACAACAACACGCTCAACATGACGCTCAGCAGGAAGCACCTTATGAACTCAGCCAGCGAGGTGAGGGCTTAAATGGGGGAGCAATCACTGCAACACTTTCACTGCTGAAGTATGAATGCATTGGTTTGGGGATTTATTCTTTAAAAAAAACATTTTTGTATACCATTGTATAATTGTATCAAGGGTTTGTCACAGATTGCAATTTTCAAACTGAATTGTAGCTGAAAATTACTTAGTCATGTATCTCTGCAGCATCTTATATAAAACAACTTGATTTAGTTAGAGGATCACTCTGACAGGGCTATGAGAGATGTATTGTTTTTAATCCACAGGTTCAAGTCAAGTCATAATGTGCTTAATATTTAATCTAACTTGAGGGTATAAAATGTGGTTTCTGTCTCTCACTTGAGGGAATATAAATGAAGGAGAATGCTTTTCTTTGTGTTTGAAGCAATCTGCAGATAATGAGATAGTGAGTAGAAAAACAAACTAGTTGAAATAGCAAAAGGATTGGGGTAAAAGGAGAAAAATAATAGCTCCGAGCAGATGGAGAGGAGGAGACAGCCAGATGAAAATAGGTCCTGTGGAGCTGGCTCTGTGCGATGGTAGAGACAGGATGACAGAAGGAAAGATGGAGGGTGAGGGTGAGGAAAATGGGGAGAGGGGTGGAGGTTGAGAGGTAAAGAATAAAGCAGTAGTTGAAAAACAGGAATTCAGGAGGTCAGTGGCCGGACCCCGGCTTCCTGTTGTCCTCTGAAGCTTCAGTGATTGGATCCAGGAGTCAGCATCAGTGAGGCAGACTTTACTGTGTGATCTGTGCCACTTTTTCTATTTGTCATGTTAGATATATTTATTGAGAGGACATCAAATGACAGCCAACAGGATAAAAACACACATGAAAGAATAACTCATTAGTTCAGCAAGTCAACAAGGCATTGACTAAGATTTCAGTGAAAAAAAATCGATTTGGTCATTTTTTTTATTTTTCATTTTGTATTTAATGTAGTGTGGTCAGTTGTTACTGTTGCATAGCATTTTGATCACGGTTGTTGCCCTAGAATATTTAATATCCACAAATTCCTCATGATTTTCGTGACTGTGCGCTGAATCTGGTTGTCCCTGGGGTCAGCAGGATACCATCTGTCCTCCTGCTCTAGTGACACGTGTGCAATGAGGACAACAGAGAAAAAAGCAATAGAGGGATAGATAACTGAAGAGATGGGCGAGCTTAATGCACATGTGACACTGACAGACGACTTAGGCCATGCAGGCTTTTAGAGCTGCAGCGATCACTGTGCATGTTTATGAGCTTGTATGCATGAGATAGTGTATACAAAGCATAGGACAGAAGGAGCCGTCCAGTAGTGTGTAATTTTAGCAGGACCTTGAGGCCTTGGTCCCTTTCCTCTTTATTCCGTCTATTCATTCGCAGTGAGCTGTTTTGGCACATTCTATTTAACCATGTGCTCACAGGGAAGGTTTCCTGGAATAATACATTATATGTCAAGAGCGTGACGTGTTGTGTGTTGCATGTTATATCTGTCCTCCTACACTTTAACATAACATTTGTTTCAGGCTGTTGACATTCCTGCAGATTTATTTATCTGTTTTAGAGTTTCTAAATCCTACAGATTATGTACAGATTGAGGCCAAAATTTTTATAAATATGATGGATGATAAAGCTGTACCTGTTTTATGTGGTTCAGTAAAATGGTCCTCAAGGTTTTTATCGGTTAGCTCATGATGTAATTCACCCGAAGATCTCTCAAAATCCCGCGCTTCAATATAAAGATGTAAGAGAAGCAGACGGAAAGTGTTTAAAGCTTCGGGGTTAGTATGATGGTCTTTGTGTGGGATGCGTAGTAAGGCCCACAGAGCTGTGATCCATCCAGCTCTCCCTGCAGTGTGTCTTAGGTTCTTGGGTCTTTTCCTTCAAGTTTAACTTGTGCCCTGAAAAGAAATAGATGCTATTTAATAGAATAGATAACAGTTTAAAGTTCAGATTTTTGTGCGAACATTCCTGGATTTGCAGCTGTGTGAGCATGACACGCGAGCTTGCCAGACTTTACAACATTAGATCTTTCACCTGAAACTATCACCGAGGTGTGGTATGTTGTTACCCTTTTTCACACATGCCCGGGGAGGGAGCTGACCTTGGAAATGACATGCATGGGTCTGCGAATGTGTGTGGTGAGAGCGAGTCACACAGCAGGAATGCTGGGCCTCACTGTGGATGCTTGCCGCCGCTCACTGCCAATCTTTTCCCCTCTCACTAGTAACTCAGACAAACTCGCTTGCCCACGCACACGTACACTCCTCTGAGTCAATTTTTAGACTTTACACATCAACCGGGCTCTGCGTTCACATTCTGCTCTCCGCTTTTCATCTTCACTCACTTTGGGATAGCTCATGTTGTAGTTCTAACAGCTTGTGAGTTCTGGCATCAAAGTTTGTTATGAGGATGCGTATATGTTTATCTGACACACTTTTTTTTTTCTGTTCATGGTTGCTCCATGACTATCACTGTGAAGTGAACAATGAGATTTAATGTTGTGACAGCTAATTTCGCTCTGTACTCCCTGCACTCCTGCCGTGCCATTGAATGATATCACATGTAAAATCTGTACATATCTGTTTATACAGTTTGTGACAATCACTACTGCATTCATCTTTTCATTAGCTGTTTATAGTCTGGCCATGGCCGTGACCTGTTCATCCCACACTCCTGTTCTCTTTGTGTAGGCATTTTCAAGAGAGACTGTAGTTCAGTTTTCTCTCCCACTGTCTTGCATCTCTCCATCATTCCTTTGGGTCGGACAGCTCTTTTAATAATGCAGCACATCATCCTGCTGGCCTTTCTCTCTCCAGGGAGCTCTAGTTTCGATTAGGCAGCAGAGTTTGGAGCCGGGCCAGGGGTCTATTCACCGCATCGCTGCACAACAAGACAACCTGAGAGAGAGTGAGAAAGAGATTGAAAGAGTGAGGGTGACGCAAAAGACATGGCGACATGGCCGGGTGTGGTACAGATAGACAAGAGTGCAGTAGGCTGGCAGACATTAATAGATGATCAAATACCTTAAAGGACGAGTCAGGCTTTTACCTCCATTTTACCATCACTTAAGTCAACTTTTATGCTGTTAAGTTTGTTTAGCTTATTTGTTTCTCAATGTCCTGTGTCCTTTCACTATCCTGGCTTTTTGTTTTTGCACATCTTGTCATAGAGATGTGCACTTTCATATTTGAAGATAATTGCTAAAACATGTCACACCTATGATTGTCCGAGTCATCATGTAATGGCACTGGTTCATTTGTCTAATATATACTCAGTGTCTCACTTTGGCATAATTCATAAATTTTTTTTCATTTATTTTCAATCCTCATTGATCTAAAAAAACAAACCAGTACAAATGTGCCAACAGTTGCCTAAACCCTCTAGTTTTCATCTGCTGACTGAACAGCTGTTAAAAAAGTCAAACTGTATGTATTTCTTCTGCAGTATTGTCTGCGTTTTGTTTTTAGTCATGACCACAGTTTTTCAAAGCACTGCTTGTATTTGCTCCACAGCTTTGGAAACAACATGAATATTGAAGATAGTTAAGGATTTCACCCCCAAAAAAGTTGAAATATATGTACACCATCAGCCACAAACAAATGTCTGACGAATCAAAACGCACCTCTGAACGCTTTCACTCATGTTGCACCGCAGCACATCTTTCATGTATCATCTTCTGTTCTCTTCACAGCAAAAGCCGCCCAACAATGACTGGCGCTTCACACAGGGACCGAGACCTGGACCTAGTGGGTGAGTAAACTAAAACACACACACACACACACACACACACACACACACACACACACACACACACACACACACACACACACACACACACACACACACACACACACACACACACACACACACACACACACACGCAGACAAAGTTATCTGCCATTTCAATGCCATGTTGTTATCATAGAAGCATGAGGAAGGATGAGAAGAGGAGAAGAGGAGGGGTGGTGGTGCTGTGCTGACAGCATATCTCTTATTGCAAATTGATAATTGTGAAGTCAGCCTGTTACATATTAATGTGCCTTCAGATTACATGCATTGATATGTGCATCATGCATTTATCGCTGCATTTTACAGGCAGGCTCAGACTCTGGGTTTTGTCTCCTGTGCTAGCATCTCTGCCTTTTTGCAGGCTGCTTTATAAAATGGCTGCCGCAGCTTCCACTCCCCCTCCCCCTCTCCTGCTGTTCCATTCCTCTTTGCGCTCCCTGAGCCTGTGCGCCATCACTCAGTACTACTGATGAGCGACTGTGACCAGAGCACGCTGGGGGGGATGGGACAGAGCTTTTATGCGTCTTGATTTTTCTCCTTTCTTCGGCATTTGAGAGACTTTATTTTTACATCAGTAGCGTTATGATTTTATGACACTAGACTGAATGGAGCACCCTGTTTTTTTGTTCTTTGGTTTGAGGACATGTGTGTTGTGTGTCTTGATAGTTGATCAGTGCTATTTGCTCATGTGGAGTGGGATAAAATGGAGAGCGTGCGGCTCATTTTCACAACAATGATTACGCAACACATTCTGCCAGTCAAGGCTTCTGCCTAAAACACACCAGCTGGGGCAAAAAAGCTACTCTCTGAGGATAAATGTCAACACAAACATAAGCCACTACAGTTTTAAGAGACCACCAGGATGATTGATACATGAGACCGAGTTTATGTGCTCAGGGAATAGAAAACAAACCATAGACTTGTTATTTCAAATCAGGGACTCGACATATTTTCCAGTGAAATCTCAAAAAAGCAATGTACCAGCGTTTTAACCCTTTTCTTCACTAACCTCAACCTTCAGACTGTATAACTTGTTGTGTTTTTAGTCCCCACATGCCATACGGTACACACATACGATGGACGCCGAAGAGTGGGACAAGGTACCGATTTAGACATAGACACTGTGTGGTTGCTTTCTGTCCTCAGCAGCTGATCAGGCCGCCATATAAAGAGCCACCAATCAGTGGCAAAAAGCAGCAGAGCGGCTGATGAGGACATAGAGCTACTCAAGTCGTTTTAGGTAGTGCACTGCAGTTGAGTGCTGTGCTGTGTGTAGCTGTACCTGACCCATAGCTTCTGTTAGTCTCCCCTAAAAGTTTGATGGGGTTTGTTGATCAATGTGTATAGGCCACAATGCCTGCTGTGGCGTAGAAAGGAGTGTGAAACTTTTGAGTTTGTGTGCAGTGTTTTGTAGACTTGCTATGCCTTGTACGTGTGCTACACATACAGTCAGAGCTCTTCACGCCTACAGGACTGGCTTACCATGCAGTGTTGCCTTCGATGTATGTCTGTGATGGTCGTAGCTCAATGCCACCACACGCAGCTTTTTAATGTGAGTCATGACCTGGAAGACAAAAAAAAAACAAACAAAAAAGTTGAAGTTGACATGTAGAAAGTGATCTAAGAGAAAAGATAACATGATGAGTTGTTATTACAGTTTAAAGACAAAACAATTAAACACAAGGACATGTTATAGGGAAAGACATGATAATCCTGTCTGGCCAACCAACGATATCCTCCCAGACCACAGTGTGCAATCTTTCTCTGAGGAAGTGATAGTCCTGACCACAGGAAATGTTTAACACAACCACAGGATGTGATAGCAACAGAAAGAGACGCTAATTTAGCACAAATGAAGCCTTTCTATTTATCTTAACTTGTGCAAGGAGGCACAAAATGGCTGCTTCGACGTGTCTGACCGTGCTTTTATCCAGCCTGGTTCTCATTGGCTGTCTGGCACAGAACATGCATGTTTCTCTCCCTTGGTCTCCCCCTCTGGCTCTGCGCTGAAAAACCACTTCAGAGTTTTGGCAGCCAAATCTGGCAACCTGCGCTTCAACAGAGCCGAGTTTTTGTGTTTGGAATTCCTCTTTTACTTTTTCTCTCACTGTGTCCTTTACTTTCTGCTAATCCTCTGGAGCTCACCAATTTGTCCAAGAGAGTTTTTGGGGGATTTTTTTTTGAGTTGGCTTGAAAAAGAAAGAAGGTGATTACGTTAGATGGATTAAAAATAAAACTGTCAACATTAAAAAGGTTTGAGGTACTAAGAGTGGCATGGATGTGACTTTTTAAAAAGCTATATTCACAACAGTAGTTGGCTTCCCAGATACATGTAAAATAGATGCAGGCATGTTTTTTCAGGAATTGTGAAGTTATTGCCACATTTGCTGTGCGGATTTAATTTGTCTCGTTTTGTGTCCCCTGCAAAATCTGACTTTTTGCTAATGTTGAGATCATAGCTCTGAACCATTTAACCTGACTGTTTATCCAAGCTATATTTTGTGCTTACAGAAGGTATACAGTAAACTTCTGTTACTATTTTTGGAGGCATTTTCAATGGATTCAGGAGATTGGCATTGCAGGAAAAATAGGTAGAGAGAGTTGAGGGGAACAACATGCTCCAAATCGTCCCTCTAGCCAGAACTGAACCTAAAAACTCAGCTCTGTTGTGACTGAAACATTTCACCACAGTGTAAACAGTTGTACTTTCCATTTTCCATTGTAGAATACGTTGTGTATCTTTGACTGTGAGCTGCATACATAATCAGAATATAAGTGTCCTGAAGGGAGTTTCAGAAAAAGTAAAGTATCAAATAACCAGTGAACACTGCACAGTTTGCCAGGCGAACGACAGTTCAACTTGTTTCTGACATGTTTTTCACCTGCCACAAACTGATATTCTGTGACTATACATGTTTTAAAGGATCTTTGTCACAATATTTGTCTTTTGTCTAAAATTAGGGACTGGTAGCATCCATATGAAACACTGTCGTCTTGTGTCAACTTTACGCTTAACTTGAAAATCCACAGATGTAGGTTCATTAGTACTGGTACTTTGTGAACAGAAGCAGAGCTGGGATTAAAACATTGTGACCTAGTTTTCCCATTATAGAGTGTGTTCTTAGTGTGTCACGCACGTAGAAAGTTTGATGGAACAAGACCATAGGTCTGTGGTTCTTTTGTTACTTACACACAAAATGCAAATTTTAAATACAACAGCCTTTGAAGAGTAAGTTTGCCCCAAGGGAAATTTTCAAAACTATTTCATTCAAAAGCAGAATCATTAAATAATTGATCAGATTTACTCAATGGTGCCGTGCCCGTGGTCATGTTGTACAATGAATGTGGCTTCACACCTTGCTGTGTGTCTGAGTGCAGGCACATTTTTAAAAGCCTGAAGACGAGTGTGTGTTTGTTTGAGGCACACCCTGTTTTGTACACTATAAATCCTCCTTATTATTCTTGCTGAGTTCTCTTCAGGCTGTGTACTTCACTGTCAGCTGCTTTGCTTGTACATCATAAACGGCCAACTGTCGAGGCAGCGAGCGAAGCACACCGACACACGCACACACACATGCACACACTGCAGAGGACGAACCGCTAGTTATTTACAGTTGTTGTCTCTTTAATTTCCCCCACAGGGCAACTGGAGGACCTGAGGTTGCCATGGGAACCGGCCCCTGGCCCCAGCCCCCAACTGAAGCTGAGCAACTCCAGGCTTTGATGGCTGCAGCCAACGGTGAGTCCGACACCTCATCATCTCTGCTTCCTCCCTGCTTTCTTTCCATGCTGTCTTTTCAAACGGATTTATCTTTCGCTTGGCACACGGATTCGGGACGTGTGGGAAGAGGCGGTTTGTTGGTCTCCCCGGTTTGGTCGGAGGGCAGCTAGCCAGACGCATTCATTGATGAAGCTCAGTCTGTCCACATTGATGTTTCCATGTGGTGAACCTGTACTGATAGATACGCAGTGGACGATTCAGATGATATTCATTCAGTGAATGTAACGACCTGCGGTTTCTCTGACACAGGACAGTGAATGTGTTGAATTTACTAACAAGACACAAATGCATGTTTCCACTTTACACACCAGACACATGCTCACTGTTTTAATATAAGCTGCGAACCATCTTTTAACATGGAGGCCTCATATTCTCACATTCCAATAACTAAAACATATTCCATGACACTCTTCCTGTCTGTCGCACTCACTGACTCATCTTCAGGCTCTGCACATGGAAAATTACACAATGAAACTGGCAGTAAAAGTAAAAGTGCAGCGACACGCATACCCAATTTGCGCAGACAAGATGAAGGGACACACTTGATGAGATATCAGTGTTTCCACTGTTATTTCAGCACATTGTCTCTCCCTCACCTCACACACACCCTTCTCCTTTTCTGGACACTGCACCGGACATTGTGTGGGATTTTTGTTTTCCATTCTAACTGGAGAGGCAAAGAAGGAAAAGCACATCTCCTCAGGGTGACGTTAACCTGCAAGTCAGCCCGAACCATCACAGTGGAAAGAACAAACAGTGCTGGTGATGAACACTATTTAGAAGTCTCTGTGGAGATGTGCTTGATTCAGTCTCTTCAATATTCAAGCCTCACATGAGAAGAGTGTTTTGTGTCTCTGCTTTTGCCCTTTGAGAGGCAGCACAAGTTGGCGTGACAGATCACACACGTGTGTGTTTATAGGGGCTGAGAGGGACGGCTGGATGGGGGAGGGAGCACTTGTGTCTCTGGCTCTGCAATGCAGGGGCTATGGGAGAGTTATGAGATGAGCAGCTACGTCATGCACACACAGTGCATGGCTGATGGAAAATCAGAAACTCGGCGGCGTGTGCTCGGAAAGCCGTTTCATCATCCACTTTAGATTAACCGACAAACATCTGCTCACCATCAATCACTTTGTCACACCTCTTGTTGATGCTGATCTGTACAGTCCAAGCTTCATTAGTTCATTAGCTTCGTGTCCTTTTATCACCTATTTACTTTTCACCACCTCTGTGTAACACTGTCATACTAAAACTTCCAAATGCTTCTTTCTAACAATTTTCATCCCTCTCTCCACTCCCTCCTCACCCCCTCTTACCCCCCACTCTGTCCCTCTTCCCCCTAGAAGTGAGCGAGGCGACGGCCACCCTCGGGCCCGGCACCATGGGTCTGAGCACCCGCTACAGCCCCCAGTTCACCCTGCAGCACGTGCCTGACTATCGCCAGAACGTCTACATCCCAGGCAGCACCGCCACCCTGACGTCCAACCCCCAGCAGCAGCAGGCCACCGCGCAGCAGGCAGCCCAGCAGGCGCTGCCCCCACCTCAGGTGTCGGCCCAACCCGAGCCCCCAAAGGCCGCCCAAACCCCGGCCTCCAAGAAGAAGTCCACCAAGAAGGAGAAGAAGTAGATGTAGATGCAAAGAGGTGAAGAATGATAAATCCCGGCCTAATCAGAAGAGAAATTCAACCCCTCACCCCCGGCCGCCACGTATCTCCCTGCTCTGCTGTCACTCATGAAGCCACAGTCTAAACGTTGACAGCAAATCATGCTGAACCATGTTGTTGGTCCTTTCAAAGTTTTGTGAAGACCTCAGAATCAGAATTTGCCGAAGGCTGTTAGTGTTGCTACCTTGTGCTGTATTGAAGGTTTGGTATTGTTCACATACTCAGTGTCTGGAGATATTATTAGCAGGGTGTGGGGGGTTACTGCTGTTTTTCCTCTTTTTTTTACCTTTTGGCAAAAAATCAAAAAAATCAAACTTGGACAAAGAGATTCAATGTAGGGAACCTTGCTGGGGTGACAAGACTATACGCAGTGATGTATTCAGAAATGAAATGTTGACGTCTTTCATGTTGGATTTATTGTGCACTTTCCTGTCGGTGGAAAGTCAGCTGTTGTAAAGTATGCTAGTTGCTATCCATTAGATTCCTATAGGGTCAGCCTCGCAGGTTCTTGAAGCAAAGATCCTGTCAATACTAGGCTGCTGCTTGACACCTGTTACAAACTCTTCTGCATGCTCATCAAGGCTCAGACCACATATACTAGTTTAGAGTTGCAAACTATGCATTACAAAAACAAAATGGAGGACATCCTGAATCTTTTATCCTCTTTTCAATCGCAAGTCAGTATAATGCACATGTAGCATTCACTTGACACAAGATGAAAATTACTTTTGTAATTGAAGATTTTAACCTGATATTTTTATGATCTGAGCATGCATACAGAGGAGGAGTGGAGGAGCTGGCAGAGAGAGCTTGTTTCTTGTATAACAGCTCCAGATGGGTGCAGACACCCCCTGTTGCGCCACACCTTCTGCAATCTCCTCCTCACACCCAGCTTGTGTCCTTCCCTCCACTCATGACCCCACGGTGACAGCCAAACAAATAGAAATGCACTGTTTGTATTCTGAAGACGAGATAAAGTAAGGGTAGTAATCACTTCAGTCTTTAGGGAAACATGTAGATTTGGTAAACTGTAAGTGTGCTTAGGAGTTTCTAGACACTTTGTAGGACCTTTAAGGCCATGATGGAGTATTTCCCCTCACTACCCTGAAGTGTTGAAGAAACTTCTTGATGTGACACAGTAACTTGTTTTGTTTGGGGTTTTTTTTTTCTTTGGGAGATGACAATTCGATAACATAGAGGAATAATGTGTATAAGATATGAAGTCTTTACTTTGCCGTCCATCCATATGTCAGGCCTTCGGCCGGATACAACTGCATGAACAGAAGGCATCCTATAGGCTGGGTCGGAGGGAGTGGAGGGGGCACAGTGAGGGGTAAACAGACTGAGGTGGCATCATTGTATTGACCAGGGAGGGGGTGGGGAAACAACCTCGGCTCTGCCCCCTGAATGTACACAGGAACCACTGTTGACAAGTCCACCGCCCTCAAACTTTCTCTAATGCACTGACCCAGGCAGAGGTCATCAGAACCAAGCACAGTCGTCCCTGTTCGTGAGGAGATACCACCACACAAACCCTCTTGAGGTCTCGCTCCTCAACTGAAATCAATGAGAAACCTCAGCCTCTCTACCACTAACCTCTCCACATCCACTCCCTGGTCCTGCGAGGTTCCTACCCCACTGTAAATAGACACCAGTCCTGTCGATGGTATGAGCCAGGTGTTTGTAAAGCAGGGACGACGTCAAACATTTTCAAAAATAAAAAGTCCCTCTCCACAAGGCGTGGCTTACTACTGGAATGTGTTGCATTTTGTTTTTTCAAGAAAAATAAGAAAACCACACTTTAAAAAAAATAAAATAAACGATGAATAAAAATTTGAGATGTTCTTCAACAGTTTGTGTTGCAATGTAGTAACTAAGCACCATGGAAGCCAACTAACTCTTAAGTGTAAATAAATGAATTAAAGATAACTTTAGATAAGTAAACAAAGTGACACACGTAGAATAGTTAACTTGTGGTATGTGTTGCGCATATTTTTGTGTTTATTTTCTCTCTACTATCTTTTATCACCCTGTAAAGAAACAAAACAAAAAAAAAATGGAAATGTTTCTATCCTTCTGTAACCTCTTAATGTTCTTTTGCGGTGATTTTATCTCGTGCATTTGTGAAAGAATGCCTCTCATTCTCTTTCTGTCCATATGAACAAATGATTATAAATATTATATATGTGTATGTTCGTCCGCTGCTGAATTAATACTACTCTATCCTGCTGTATTATCTTTCTTATCAAATGCTTAGCCCCTCCCACGCTTTACCCCTGTGTTATCCTCTTATTTTTATGCTAATATTTATATTGCTGTTTTATTTTCTCTTGAACACTGACATTTCAAATAAAAAGATTCTGAAATCATATAAAAAACACAAAAATGTGTGGTTTGTATTTAATTCTTCAAGAATGCTGCTGGAGTGAGTTAACACCTGCCATTATTAAAGCTGTTAATCTTTTTTAATCACCAAAACCCATCTTGATTGAAGACGCTGTGTACTGTGCACTAAAAGCCTCTCCTGAGCTAATTTCTCTGTGTGTGACTACAGAAAAGCTGATTTATCACCAGGAATGTGTGACTGTAACACCACTAAAGTTTATGTGCTCTTAAGGTGTGGAGTTCATGAAAATAGTTGCTGAGCTACTGTTGTTCCCTCTCCTCCGTATTGATTAGCCTGTGAGCTTTAGCATTTGCATTAAACAAAGATTCCAAGTTCAAACAATGGTTATCTGCATAGGTAGTTACTCTTTTATTTTCTACTCAGTCCTTCCAGTCCTTAGAAGAATAACTGTGTTCAAGCCCTTTCTATAATTTGCATAATACTGAGACTGTGCATTGGTTTTCTCAGAACATATTAATGGGATTATTATCCCTTCATTACTGTTCATTAAAGGATCCACAGTTAAATCTGCTCTGACATATACATTTTAACTAGCTCTATAATGTCTCAAATGAAAACCAAGCACAGACCAACAGTAATAACTCCCCCTTTCTTTTTTTTGTTTGAACAATCGTCTGAAGGTGAAACAAAACAAACAGCATCTTATTGTCAATATCTATCTTGTAAATACTGAAAACTGTAATTGAAGCAAGGTATAAGAAAATATCAAAACAACATGTAACACATCTTCACACAGGCACCTCATTCTAAATTAAAGCCTCTCCCTGGTTCATCCATCGTGGCGAAGCTACATGTTTTTTTTTTTATCTTTCCTGCTGCAGATCCTGGGGGCCGGTGAGGGGAACATCTTAGCCTGCTGCAGCTCTTTGTGCCTTTCACAAGCTCTTACACAATAACACACGTCCCTATAAATAGCCAATGGGACGTCACTAAGCAAAACAAAAGGAGCGGGCTTCAGCTCACTGCTGCAGATGTTGGGGGATGGAGGGAGGGACTTTGATGCAAGAGTGATGGAGAATATGTGAGGGCTGCTCACGAGTAAGGTTCTTCTTTAAAGACAGGGTTATAGCTAATGAGGTTTTCCAACACATTGACAGAAAAAAGTCCCTGTTGAAGATCAAAATAAAATGAGAAAGAATTCACACTGAAGAATTACAGCATCAGTCTCTGCAGACTCACAGATCCAAAATGGCCGGCTTCTCTGGCTCTTCTCTCCGTTGTGTTGTGCGGTTTCCGCAGCAACCAGCAGCCCCATCTCCCAATGCTTTTACTCCGTGATGCACCTCTTCCTTACGGAAGAGTCGAGAGGCCATGATTTGTTCGTGACTGGGGCCTGAATGACCTGCACTACGATAAACATATTGAGCAATTAGTCAAACCTGGCAACATGGACAGGAAACATGATGAGTCAGACATAGTGAAGCACTGTAGGTTATCTCCACTGAGATTCAGTGTTAGTGTTCAGTGGAGAGATTTTCTATTTAAGGTAAACAATCAAAGGAAACCAGAGTTTCATTCATAAGCTCCACAGGACACTATTAGAACAGAAAACGTCTCTGGAGTGATATTGTCAGCTGATGTTTGTCATCCTGTGACTCACAGAGACTCCTGCTGTCCTCACTGTCCCCATGTGTCACACATTTCCCCGAGGGAAGCCCCAGCAGAAAGAGCAGATTGTTCTTTTATTGCCCCTTTCATGCAATCACCCATCCATCCTCCCTATCTCGCTTAATTAAGCACATTCCTACAGATTATACACACAGATATACACAATGGAATGACACTAACAGTCACACACAGCCAAAAAAAAAAAAAAAGAGGCTTCAAAGTAGTGAAGTATAGCAGAGTGGCATAAAGAGTGGGGCGCCATCACTGACTGGACCTCGACAATGGACCGCCTGTGTGTTGTAACAGCATTAGTCAGACAATCCTGAACACAAGACAGAGTGACTGTCACATCCTGTATATGAGGCAGTCCACAGACATACTTTGGCAGTGCTCACACTGTCTGTGGTTCCCTGTTATGGACTGAATTTAAAAAATAAAAAAAAAAGATAGAGAGAAAAGTACACTTTAAGCCCACATAGGCATTGTTAACATAAACAACAACCAAAAAACAAAAACAATTCCAGTGATTATGCAATATCCGAAGAAGACGAAACAGTGAGAGGAATTCATCTGCTTTGCTCATCAATTACAGTAAACAACAACTTATTTTTAATAAACAAAGCACAGTTGACCAATGCACCAAATGATAGAACATCAATTCTACAGAACCCCTGGTGAGAGTCCCTCTTCTTTCTACTTTCATATTGTTTTCTTTTGTAATCTGTGATACATTACGTCCTGTCTTTCGCCAGCTTACAGCTTTAAGTCCTCCGTCATCAGAGTAGGTTTGCTCATGTTCCAGGACCTGCTTTTCAAGCAAACTTGGATCACTTGTTTGATCTGGACTTTTATCTTAGGCAGGCTGCTACAGGTCTGTGTGGAGGTCCACTTCATCTCAAAAAGCTTTGTTCCTGTTTTGGTTTTTTTCCATTCCTGCATTGATATACAGTATCATAACTGTTAATAAGTTTTGTCTATTTCTATCCTGCTCTTATCTTCTCTTTACTATCCCTTAACTCTGACAGGTCAAAGAAGACGGCCAGCACCCAAATGTGGTTGTGGTGGTGAACCTGTGGCTCTTTAATGAGATCTGTGGAGCTGGCAGCAACCTGTGGTTGATCTATCAAGGATTTAATTTGAACCCTTTCGAACACCAAAATCAGTCTGCTGGACGAGAGAACCAGTTCACTCCTATTCAAATAAAGATTGACTCCACCTCTCTCTCAAGCACACACGACACGCTCTATATCAAGTTTCCTCATGTGCTTTCCAGACACAAAAACAATGTCAGCTTATCATCAAGAGGTATAGGAAATGCAAAGCAAAAAGAACATATGAAGAAGAGCTCTGGACATTTCCTGAAAGGAAGGAATTGTATTTTCTTTTTGCTGAGAAAAATGGGAAACCCGTCTGCCTGCTATGCCAGACATCACTGTCACATTTTAAACATTCAGAGCACCATTTCTGGAACCATACTGGTTCTTAATGCTGAATCTGTTAGCCAGTCTTGTGTTTGAAGTTTCTTTCTGTATACTTGGAGTTTTTCCTCTCCACATTCACCTTTGCCTGCTCATATAAGATGGTTGATTTATTCTTCGATATTTTATGATCGCAAAGTGTCATGTGTTGACTCTATCTACAATTCATGTATCACAATTACTTGGTGCAATATAAATAAAACGAAATCAAAGTTAAGTTTCCGAAGAACACCCTAAATCAGATTTATTCCGTTTTCTCCCAGAAAGCAAAGCCGTGAGCCACTGTGAACTTCTACGTCCCCACTTCAGGGAGAGGATCTGAGCAGTGGGAGGAAGGAGAAGGATGTAACGTAATAAGCTGCTTGTGGCGGGACAGGAAGTCAGTTTCCGCGCCTGTTTTTGTGGGTGTGTGCGTCTGTGTGTGAGGGGGGGTCTCCTTCAGCTGTAAAGTGAAAGGAAGGAATCCTCCCCCCATCCTCTGCCATGACTTCCTCTTTTCTTCTTCCTTCCGTGCCCTCACCCCTCCCTCCCACCCTCCCTCCCTCCCACCTATCCTGCAGCTGTGTCTGCAGAATGTTGGGTCACCACATGTTGGAGGACAGAGCTCTCCTCTGTGGAGCCATCACAACCGGGATAAAGATGGCTTAATCTGGACTTTAGTGGGTAAAAAGTCTGGGATGAAATGTATACATTTGCAGAGCCAAACCATTTAATCCAAATGTTAGAGAATCAGATCAGGTCAATGAGGCTTTTTCTCCTGCAGCCCAGTTAGAGGAAAAGAGGCTCTGCAGTTCTTTGTGGCGGATGTTCCCTATGAAAAATTAATAGGAAGAGAATAGATAGGAATCTTTTCTCTGTTGACACACAACTCTAAAAATAACATCCAAATACCATGCACTGATGGGTCAAGCATGACAGCACCCACACTTCCATGTGCTTTATTATCATCTTTACGGAGATATATTTCACAGAATGTCTCATCAGTGTGTGTGTGTGTGTGTGTGTGTGTGTGTGTGTGTGTGTGTGTGTGTGTGTGTGTGTGTGTGTGTGTGTGTGTGTGTGTGTGTGTGTGTGTGTGTGTGTGTGTGTGTGTGTGCAAACTATCTCAGCTGAGAGGAATGTGCCCATCAGGCCGAGTTACAAGGGAGTTCAGTGCTGTTTGACTGAAGGAAGAAGAGGAGGCCATTGAAGAGGAGCATTGGAGCACTGCAGCCTGAACGTTGCTAAGGCTAACACTGCCCTGATTTAAAGAGACACAGTAATGTGCTGGCTGCTGGCTCGATTAAATCACAGAGATGGAGCTGTAGCAACATGGAAGAAACAACACAATGCTCCCTTTCAACCCCTTTTTTCCCCCTGCACTGAAAAGTCTCCTCTCTATTCTTTCTCTCGTTCACTTCATCCCTTGCTTGCCTCATCTCCTTTGCCAAGAGCACTTGCTCCTGTTTTCTCAGCTGGGAGGATGGAAATCAGACAGCGGGGAGGGGGAGAGGATGAGAGATAGGAATGAAGGAGACAGACTGAGGGATTGAGAGGTCTGAATTTAGGCTGATGGAGGGCCGGGGTTAATTGCTTCATTATTATTTCGCTCCAGAGAAAAGAGAAGATGGAAGGAGAGGATTGTGTGAAGTCAAGAGTCCAAGTGACAATCAGTGGCAGTGATGTTGGCTCACAGGAAACACAAAATGATGAACTGTGATCTGATTTCAGTATGCCTGAAAAGTGTGTGTGTGTATGTGTGTGTGTTCGAAGATCAAAAGCCTCCATCTGGTGCATAGTGGTTGGAGGGCATTCTCTACCCCCGCCTGTCCCTGCACCCGCGCTCACACCCAGACACACACATTTAAAGCTACATTCAACTAATAACCCAATCCCCTTTTACAAGCTGTGCACCCTATAAGCACTGTGTGTGTAGTCGGTTTATGTAGCCACCTCCTCTCTCCTCTGAACACACACACACACACACACACACACACACACACACACACACACACACACACACACACACACACACACACACACACACACACACACACACACACACACACACACACACACACACACACACACACACACACACAGCCCATGGTATATAATCCATTGCCGTCACCACTGCAGTTGTCACTGTAACAAAACAAAAAAATATCCTGATTCCAGCAATGGCAGCAGGCACAGAGGGAGGAGGAAGGAGAGTAGAGCTGCGGGCTCGAGACAACAAAACGTGTGTATGTGACTACAAGTCGACATCAGCATGCATGTGTTTAAAATCTACACATTCCTGTAAATGTAAGTTTGCGTCCGTGTGTGTTTCCAAAGGCTGGACTGTGAACGTGCGGTTCCTAAGACATTGACACTCACACGGAGACATGTCGACAGCTCAGCGCCATGGCGACAGGTGTTGCCGAGGAAATGGTGCAGCTGCTGCATGGATATTTCAGCCTAATAGCTGTACACCATCAAGCAACTCTGAATGCACCCTCCCTCCCCCCACTACCACCACTGAATCAACATGCTGATAATAAGAAGCAGAAATGTAAACTCTGGACGGGAAGTTCATCTTTAACACATAGCAGAATAAATACTGCATTATGACGGTTTGATAAGAAGGGGCAGCTAATGAAGATGGTCAAAACCTTTTTTTTCACAATGTGTTCACTTTCTTTCAGCTCTTTTTTGGTTGCTACCATGAGCAATCAATGGAAAAGTGAGGCTCTTCAGCAACTAAGTTCTTTCCCTTGTGATCATATTTAACACTTTTCTCAACTTCCATCCATCCAAACACTGCTCCTCTGTGTTTCTGTTTCAAATCTGAATTTTCTCAATCTTTACATATATAATGTTAAATGGAGGAATGAGCGAGTACGTTCATGCGGGTACTATTTACTATAGTATTTAGGATTCACACATCAAATAAGGACCGCAGTATTAATGCTGGAGTCCGATTAACTGTGAACCAAGTATTTTCAGTTTTACTCACTAATATCAAGGAGCGGCTATTCGTTTGTCACCAGAATTCACATTGACGTGATAAAAATGAGCAATCCCAATTAAATTCCACAGAAATGACTAAGCCAGCCAGTGAAGACAGACATGCAAACATGCACACAAGTAGAAGCAAGGCCAAGGTTGCATATTTGTGAAACTCTGGGGGATAACAATCTAGGCATATGGAGTCAGCAAGGGGAATCATGGGAATATGGAGCGTTGTGTCAAACTGTGAGCATGGTCTGGATGTCAGCAGTGGACTGCGGTTCATGGCAGGACCTCTGGGACAGGCGTTAAAGCCTTCAACAGAGGAGGACTCTGAAACACACTGGGACTTTACTGAGGGAAACATGGGAAATCAGAGCCAGCATGAAACATCCATGAGGTTTGCACTGCCCACTGTAACAGAAAGATATGTCGGGGAACCGTTATTCACACTCTCACTGATGATATAAACTAAACACATTTTACAGAGAAACAGTCTGACAATGCTGGCACGTTGCTCGTACTGAGAATATGTGAATATGTGCAGACTATGGAGATGATGAGTCGTATTTGTTTCAGTTTCAGTGTATTTTTTTTTTATTTTTCTTGACGCAGTGCAGTCGGGCTGTACACAATTAAACTTCCTAAGTCAGTTCACTGTCTCATTTGGAAATCTGCATGAAGCATGACTGGCTTGTTTGCATGGATGTGTTTGTGTCGGTGTGTGTATGTGCCTAAACAGCAGGCAGAGAAAACAACCCTGTGAGAGGATTAATTAGGAAATACTGCAGGATGTTCAGAGAACTGAAGAGAGAAGAGGAGGAGAGAAGAGAGGGAAAAACAAGCTCCAGTGCCCTAATTTACTGCTCTCATGGTACGTCACAGAACCTCTCACTCCCTCCCTCCTGTCAACTCACACTCTTTGTTCTTTCCCTCCCATTTGCCTTTCTGCAAGCACAGAAAATAAAATCCTTTATTTGCTCAAAAAGGTTCCCCTTCAATGCTTTTTTGTCTTGACTGTCCCTGCATTCATTTTCTTGTCTCTACTTTTTCTAACCCAGATAGCCAGACTCTCTGCCCTAGATAAAATGGAGGTCTGTCAGTCTCTGTTTGTGACCCCGCCTTTCCTTCATCTGTGAACCAACTCATCCATGCGTTCATCCTCGTGTTCCTCCCTTTCCTCAGCATTGACCTCTCCACATCTCCATCTGAGAGGGCGATGGGGATCCACTCTGTGTCACTCGTCTGCTCATGTCCATAATGCTCAAATATTTATGCGTTTGCTTCGTTCCTCGTAGCCACAGATGATGTCGGCTGGCAAGAAGATTCCCAGTTTCCATGGCAACCTCCACCATCCGATTCCCCTCCTCTTGACTCAGTTTGGTAGAGAGGGAGGGAGGGAGGAACAGGGGCAGGGGTGATTACCTCGCTGGAAAACATGAAGCTAAAGGCGGAGGGGGGGGGCTTGGCATCGCTCTGAAGAGAGATGGAGTAAAGAGTGAGAGGAGACGGAATAAAGTGCAAACAATTAATAGAAATCAAAGGAGAGCAGAAGACCAAAGGCAAAAAGAGCTGAATAAAAACAAACAAACACGCGTGTTAAATGGGGAGGACCCAGGGATGAAAATTTCCTCCTCTTTGTCTCTCCGCTCCCCCCACCCATGAAGAAGCATCCCAGCACAGTGACTGTAAGCAGCTTACCATAATACAGCTTCACAAAGACCCCTAATACCCCTTCACCCCCCCCACCCAGACCGCCTGTCTGCAAAATGGACTGTTCCCGATATCCGCATGTACTTCGTTACTCTGGCTATTTCTGTTAATGAATCCACAAATAATCACAATTATAATGCACATGAAATAGTAAAATTAGTAGAATTACAATAATTTTCAAAATGTAGACATGAGAAGATCAAAATATGAAATAAATAAATGTTAAACTTGACCCATCCGTGCCTCACACTGAGATAATCAGGCTTGGACTTTTTTTTCCCCTGACCAATCTGGGTCGTTGTTTACGAGCCTGATCTTTTCTTCTCATCGCCTCTGTATTTCTCATTACGTTCCATATGACCGAGCATCATCCGCAGTGTTTACTGTCCTGTGTGTGTGAGGTGCTCTGCCCTTTCAGCTACAGCTATACGTGCACATCTGTGCATTCTCGGCCTATGTGGGTCAGCTCGCACTCTACGTGGGCTTGCCTTTGTTTTTACTCCTGTCATATTTTACGGTATTTTTAAGCCAGGAGGGGAGACTAAAGGTTTAAGAAAGTCGGAGGTGTAACGAATATAAGACAAAATAAGAAAGGAGAAGAGATGACATGAAGAGTAAGAAGAATCAGAGGGAGGAGGGAAGCGTGCAGACATGACATGCAGGGATTGGAAACAAAGAAAAATCAAGGAAAGTCGGGTATGGCTGTATTTTAGCAGGAGGGAACAGTAACCATGGTTACAAGGCAAAGAATGATGTCACTGCTTCCAATAGATGGCAGTGGGATTTTTTTTTTTTTGGGGGGGTTGACGATCTGTCTCTCACCTGCCTGTCATTTATCAGTAGAGAACAGGTGTCTATACTGAGTTATGTATTTGAATTTTTGAGGTTATATTTAGCCTCCACACATGATATGACGACACCAGACATTAGCCATTCTCCATAGACAAACCTCATTTAAGCTACCTTAGGCTCAATACACCTCATTGACCACCAGATGTTCTAGAGTAAACATACACTATGTGGATTTTATGTGTAAATGCAAATTTGTGATGTGTTACTTTTCACTTTCTGAGAGCTGAAAGATGCACAGCAGCATGGGGTGAGTGGAGGTCAGTGACTTTTCCTACCAATTTTTTATAATTTTTTTTTACAACAAATCCACACATTTGCATGATTGACAAGAATGAGACTATTAACATAATATATGATCAATAATGTGGATACATATGCAACTGCAGACATGTCAAATGAAACACTATATCTGAAGGCGAGTTCAGATTAAATATGTATTACAAACTATGTTAGTAAAATTACAATTCATGGAAGGTTTGTTTTTAATTGGGGACATTGATAGTGTCTGTAGTTGCACCCTTAACCTCTAAATGTCACCACAGATGTAGCCTGGTTTTCATCAGTCCGTACTCAGCTTCACATGCACGCATGCACACACACACAAACTACCACACCCACAAATTGATGACCCCCAAAGGAAATCAGACCGCTGCAGGCTCAGCTGATATAGGTCAAGTGACTGACAACTGCCCTACCTCCACAAACGTGGGTGGACATGTAGGAGGCAAGAAAACACACTTACACTATTGTTGTGTTTTTGGAGACATGGCACTGATCTATATTAGTTTCCTGAAGACTTTCCATGATTTCCTTGATTTTTAAATCAAGTGTTTTCACCTAAAAGGGAAACAACATCAAAGGAAGAAAAGCATGTTGGCAAAGTGCAGTTCCTACAATATTAATAAATACACATCAAACACGTGACAAAAAAGCTTCATATGAGCCTAATAAATAAACAAAGCTCAAAATAATCAAAATATCTAGAAAGATATCAAAAATTAACCATCAGCAACAAGCTTGCGTGGGTGTGTGTGTGTGTGTCTTTGTGTGTGTGGGCAAGCTTCCTAAACATACTGTAAACAAACAGGATGATCTCACTGAATGGGTCAGAGGCTCAGATCCTCGTGATGAGAGCCTGACTCTTCTGGATAGACACAATAGCCCCGAGGGGTTCCACATGGATACAAGCATCAATTCAACTTTTTCACATCACTGTCACTCGTCATAATTGACTTCTTCAACACCCACCCTTTCTTCATGGTCATGTCCCAGAATATCAAAACGTTAAGAAGAACCTTTGTGCAGGTTTAATTCCCGTAAAAGCCACAATTCTATAGTTCTCCCCTGTTTGAACATGTGCTACATCTCAACCAATCACCCTGATAACAAAACTACAACATCAAACCATTATTTGTTCACCACCCATGTTCATATGACAGCTGTAATCTTGCTTTCTATAGTCAACGTCACTTTCAGAGTCACTTTACACCTGTTGAGTTTAGAACTTTATATATTACCTTACAGGTTAGTCACTAACTGCTTGATGACAGAGTTCAATGCTCCAATCAGGGATTTAGATCCACTGACAGACAGCTGGAAAACAAAAACCCAGAGTGAGCGATAAATCTGACTGCATGTCTCAGGTCTCACACTTGCATGCACATGCAATGCATGGACTCAGGTTGCACAGCTCAGCTCACATTAACACATTGTCAGGACCGTCATCGACATGAGGACGGGAGTCTCCACCAGGACTGAACTCCACATGGCCACAGGTTGTCAACTTCTCACGACGAGCTATGTGAGTTACTGAATGTCAGGTCGGTGTTGTCCTCACTGTTAATCATGGAAGCAACCACATAATGCAATCTGACTCTTTCAGCTCCAAACAAGCCCCATTAGTCACCATTAGAGTCACATGACTGTAGGGATTCATGTGAATTCTGAATCCCCCTGTGTGGTCTTGTGCAATGAAAAAAAAAGAAGATTTGGAGAAAATCAGGGAGGAGGAACACAAAGGGCATGCATGTGGTGGTGTAACCTCTAGTGCTTATTGATATTCTGTTTGCATCAGCCTTCAGCAGAGCCTGCAGAGCGGACAGAACCTCCTCTCTCTCAGTCTCACTCATATTAGGGGGGAGAAATACATCCCCAGAGAGACCGTGATTCGCTGGGATGATCCGTGACATTGTGGATAAATGAAAATTGTGGGTGGTGGCAGCAGATGGGCACGTTTACATGTGTGGCGGGAAGTGTATTATGGTTTGCTCTGACTGGGCAGAAAGAGAGCAGCATACTATAAAAAAAATGGATAGAAAAACTGACAAATAAGAAAGTTGCATCTCATGTTTGTCATAGAAAGGACAAAAAATATATTCGGTAACTTATAATTAGTAACACTGATTGAGGAAGTGATGTACATGGCTGTTTTTCACCTGATTCACTCTGATTATGTTCATTGTGTCCTGTATTTAATCCGTCCACCTTCTGCACAGCTTGACTCAACTTAGGTTTGTGGGTTTTGGAGCAAAGGCAAGCCCACGTATGAACTGCGCAACAAGAAGGCTCAGAATCAAACCGGGAATATCTCACTGTGAGGAAAGAATGTTAACCACTACACCAGCCTGTGGTCAAACACTTATTTCACATGTGAGAAAGGAGCTTCATGGAAGAAACACTGTCAATTTTAGCCACTAGCTTTCAGGTGAGGTATAGCTTGTTGGCTGCACTCCAAAAATACCAAATGTCACAAGCACACGCTAACACTCAGTTACATGCTGAGACACACACCACACCAAAAAAAAAAAAAGAAAAAGGAATTGCACATTCTATTCAGTCCTACTCA
Organism: Blennius ocellaris; assembly: GCF_963422515.1. Lineage (NCBI taxonomy): Eukaryota > Metazoa > Chordata > Actinopteri > Blenniiformes > Blenniidae > Blennius > Blennius ocellaris. The sequence goes on along the minus strand of NC_137658.1, from coordinate 8,667,958 downwards.
ATTAAAATATCTGCTAATAGATCATATGCTTATATAAAAATACTTATTGAAAAAAATGTTTAAGAAAATGTGATCAATATCATTTTCTTTTTTGTTGTGTAATCAATTGATATTTCCCCTTTTACTAATGATATTTAGAGATGCAAAGGAGAGAGAGAGGGGGGGGGGGGGGGGGGGGGGGGGGAGATGAGGTAAAAAGGCCATTGCATTGTTTGCTCATTATGGAGAAATATCAACTAATTTCAAATAACCACAAACAACCCCATCTCAGATGGTTTTGTTTACTAAAGCCACATCAGCACTTTAACAGGATTTAATGCTCAGGCTGTCTCCCTGCAGAGCACATTTTCAGGTCTCATGCAGGCAACAGATATATCAAAGTTCACTCACATACGCATGCGATAGTGCTGACGCGCAGACTGTTTTTCAGCATCACATTGTTTTAGAAGAAGAGACGCTTCACTTCCACATGACTGAATTCACAAACAAGAAGCCAGCTCAGGACAAACGGGCATGGAAATCTGATGACAGGCAGACATGAACTCGAGAGAGGATGAAAACAAGCGAGCTCGACGATAAACAACATTTGTGCATCTTTAAGGGTGGGAGAACGAGTTTTGCACTGGAGAGAAATGGCCACAAAGGCAGAGTGACAGACTCTGTCGTTGTACCCGGCGGGGTGAGGGGGGGCTTCAGGGGGACGACGGACATCTCTGCAATGATGGAGATGTCACTCAGTGGCGTGATGGCACAGCCAATCGGTTGACACTCGCTGGCCCATGTTAATTGTGTGCTAATCGTGTGTCACATGGAGAGTGTTGCTACAAGCAGCCGAGTAATTTGATCAAAGAGATATTATTAAGATACCAGGCAAGGAGACCGAATTCAGCACACATGGAGCTGTGTCAACGTATGTGCTCCCACATGTGGACACATTCAAAACAAGGCAAATGAGCTCAGGCACATATTCAAATACACACGCAGGCACGTACACACACACACACACACACACACACACACACACACACACACACACACACACACACACACACACATTCAAAACCGCCACCCAAGCCCCCTTTTTCCTTCCTTTTCTTCAGCCTGTTGCTGTGGACTTTAAATGCCACCGTGGAGCAGTGTGTGTTTCTCTCCTGAAGCAGCAGGAAAGTTGAGAAATGGCCAATCTAAACAAGCAAGTTCTCAGAAACAGACATAGAGAGAGAGAGAGAGAGAGAGAGAGAGAGAGAGAGAGAGAGAGAGAGAGAGAGAGAGAGAGAGAGAGAGAGAGAGAGAGAGAGCAGCCAAGTTAAAGACAAATGAAACACATTTATTTCAGAGTACTGGCATGGTGATGGTAATAGCAGCCAGAGAAATGTGACACCACACACACACACACACACACACACACACACACACACACACACACACACACACACACACACACACACACACACACACACACACACACACATAAAAAATAAGGAACTGTTGAAGAAAACAACAACGTAAACACAAGGGTAATATGATGCGTGCATTAATTGTTTTTATTCCTCCTCAGCTGAGGTCACACGGTCAGACCTCCTCTTCCATATTCCATCACTCCCTCCCTCCTCCAGGAGCCGGAGAGGTGGCAGACATGCTCCGAGGTTCACTTTGCTACCTGGAGACCGACAGCCTCCCCCGTCCAGCCAATCACAGGCTGTGAAAAACAGTCTCCCGCTCCTCTATTGGTCCTCAGCTGCCGGGAACTCATTCCACTATCAATAGCCGTGTCATTGTGTCGTCTGGCAAGGCTGAAGCCAATTATACTGCCCCTCTTTTTTTTTTTTTTTTTGTTCAGACCTCTTTTTTTTTCAGCAGACCCCCTTCATGCATAGAAGGACATAGCGAACGCACACACACACACACACACACCACACACACACACACCACACAAATCTCCCCCGACTCACCAGAATGTCACACGAAGAGCATGAGAGAGTTTGAGAATGAGGAGGACCTGAGACTCATAGTAATGAGACATCTTCATCAGCATCGAGCCCAAATACAGCATCGCACTGAGTGGAACATATACAGCTGAAAATTAAACGAGTAGAAATATATTATTCTTTGTCACCTCAAATGAACTAAAAACAAAGTACATTGACATAATAAAGACGAGCAATTTTTGTCTTTTTTTATTAATTATCGACAATTTTATGAGGTGGATGATATATTACTTGTAAAACTGCTCCAATACATTAAACATCTAACGCTTGATGTCAGCAGACATAAAGCAGAGCAACTATTTGGCAAAGTTACGAGCTTAGGAGACTAAGCATTTAGCCATGGTGAGGTTATAAACAACTGATGGTTTTGAATGCCAAGTGCCACACTAAGTAGATGCTAAGTTCATGCTAAGTGTAGATAAGTGGAACCAGAAAGTTGTGGCCGATGTGAAGTTAAACTAAACACCGATTGAACTCAGTGTGATCCACATCTGCTTCACACAGCGCTGTCTATTTTTCCACCACTCATCTATTGCTAAGCTGCAAAAAAGGAGATTGTACCAGACAGGAATTTCCGCTGCACAAGGCACAGCACATGCAGAAAGGTTAAACATAAAATTATGTGATGGATTGTATTTCAATTTATATATTGGATACTACACCTGGTGGCAACTGAGAAGAACAAACAGTTTAACCATCCGTCCATCTTCAACATACACTGACATTCACACCACTTTATTAGGAATTCATCGCGAGTAAGGAAAAACTCTAAAGCCAGACTAACCAGGGACATGTTACCGATGAGACAAGAGAGCAAACTACTACATCACTGTAACTAACAGTGATGGATGAAAGATACGGGACAAATAAAGTTGAATGAGTCAATTAAATCAATACACTGGGATAACTAGCAGGAGGTACAACAGAACTACAAAGATAAGATGACCCTGTGCGATGACAGCTGTGTCTCCTTTTATACATTTTCTGTTCAGATTGGAAAATACCGGGTAACCACCAACTGTTTGTCTTCCTCTTCTTTTCAGATCTCTGAGCAGGATGTGCTCACATATTGACACAACGATGTGTGTTGAACAAACACAGTCAACCAGCACGCGGTCAACTGAACACAAAACACAAGCGCGAGTTCAGGCACACCCACATGAGAGCGCACCTACGGGGTGCATGTACACACACACACACACACACACACACACACACACACACACACACACACACACACACACACACACACACACAAACCAAACAAATACACACTTTTGTCAGTGTGAACAAAGTCTTCAAAGTTTTAATCTTGGTGCTCCACTTGTGTTTGCCAACTAATCACTTCATCGTGGCCAACTTTTCCTCCGATCCACCCTGTTGGCTTCTTTCATCTGCTCCTTTTCATTTATTCTCCAGCTTCCCCACTGTCCCTCACTCTTCATTAACTCCTCAAGCTTCCTTTTGCGGTCTTCTGTATGCTGCAGTTCTTTATTAAGTGTATAGATCATCTGTTTGTTTAGAGCTTCTTTCCCGTTCTTGTTTCTCAATGCCTCATCATCCTCGTAAGTTAACTAATCTGTCTTGACAGTCCCCGGAACCACCTTATGCTAACACTGTTATGGTAATAGGGTAAACAGGAGAAGACAGTGTATAAACAGAATATGAACAATAGTGTCAAAACGTTTAGGGGGGAAAAAAACCCAGTTAAACCCCACTTAAAAGAAAATTAAGTAAGTAATCCATGATTTAAAATCACTGTTAATTGTGTGATTAAAAAATTTGAGCCTGTGTAAAGTGCATTCAGAACTGTGTTGTTAACATATAGTGCATGCTAATTTTATGTAAAAAAGGTAGAAACTGAAATTCAAACTATCAAACATAGTAAGGAGAGTCAGAAACTGTTGAACTGGTTTGTCTCTAACTCCCAGTATGAAATCTAACCAGCGTTACTGTTTGTGGACTTTCTAACTATAGTGGATTCAAAACAATGGCTACAACCTGAAGTTTCGTAGCCTGCTATGATGTTTTGTTACAGTTTTGTCCTCTTGGAAGTCTAAATCTGCATTTTTAAATTTCCTCATGAGATGACGAAGTAAAATCATTCAGTAAAGTGCATGTTGTTTTCAATTTTAGTATTAGCAGTTTGATTTCCCTCAGCAGTGATCACTTGACACCAGACCGTATAAAGGGATTAATAGTTTATCAGATGATTGGGACTGAAGCGACTTCAGATAGTCGCACTGGACAGTAGTGGAGACTTTCTAAAGCGGCACCATGATTCTATAGCTTCTACTGAATGGAGGTCCTGTTAACACAACAATGTTTTCAAGTGTCACCATGTGTTTTGGGGGTCTGATTACGTGACAAGGGTTCTCATTGATACAGAAAATGCAACTTTTTAAAAATGGCTCCCAAGATTGAGTTTCTCTGAAAAAGATTCTACTCTGTTTCTGTGTAAACAGGAGAAACAGAGAGGAGGTGCTGCATCTGGCTGGCTGGTGCAATTTCATTAAAGTATGTGCCTGTGTCGTGTATTTATGAATGACAATAAAGATAACATCTCTCCGACAACATTTCTGTGTAAAAATGGGGGAACAATGCAACTTTTCTGCAAATGCACACCACGGCTATCGTGAATATTTCTTCTGTACATGCTTGAGTAATGGACTTGACAACTTTATAATGGTGAGTCGGTTGTAACAGCAATATAACTCTCTCCCGACTAATAGCCATATATTCACCATTGTTAATGTTTATAGAGTATTATTCTCTGTGTGTGGTTTCATTACAAAAACAAACAGCGACTGTCATGCAAATTGCATTTTTTTTCAGTGTTTTTTTTCAGTGTTTCAGTGTTTCTGGTAGTTGCTATGTATGGCTATTGTTTTCAAAACACTGTCACGTAAACACAAAAGTCTCGTGCTGCGTTCATGTGCTTTCCAAATGCTCCTGCTTCCTGTTTCCACGTGCTACTAAAAGACATCTTCATTATTAGATTAAATAAACTATGCGCCCACATGAGGTATCCATGTACTTTATTACAGATGCTTTTCTAACAGCTTTCATGTGCGTTTAAAAGTTGCAGTTGAGCCCATGTACATGTTTTAAACCCATTTGTAATGGTGCGTTCGTGAAGTGGGAATTCGGAAACTTACTCGTTGTGAAAGTTTCCCGAGCAGCCAACGTGTCACTCTTCACAACATCAACATAATATGACAGTGACAACTGAACAAATATATGGAAGAACAGTAAGAGATGCTGACAAAGTCCTGACCCCCGTGAGTCTTCCTGGGATTTGGATCAGATTATGCTCTTGGCCTCAAAAAAGACAGGAAGTATGACAGTCACACATGGAAACAAAGAAGTCATGCACAGATATTTTGATTCACAATGTTCTTCAGTGTGCAGCCAGAATGGTTGCTGCCCGATGGCCTGCACGTGTGCGCACATAAAGGAAAGGATCGTAAAGGATGAAAGGAAGTTGGGGCTTTGTGGTTGAATTAACAGGGCTGGTTAATGAGGTGAAAGGATGCCAGTGTCACATTGACTGAAAACCAGAGGCCTCGAGTCAAGAGTGCAGAGCAGAGCAAGGAAAAAGGAAGTCCAACATGTTGGACTTAAAATGGACTCTGAAAACAAAACCAACTATTTTCTAATGACTCATGTTGCATGTGGCTGATACAAAGTCTAAGTGAAAATCATTGTGTGGATTTCAATAATATTTAATCATGTCTGACAAACACTGGGATTAAGAAAAAGACACGGATCACCTCTGAATTCTCAGATTTTTATTTAGAGTATTAATTTATCTGATTAAGTTTTCATAACATATGTGTTCGATGACAAGGCTTTGGAGTTTAGGCATAAGACTGCTCAACCCGAGTTGTTGCAGCAGCTTTTTACTGCCGAATAAAAATCAGTTCAGCAGTCATGAATGACAGGTCAAATATGTAGTTATACCAGGAACTTTAAAAGCATTGCTTTCATTTTACAGGGGTGTTTTAAAGAACAGTAGACCCTGAGAATCCAAGATTCACGATTTTCTCTTTCCGGTTTAAATAAAAAGCAGGTGCAGAGATTACGGCCCGAACAAGCTGCAGCCAACACGAATATCCTGTCAGTCTAATATTTAGGAGATGTGGGAACATTTTCAGATTCTGACAGGCATGTGTGGTACAAGACCTGAGCTCTTTCCACCGCTGGCAGTTAAAATCAACAGGATAAATGAATTTACATACTTCTGAGTCCGTTGTTTCCAACAGAGCAAACAGCAGCACATGTTGATGTTGCAGGCAGATGAAAGGGAGGTGAGCTTTCTGCAAGTTATTCATAAATATACAAACAGGATTTCACACTTCTCTTTACAGAGCTAAGGCAAAGTTATATAAAATCATTAAAGTCACATTTATAATTGTATGCTTCAGGAGGGGTTTCTCAGTCTGAGACTTTTCCTGACAACAGCATGTTGAAGTACATAAGAGTCTTATCAATGTGACTGATGTGTTCAGTTTATGAACTAAACCTAGTCCTGTTTCCAGAATTTCCAGAGGCCTGCAACCTTTATGACCAAAACAGTCGTTTTAATGTCACTTTCTACCAAGTTTAAATGTTAGTGTAATTTTCTTTATGAGTAGTAGCAAACAGCAATGTGTCCTCAGGAGTGACGATGTGCTGGCTATCAATACTGGAAAATGTCTCTGGACACGCTGGAGCCTCGGGGAATCCTGGGATTTATCTGTAAAAATAACCGAGTCCACTGTTGATTCATTCTACGGCTGCTTCTTGGCAATAAAATTATAGCATAACAGAGTGCAGAGTCTGTCTGGTATTTCACTGCAGAATGTGTTTACATGAGAGAGAGAGAGAAAGAGAAAGAGAGACAGAGAGAGACTAGATCAAAAGTGCTTCAAAATAATTTACATTGGCAATTCACCCTATGAGCCGCAGCAGGAGTCAAGAATGATCCGATCAACTCAGTAAATTAATTAAGACATTTTTAATGGTTGGGTGTAACAAACAGAACGATTGTGTGCATTATTCTGTATCCACAGAGCATTCAGGAGAGAAAAAAAAACAAAAAACGTATCATTTCAAATACATTAAAATAATCAACCATAAAAAATTCACAGAAAAAAAATCTCTTAAAAAAAACAAAAAAAAATAACAATTGAACAAAAGGAATAACTCAAATCAAGACAATTATTCCAGTGATACTTATGATATCTTATGAACTTCCCGCTCTTTATCTAGTCCGTGTATACCTGACGACTGAACAAACTGAAAGTGAGATATTGTGCTTGTGAGCAGATGCAGCAGTGATTCTCAGTGTTATGAAGCAGCACCAATTGTTTATACACCTCCCATGCTAAAAGATCCATTTCTGTTTATGGTGATTTAAGTGCCATTTCCCCCAAAGATATTCAGTTTTCATGGAAGATGCCTCAACAATGCTGGTGGAAACAGAAAAAAAACAAAACAAGTGCTGAAATGCTGGAACTGTGAGAATGTTCCCTCTTAACCATCAACAAAATTTAAAAAGTTCATTCTGAGCTGGGTATCAAAGACAAGGGTGCCTGATACAGCCGTGCACTTTGCATAGGAATACATATTGCAAGGAGCAGCTGTCTGATATTACACCACAACATCATGTATGCTGTTGATACAAACAGAAGCAAGGACCCTCGGAAGCTCCAGTTGCAGTTCAGTGAGAGGGGAAAGAGAACACACACACATGCACACGCTCTCACAGACAAACATACTTGCCTCAGCAGTTTTTGGGCAGTTTTCCAGTGCGCTATCCTCAGCAGAAAGACCACAGAGCTGTTCATGAAACCTAACATTTTATGACAGCATGGTCAGTACCATACAGTAATTATAGATGGCAATGCACATGCACTTTCTCTCAAATCTAACTATAGGTGGATTACTTCACACACACATCTTTCACATACAACACCCTCCCCCCCAGCATGAAAATGAGCTTCGTTTGCATGGAAGCGCCCTTTTAAAGAGGTTTTTTTTTTTGGTTAGACTGCATGGAAAAAACCCTTCTCATCCTATCTGACTGAACTCTCAGGGTTGTAGGAATGATCATGTTCATGTGTGGATGTATGCATCCTTCATATAGCTGCTGTGGGCACATGTGGTGACAAAACTCGAGTCACAATTACAGAAACAATTCCCATTTTTGAATTAAACCTTGTGCGCACACCAGTGAGTCCAATAATCCCTTCTCAGTTAAAAGTAGAAAAAAACTGAAAGATAAAGCAGGTGATAGATGATAAAAAATTATGGATTGGTCCACGTGCTTCTACAGTGCAAACTGTGACTGGATCAAACCTATAAGTGAAATGACGAGACTGGATTTCTATTGGTTGGCACTTTTTCAGTAATATAGCAAAAATCAGATTGTTGACAAAAAAAATAATGTACAGCATACCAGACTATTACAAAGCTGTATTATCAGGTAGAAAAAAGAACAAAAATTGAAAGTGGCCTTGGCTGGAACGCCTACAGTATAGTCTGATAATTCTGCGGGTAATTCTACATAACAGTGAAAAATAGGTGAATCCCTGCTAATCGAGTCTTTGGAATGATTTAAGACACCCTGTGACGGGCGACAGGTGAATCACAGAATTCAGAAATATAGGGAAACAGACAATATAGACATAGATGAGCATATGCTGAAGAAAGCAATCAAATCCAATGACATTGGCCAAGCGCTAAAGGTCAGCGGTGGACCTTGAGGAGTCGAGGAAGAGTTGAGAGCCCCCGCCCTGCATCACCGGCTCTCCGAGAAGACACAATCAACACTATCCTGAAAGATTTTGAAGAGAGGGGCCTGAACTAAAACATCTTTCGGTAAACTAATCTCATATTGGTATTGGCCGATGGAATGTCTTCGAGAAAAGCTGTTTAGATATCGTCGACTGCAGTAAAAACATCTTCAACCCGGAGGCCTAACTCGATCGAGGAGCAGCCCTCTCCAGTAGCTCCTCCAGAGATTCTGCTCCTTCCACCTTGGGCTCCTCTTTCTTCTCCAGCTTCTTCCCAGAACTTTTACTGGATGAGGGGGCGTCTTCCTGCGTCAACTCTTTGGCCAGAATGTTGGTCACAGCATGACCAGCTCGTCTGTGGTTGGCTGACAAAGACATAAGGAGACAACAGTGAGGGACACAAACAGATGGAATATATATATATATATATATATATTTTATTAAATGATCATAAGTCCAAACAGATATGTCGGTGCATGCCATGAAGTGACATATCTGATGAAAAAGACGTGTAATTAAAAAAACGAAAAACACATGCGAGTCAGTCATCATCAGCTGCTGTTTGTATCCTTTTCCTTCAAAAAGGAGAGTTTCATCAGTGAATACAGGTCACATGGCTCCACATATTCATAACAGGTCACAGTTTCTCAGTGCGTGTCAGCGCTCTCACTGATTTCCGACACTCACCTTCCACTGACTACTGATACAAATATATTCTCACATCCTGGTGCGCTTGTTGGAGATGTGACTTTTTTTGAGTGGATACATCAAATTTGCAATATGTGGGGGGTTATTTTAAGACAAAGGAAGAAAGGAAATACTAACCACGACATCTGCGTCTAACAGAAACATGAACACTGTACGAATACTTCACACAAATACAAAGGTCATGAAGTGAGAGCTTGAAGTGCACGTTAGGAACTGCAAATCACACATGTCATCGTATGAAAACTCTTTTTTCGAAAACAGCTACAAAACCACATGCATAAATGAAGGAGCTTTAAGGATTAGCATTGGAGCATTATTCGGCTAGTGACAGAGACAACCAAGCAACTCCTCATTATTGTCAGACTGTCAGATAAGCCCTAACACGATATTGATGAAGAAAAACAGGAAAGACTGGCAGGATGGAAGGCTTCTGGAGGAAGAGGAAGAGGTCTGGTGGAGGAAGGTCACGGGGTAAGGAGGAGGGATGAGACACCATCGGGGGCAGGGTGATTCATGTCGTGGGAAGATTAAAGAGGCTGGGGTGAATGAAAATGAGATGAACACGGAAGAGAAGACTGAGTCAGAGGAATGAGCCGTGAGGAACGACGAGAAGTGACAGAAATATGAGAAACCGAGAAAGTAAATGAGGAGAGATGAGGAAACCGGGGGGTGGACAGAGAAACGGAGGATGACAGATTGTGCCCTGAGGACGTTGTCGCTTTTATTCCCCTACCTGCTTACTGTTATTTCCTCTCCTCTACACACACCCACACACACACGCGCATCTCTCACTACCGCCCTCCATCCTTTACTGCTCCCGTGTGGGAAGACAGCTGCGCAGCAGCGGCCATTTTGAATTATATAGGTCAGTGGGAGATTGTGTTTGCTGCAGTTTTATATCAGTCTATAAATACACACATTTCACTTCTCAAGCATCAGTACAGGACAAACCTCACGAACACCAACATTGCTGTAATGTTGATGCGAGCAAACATGCAAATGAACCATGACAAGACAAACGACACACAGACTTGTTGCATGATTCGAACAGGCAAAACCCGAAAAAAAAAAAAGGACACAAACACACACAAACATGACGTTACCGAGGTCTCCAGAATTAGCTGTGACAAAGAAACAATCGAGTCTGTGGAAAGAGAAGGATTTGTAGATTAAGGGTTGCGCTCCTGGTTAACTTGTTGTCGTGAGTCTCGGCTGGACTGATCAGCACAGACAGCCAAGGCGTCGAATTAACACCCAGAGTGAGACACATCTCTCTTCATCATAAACACCGGGCCATGGGAACATTTTCTCTCCTTCTCACTCGACTCTCTCATGCTCCCTCTGTGTCTATTTCCGTCCATTCCTAACATTGGCCTGACTCATAAACTTACTAATTAGACATTATGCAAATGACCCAAAAACCAAGGAGGGTGTTAAGTGTGGCTGATATGAGAGCGTGCCGAGCTTGTCCTAAAAATTCCAACCCGCAGAGAAAAGCTCTTCAAAGGCTGTCAAACTGAGCACTCCTCCTCCTCATCCTCCTCCTTCATCTCCCCTCAGAGTGAAGACAGAGAGGAGAAAGAGAGACAGGGATAAGAGTCGGGATCAGAGGGGTGTTGCAGTGGAAGCAGAATAATTAAAAAGATTAATTCAGACAGAAACCTGCATTATTAAGTAAGAAGTGAATACGTTTTGGAACAAATGCAGAAGGATCCTTCATAGGATCTAGTTCAAAGCTTGAGGTGCAAATACAAGACTTGCCTGGAAGGACTGAATGAGCACACATGGACAGCCATGTCCAAAAATTATGTTATGCAGAAAATCTAAACGTATAGCTTAATGAGTGTCTTTAAATCCTATTAAAACAACAATGGATCTCTGGAAGCGGTCAAACTTTTAGATCAATTTCTTCCAACTGAGCACGAGCCACAGAAGTTTAAATGGACCAAACGGGCTGTGACAGGTGTCAGGATGACCGTCTACTTGCAGAATAGCTCCACTGGTATGTGAAACACACATATCTGCAGCTGTTTGGTCTCATTTATACAAATTAGAAATGGTGATCACTTTTCAGCTTGTAGAAATGTGACCTTGTTTAGCACAACAAACAGTGTTGCGTGGAGGTTATACGAGTTGTCTCATGTAATATACAGTAGATAAGAAAATAATTGAATATGTGGTTTTACTTGCATCTTTACATAAGATGTTAAAAATGAGAAAGCACGGTGAACAGGACGGGAATGTAATTGTCTTGCTTTGACCTAGACCAGAGAGATATGTATGGATGGATATGCCCCGATAAAGAATGTTATCAGTTGTAGTCATAATCTCATTAAATTGCATCGTTACAGTGGTTATAATACTCTGTAAGACAGGTAGGCAAGTCTATGACAACAACAACACTAACACAATTTATATAAACTTCTATATATATTTTAGTCCAACTACAAATCGGCTGTGGGACCTTAACCGGTGAATGTCCAATCCCAAGTCTGCTTCTCTCACCTGACGACCACCACTGCCTTTAATAACTGTACTCCTACATGTTACAAGAGCACATGTTTTTCTTTTATGCTTTATCAGATTTCAATGTTTTAAAAATGTTTGAAACTTTCTATTTTCCATTTGTTATATGTATGTAGAGATAACTGGCAAAATACTCAACTATATTATTGACTATTATTTTTCAGGCATCTTTTAATGTTAATTTAATGTTTGGTAAATTTATTATGAGACGGATCTGCCCCAACACTGAAAATAAAAAAAAACCCCTGCAGATCAGAAATTACATTCAGCATTTCTGGATCCAGACATGTAATTGACAGCCAGAATATATCGGCCTCTGCTGCTTTGACTCATCATTTCTCAAATCGTCTCCAGCAAGTCTCTTATCGCTGCAAAAAAAAAAAAGAAAAAAAAAAGCACATTTGTGTGGGAGCCGTACACCACTTGGCACTACAAACAGGAAACTCTCAGCATGTATGTTGCAAACACATGGCAGCTCCAATGTTGACTAAATGACAAATACAGTTGGCATGAAGCACAGCAGCTGTTTCAGCACAGACAAAAGGCGGATTTTAGGACTGTTTAACTAATGGACGTGATATTAAAGGAGTGCGTTTGCATAGTGGAGCCTGGTCCGTGCCACAAAAATTGTGGTGAAACAATCGTCTGTAACACATTACACTCCAGGACACCTACTAATCACTGCCTGATGAGGGAAAGAATGCTTTGTTGTACAGTGGGATCCGTTTCCCTTGGGAAGGGAGAGCACAACCAGTAAGAAAAGTGAAGAGAATTTGCAGACAAACCAACATGGGATCAGAAGAACGACATAAAGTGGCTTTACTGAGTTATATGTAATTAGCAATGCAAGTTTTAACATCATCCTTGAAATGTTCTCTGTGATACAAGTGAGCTGCCATCTTTATTTTCTCCCTATATAGCACCTTGTCAGCAGTCACATGATAAGGTCCAAAAAGTGCTACAACCACACTGTATTTGCAGATGGAGGCTGAACCGTAGTCAGTATCTTTAACTTAGCAGAGACTTGTATCGCCCTCTCCAGGCTCCACTGGGTAACACATTACTGATCTGCACTGGAGGACTGTGGGAAACAGTGACGTCATCCCACACCACAATTGACAAACCTCTGTGGGCCACTGTTGATGTAAACGGATGGATTTTATGTCACTAAATAGGTTCAATAGTGAGAATGTAGCCCAGCCACACGTACGCACCGGAGGGAGTTAAACATGTCCGTGACATCACCACTGTTTCATTGACGGCTTGATTGATGCGTACTGTGGATAATGTTTTCCTCTAATGTCACATCTGTGACAGCACAAGGCTTTGGAAGAGCTTTTTTTCAGGGAGCAGACTGTCTGTAAAGCCAGCGTGTGCCTCTATTGTTGCTATGTCCTTTGCTGAGGTCTCCGTTGTGATTGGTGCTTTGTCATCATGGTGCTACTGTGATTGGTTGTTACAGCGCGGGTCATGACCCAGCAGATGGGTCTGTAAAGAGTGTGTAGACACCATTCCAGCACTTAAATTGCGTTGAACAGACAAGCATAATTAGGCAAGTGTAACCAATCTGGCAAGTGTGTATTTAGAAAAGAGAGTAAATACAGTTCCTGTGTGTTGCCGTCGAACTGAAAAGAGAGTGTTGATGTTGTATTTTAGACAGTGTGTCCTCAGGAATGCCATGTGCCTGTTGGGGTGCACATATTAGTATGCGAACACGCATGCGTGCCTTTGTATCGGCATGCGAGCATCTGGTGTGTGTGTTTTGTCCGTGTGTGATTTAAAGGGAAGGGGGGAGGATGGACACACAGAGAGCAGACAGCTGAGGATCCCCGTGCAGTCTGCTCTTTTTTACACAGACAGCACAAACGACACACACGGGGGCTGAGGCACAGGTCAAAGGTGAGGGGGTTATATAGCCGCCGCAGCCTCGTGGCGACCCATTCAGTCACACCGCATGACACAATGAGCGTGACAACACACTCAATGGGCCCTCAGTAGTCTCTTAATGCGGAGTCGGTGACGTTTGCAGTCGCTGCAGCTGTGAGGGGCGGGACAGTAATGAAGCCGACTGACTAGAGAATGACTTAAAGGATGCGAGTTTTGTTTCATGAGCACGTGAAGTTAACATGGTAATGATTTCAGTGACAGACATATGCTGACTTTTGAAACATGTTAATCTATTTTTTTTTTTTTTAACTTGTGTAACTGTTTTGTTATTGTCTCTTCAGACTTTAAATTCAGAATATAATTTTCTATTCACCTACAATCAGTGGATTGGTGCAGTGCTATTCATTACCACTTATCTTAACACAGACGTTATTCATGAATAATAGTCTCGTCATTGTAACCCAAGAAGACTTGAAGCAGCAGGTGTGGAGCTTTCCCTTAGAAGCCAGATACAATGGCACATTTATGAGATATAAGCCTTTTAGGGATGTGATCAATCATGTGCACTGAGACTGGTAGCAATAAACATGTTTCATCCAGATCGAAGGGAAGAGGCCTCTGGTTGCAACACTCAAAATAAATTCAAAGCAGAGCATTTCTTTTTTTATAGAATTTCACAAACTCAACGCCTGCTTTTTCCTTCCTGAACAACTTGCTTTGAGGGCAATTATTGTGGTTGCTTATGACTTATTCGGGAATATACAATGCTTTATCCAGCAACTCTCACATCGCATAATTGTGAGCTACTGGTTGTGCCTCAGCTGTGTCTATTTGGACAGAAAGCCCAGCTCCTTCTCCTCGACTCCTGCCGAGAAGAATTGTGGCTGTGATTACGACTCCAGGCCTGGTGTAACATAGCTGCCATTGTGATTTTGTCTGTAGTGGCTGAGCTTTGGGTGCTATTGTGGTTGTGACACATTTGTTTTAGTGACTACTACACTGACTTAATGGGGCAGTTTGAAGTGATGCTTCTCTATGCTAAGCCCCGAAGTGACCTTAATATATTACTGCCCTCCTGCAGAAAGTTTGACAAAATGCGTTTGAAACAAAACTGCTGTAAAAAAAACCCACATGGTCAAATACTAAAAGCTGAGAAAAAAAAATGTATATAACTGAATCAGGTAATTGATTAGAACTTGGGCTATCATCTTTCATTCTATTGCAAAGAGAAAAATGTCCAACTTTTGCTTTTTTTTGTTTATTTACTGGCTGACTGAACCTTTGTTCTGTGTTTGCAACCACATAAAATGAAATTGATTCAGTGATAACATGAAGCACACTGGCTGAAGCCAACTGTGATTTAATAACCGGGAAAAGCACTTACAATTACTATGGGTCACTGGTTTTAACTGGTTTCATGGAATATGATATGTCACAAAGAGTCAGGGTGAGTAGGAAAAAAAAAACCTAATCTAACAAGATTTTTACTTCAAGGGAATACTATAATTTAAGATGTATTAATTTCAGTCTTTTTTACTATGTTGTAAAACAACCCAAAACCAACAACATCAAAACAAGAATGGAATGAATATTTATAACTAAACTATAAATTGAAGCTCTATAGATGTATATGGCTTTATTTTTTATGTATAATACACTCGCAAAAGCCTACAGATGTACTTGAGCTTGGATGATGGACGTCTGTTATCCTGGTCTGTCAGTTGAGCCAGCCAGGATGTGTCTCCTCCTACACGTTCGCTAAATAAGACCTCTGACTCAACCAGCCACTCAATCATGTGTGCACACAAAACAACATAAATACAGGCTCGAACTGGGTGGGTGAACAACGCAAGTCCCTTCCTGAGTGTAGGAAGCAATGTGGGTAACCGAGAAGGAGCGGCCTTTAAACACGAGTGGAGGAAATATAAACTCCCAACAAAGCTAAAGATTGGGAGAAACACAACATGACTAAGAAACCACAGAAAATGAAACTCGAAAAAATAAACAGTACTGAGACTTAGAGGAGAACCTAAACAGAAGAAATACTCTTATATTTTCCCAATCCCTTGCTACAGACAAATAAGAGCAGGGGCCTGAGCTCATTCTCCCCCTTTTTTCACACACATGTTCAGGTATTTCCTGTTAAGGAGTGTGAGGTGGCCAAACAGCACTATGGATGAGTGACTGAGCCCTCAAATGGGCCCCACTCTTTCTTCCCAGCTCCCGTTTCTCCCTCCTTTTCCCTTCTCACTGTTGTAGTCTCTAAGTTTAGCTGTGAGGAGTGTGTGTGTGTGTGCGCGCGTTTGTGTTCGTTTGCTTAAGTGCACTTCCCACACACAATGATTTGCTCAAAGTGACTCAGAAGGTGTGGAAAGATCATGTCTTAATGCCAGTTATATGCTAATGCAAGCAACTGATGTACACTTACAACAACACAAAATGGCTCAAAAGACCGAGACAAATGGTTCTTAACAGAAAATAGTGTATACAAAAGAAATCAGCAATTTATGGACTCTGTAAAACCATTCAAATCTTTATGCCAAAAAAACTAGAGAAAGACTTGAGGGGGCTGGGTCTGACAAACTTCAGATATTATTTCTGGCTAACGCAGGAGATCTGTGGCGAGATGGATTGTTAACAATTCAGAGGCAGGAAAGGTCAGTTGAGTAAAACTCTACTTGTGCTTTACTTATCTGAAGCAAAACTTCTTGGAGCCGACTACAAAGCGAGAAGGGATCTGACAAGGGATCGGCTCCCTGTTACAGTTCCAAATGACCCACAAGGTACAATCATGTGTGGCCTGGGATGTGGCTAAAATTAGTTCGAATATAAGGGCGAATCTTTTTTAAAGGATTGTAAACTACGCTCAGTGTCAAACAGCTTGGAAATACACAAGGAGAGAATGAGAGATTACAAGGCAGAAAGAAAGGACAGCAGTCCCCCCTCTGCCTCTGAGCTATTCCAGTCTGGAGCACCGCTTCACATCTGGCTTCTATTGAAAGAGAGAGAGAGATTGGGTTGCATACACTCCACAGCCTTTCTTCTGCGCAAATCCGCCCCCCCCCACACACACTTTCCTCACTCACACTGGTTGAGTCATACTAGTAGGAATCGTGTTACAAAGTTACAGCTCATGTTGCTTCCATTTTCACTGTTTCATCAGGCCGAAATGTGCAGCGAGAACAACTTTTCAAGCACAAAATACAAAAGAAAACTATTCGGAAAAGTGAGTGGAACAGGACGTATTTCTGAGACATACTATGGAGTGAGCAGATAACCAGGATACTGCCCTGTATCTGTGCAGAAGGGTCAAACAATGGTCTCAATTAAAGATTATGCAAGCTGGAAGTTTCTGGTTTGCTCAATGATGAGGAAAAAAAATTCCACTTAGTACTTGTCATTAAAATTGAGTGGGGGTGGCTGGGGGTGTTTTGTCAAAAGCTTTGCAGTGATTTATTTGAAGTTGTGTGTGTAACATAACAGTAGGTTCGGGTTTCACACAACAGGTGATCAGGCAGACCCCTCAAAACTTCTACATACTCTACATATGATTTTAGCGACAAAGACTTTAAGTATCTATCGATCAGGGTAGTGGTCCAAGTACAAAACAATTTTGGTCATGTGATATTCTGCTCTCAGCGACAAGTTCTGATATGACCAAGGCCTGAGAGGATGACAATCTGGTTACAGCTGCTGGACATTAAAACTGTTGAAATGCTGCATCTCAAATACTTTGGATGCTACCAAGGATGGGAAGAGTGGACTGAACCAGGGCCTGAGACCCACGAGAGATGTAGTGGAACCAGCAAGACGGTATGGAGTGGCTTGATTGTGTTTTTATAATCTTTACTTTCAAAAATTTAAGTAAAGTCTTAATAAAAAACAAAATGAGGTGCGTAAGACTTTTTTCCCCCCCAAATGAGCCTTGTGAATGGAGGTGGGAGAGTGGGTTGAGGTAAAATCCCAGTTGTCTTATATTTGGACAAATACAGTCTACACTTGGTATGCTCAATGACTGTGTAGACATGATTTGTTTGAAATGCTACTGCGGGTATTAATAAAGGTTAATGTGATTAAAAAAAAACCCAAAACAGTTAGACATTTCTTCTCCTTTACCTTTTCATGGGTTTTATTTTTTGACTTACTCCCCACATGTCTCTCACATGTTCTGCCCACACTGCTTCACCCATATCTTATGTTCATGTCCTTCTTACTCCAAAAGCACGCCCTCTTCAGCTGTTCCTTTCTTAGGAGTCTTACTGTCCCCACCCACCCTCTTTCTCTTTGTTGTGCCAGCCCTTGATGTTATTGGCTATGCCACAGTGACCAGGGGAAATGTCCACAGGCCACAGCCTCTGAGCCATGCAACAGATGGACTGGAGATGAGAACATAAACAAATCTGTTTGTTGTGTGTTGACTGAAACACAGAGGCCGAGTGACAAAAAGGGATGCAAAGTCTCATGTGCCACACGTGGTTCTGTCCGAGGTGGGTACCACGTGTGTGGAAGCAATAATAAGAAAAATCTGGAAAGGAAGGAAGGCATGAAAGTTTGACACATGTGCATGTTTGGTGAGGATTTGCTACTCCGCATGTGCAGAAGTACCTGCTTGACGTGGGCCTCGCTTCCTCCTGAAAGCAGCGCCAGACTGCAGCGCCTCCAGCAGGCCGTCCATGATACCAGTTTCATCGCCCTCTGTAAACAGCATCAGAACACAACGTCAGCAATACATCAAACAGCAGACATAATAGACTCGTGGGGTTGGATGTAAACTCTGATTTCTGACGTATGCACGCACGCCCGCACACAGGCGCACAGAACCCTATCATTTTAATCAATTCTGCTGTGACACAGTCATTTTCACAAGGGAATGATGGGTAGTTTTACTAAACTCTCTACCTACTCGTCTCTCTGATATGCAGACACACACGTGGGCAGAGGGGGACATTTAACACCCACGAGGCCACGTTGGCAAATCAGCAACATTAACCCAGATGAGCAGTGACCTATTTCATCAAGTTGTCACTGCTTGGGGCTCCATACAGATTATGTAAAACACAGACTTATTGGAAAGACACACCCACTAAACACCAAAACCACATGAAATATAAAACATAAAAAAAAAAAAAGAATGTGGCCAACCCCAAAAACACTGGAAACGATCATCATGTATGTTTACTGGCACAATTAGTGTTTGTGGCCTCTTTATACCTTTGTTTACAGTTAAATTCTCCTCACAGCCCCACTGACTGGTGGTCATAAATAAAATGAGGGTGGGCCAACCCAAGAGGGGCACTCAATCTCTGTTTACACATGCGAGTGCTACCATGGATACTTATAGGGTAGCTTTCGGTGGCACAGCTCAGCACTCAGGCAGATGGTTTTGATTATTTCTATTTGAACCTCAATGGAGGCAGCGGGGGGGGGGGGGGGGGGGGCAGCAGGGTTGGGGGTTAAAGGTTTATGTTGCCACCTCCTCTACCCTCTGAAAAACACACACACACACACACACACACACACACACACACACACACACACACACACACACACACACACACACACACACACACACACACACACACACACACACACACACACACACACACACACACACACACACACACACACACACACACACACACACACACACACACACACACACACACACACACACACACACACACACAAATCCTGCAATAAGCCATGCAGCAGATGGCCTGTGGTCTGGCCTGTCACGTCACAGAAACGCTCTCTCTTACGTGGCTCATATACACCCCTCAATGTCCACTGGGTGGAATTGCACATAGATCTGGGAAAATGTAGGGCATGAGTTTCCCCTTCCGGTGACACACATATAGATCATTTCCACTTACACAAATCACATGGCTGGCTTAAACCACTAGTGTGAGCCAACAAACAAACACACAGACACACATCTATTTGTGAAACTGTACTGGAGGCAGTAGAGGCACCAAACAATGACCTAACTGTGGCTCTTACATGCTTATTATTGATCTGGTGAACACCCAGTTAAAACGGGCAAGCCCTGGGGTGTGTGCTCTTTATAGCCTCAATCTTACATCTCTAGTATATTTGTATGAATGTGGCTGTGGGCAACGCTATTCAATGAAACCATACACAGGTCTTTACAAATGGGAGAAAAGTTGTACAATGCCCAGTTTTTGTGAGCAATGACAAAGAATCACAGCTGTCACGTTCAATCACATGGCGGTAATAATAAACTCATTGAAATGGCATAAAACTTCGGTTGCAGTGTTAGAAGCAGTACAAATAAGACACCCATGCACGCACACACACACACTAGAGCATGATACAAACAGCAACAAACTGAAGACTGTAAGAACTTAAGATGGATTAATTATTGTAATAGTATTAGATGGTGAGCTCTTAAAGTTGCCTTTAACAATCTAATCTCCTGTGACTTGCACGGACCAACACATCTCTGTTTAACACACACAGGCCACAAGAGCCTATGTGGAGCAAAAGTGCCCCTATCGGGTGTTCACACAATAACTAATGAGAAACTAAATGGAGTTTTATCAGAGAAAAATTTCATTAAATGAATACAATGATTGAAAAAAAAAAGGTGGGTGACTAGTTGAGGATGGAAGCATAGGTTTTTTATATGCAATAATTGTGGCATATCACCTAACTACATAGTATAAGAATCACCTGGTCTGAGAAATCAGGCAAACTAGGTCTATCCGGTTTAATCTCCTCTCATACCTTGTGCCTTTCTCCTCTCTATCCTCCCCTTGCCTGCTTTTCCAACAGACAACACAGTCTAATCCCCAGCAGAGCATCTGCTACCCTGCCCTTCGTGTCTTCATCCTCCCCTCCCCCACTCTACAACGCCCTTCAGTCCTGCTCCTTGTGTGGAGCACGAGCACTCCTACAGGAAGTTCCCATACCCGCACCGAGGAGGCTGTACCACACTTGCAACACACCCTTCCCCACAAGTCAAACTCTCCCACAATCTTTTGCAGGCAGTACTGACACCTAGTTGTAGAAAGGTGGTAAAGTCAGTGTTGAATGCAGAATTGGCACGCGTCCAAAAAATTGGTTTATGGCAGCCAGGGGAGAATTTCACATTTCACGAGCAAGGCTGTATTTATCAAATCCAATTAGAGCAAACATCTGACTTTCAACCACAGATGGTGGCTCTGGACTGCAGGGTGTAGCAAGCTGTGCCACTTTGAAAGCCTCAGTCCTATACTTGTAAACTTTATGAGAACCAAAAAAAGACACTTTATGATTAGACTATCCAATTCCATTCAAATAACATTCAAACATCAAATCAATCACAACAACTCCCATGACATGCTTCAAACATGTGCCAAATGAGGTCAGAATGAGTGAAACTGACTCACACAGGAATGACAAGGCCACAATGTCTAAACACACACTGGCCTCGTGGGATTCAACAAACAACTGCAACTATCTGTGTACAGAAACAGCGAGTTATAAAACTCATGCGATAGCAAGGGTGAGCACAAAGTTGCAAGAGCAAAAGAGAAAAGGGGGATCGCGGAACAAGTTGGGGTCCATTGGAGCACTTGCTACAGACAGCCATTGTGTACAAGACATCCTGTATGATGGTTATAAACAAATACAGGATAAAGACCAGGTGTGTTCATGCTAGATTTACATATGTCTAAGGCTGCAGGCATAGTCAAATATGCCACCTGTATGGAAATGATCTGCAGTCCACTGATCTGCTCATGCATAGTCATCTTAGGAGCACTATCATGTTCCCATTGTGTAAAATTGACCCCCCCAATTCAACAAGTGCTCTGAAACTTTGAAGAGAATATTCCAATTGCATGTGTCCCTTTAAGTATTCAATTCATGAGCTACAGACACAGAGGGGGAGGGAAAAGAAGGGTAAAAAAAGTGGTCGTCATGGAATAAAAGCAAGAAAGAGAAAAGAGAAGAAGCCAGCTGGAACATGGAGAACCAAGAGAAAGGCCACAAAGACTTTTTTTGTGAGAGTTTGAGAAAGCAGACAGACCTACACACACAGTCGGGACCCACTTTGGCCAAAACAACATTTTTCCAACTCATCAGCAATACCCAAGAGAAACATTCAGAAGGAAAAAAAAAAAAAAAAAAAGAAGCACAGTGACTTCTAACACACAAAACATTGGGAGCACACCGAGGTTATGGCAAATTTGTTAAACAGCCGGGTCTCTGGAGAAGACGACTGCGGCTCGAGAGATGAAGAATGTACTGGAAGTAGGTCACAGACGGAGAGAAGGGGGAAAGTGCCTGCGCATAACTGTGTGACTGCAATGCAGGATTTGAGAGTGTCCGTAGGAATTAAGTGTGTTTATGTGTTAGTTACATGGGATAAACTGCTTCGAGCACTTTTCAACGTATAACAGCATCTCACAGAAGAGTGAAAATGTGTTTCTGCTGATAAAGGCATCTCGGTATCCTTTTTTTTTTTTTTTCTAAAATGGAAAGCACCTCACAGCAGAGTGAAAAGAGGTCACAGTTAATATCATACATCTTCCTTGTCCTTGGTTTATGTGGAGCTTCATTGTTACTAGCAAACGCCTAACAAGTCATCAACATTAGATTAACTCTGGTCTATAAATACTGATTTGCTGCTCCATGACACACAGAGATGCATTCACAGATTCTCACAGACACAAGCACACACACAACTGCTCTAAGATGTGTGGACTCTGACTGCCCCCAACTGGAACCTACAGGAAATACAAAGTGAGAGAGCAGCATTGTCTCTCCGTCCCTTTCATTCCCAGAAAGATAAACAGATATGATCAGAATTTGACCTGCGTTGATGTCCAAGAGCTGGTTCTTCTTGAGCTTCTCCTCTTTTTCCTTTTCTGCTTTTTCTCTTGCCAACTTGGCCCTCTTGATCTTCTCCTCAGCCTCCTTCCTCTTCTGATTCTCTTTCACGGCTTGCTGGTGGGGGAAAAGAGACAGAAGCGGGATTAAACATCAGTGTATGCTGTGAATATTTAAATTAAGTGCATAATTAGCCCTGAAGACAGCAGTCATTCTTTAAAAATGTCAGGCGAAGGGTTGATGTGATCGATTCATGACCGTTGATTTACCGTTATCCTCACAAACTGGCAAAACCAGTTCTCATGTAGAAGCTCTCCCATATGTACACCCACAGTTGCTGTTTAGACTCACAATATAATGCCGTCACTCTCTTTAAACAGGTGTACAGGCACCTGGCTTCGTGTTTTCTTTTCAACTGCTGCCTTTTCACTCGTGTATTTGTCGTTGAACACACTTTTAATTGTGCCATTATGTATTTTGAGAACAACCTGGAAAGCCACACCAGTCTTGTTTTGTCAGCTCACTTTTGACTTTGTTCTTTTAAATATAGACAAGCACCTGTGTGGGCGCACACACACACACACACAAACCTGGAACATGTTTATGAAGGTTTTGAGGTCCCCAAAGAATTCCTCCACAGACAGTTTTCTCGGGTCAAAGACAAAGTAGCCTCCCAGATCAGTGTATTGCTTCTCCATATTCTTATGCATCAGATCCAGTTTCTCATGCTGTTCGTAGGCAGAGGTTACAAAACTGTGAAGAAGTGTTGTCAAGGTTCATACATTCATAATGAGATTGATACACTTTGTTTATGGCGCAAGCAAATAGTTCATGTTAAAGACAAACAAAAACTGAAAAATAACAGAAAACAAGAATTGCAGACATGCAAAATACAAGTATGAAACTAAGAAAGAAGCCGATGGATATTCAGTACTTCTATAAGACAAGTTGGCAGAATTTTTTTAATGTATTTTTCTTAAAAAAAAAAAAAGAAAAGAAAAAAAGACCAATTTGGGAACTTGATAACAACATTGCGATGGAAAAAAGATTGTGTAAAGAGGATATTGACATCTTTTCCACAAACATATCCTTGTCATTTTGTGGAGGAGGGAATATCTCCAAGTCTTTCTTCAGTTTCTTGATCTGACGGCCCATCAGCTCCACGTTCTTCTGAATAGTTTCTGCAGAAACTGGAACCCAACAAGAGAGCCTTTAAGAAACTGGACTGTTTACTGTGTAAAGGGACATTACAAGAAAATTGATATGTAGTGTAAAATGCAAATACTCGATATCAATTAGAAAAAAAGGTTATGTAACCAGCAGCTATCAAAAGAATAAAACTGTGTACAAAGTCGTATTAGATAATGTGTTTCATGGTAAACATACCCCTGCTGGCCTTTTCAACATGAATGAGTTCTTCAGGAAAGGTCATGACTTCAGGATGCTGCTCCTGGCACACTTCAGCAAGGAAATGGAGCAACGTCTGCTTCAGATCACTTGACTTGGTGTCACGCAGCTGATTGGAAAAAAAAAAAGAATTGATCAAAATAACGCGTGGAAAGATGTTCTTTCAAATGTGTAGTGGCTGCAGAGATTCTTTTTTTTTCCTCTTATACATTCAAACTTTCTGCAGTTTCACCCAAATTGTCAGATTTCCACGATGAAAGAATATAGTCTCATGAATGTTGTTTGTCAATGTTTGATTCACACAACATCTCTGAAGACTTTAAATAACCAAAAACACATGAACTGAACTAAGTAGCAAGGAAATATTACACTTCATCATGGATAGTGTAAAATATGATTCAGTGTCGATGGCACATGAAGCTCATTGAAATGATGGCGATGTTTTACTGGACTTAAATACTGCTCAAAACCCCCTTCAATTATTTTTAATCCACATCTTTCATTATAATCTTGAGCTGACAACATGAGCTAATAAACATTTTCTCATTGTTGTCACAGGCTGACAATTGTAGTCTGGGATTGAAAATGCTTTATTATTTTATATTACTGTGTTTACTTCACTGGTCGTATATCACTTACTTCAGGTCAGTACGTCGACACTTAAAAAAAAAAAAGATTTACCAAACATTTTTTTAATAGGCGCGTCACATCTGAACAATTCACCTTGCAAAGATATGCTATGGAGAAGCCAAAGGCCTTCCCGTTGCGAGACCCAGCGTTCATGAAGTTGCCAACAAGCAAAGTCATCTGCAGAAGCTTGGCGAAGCTGTCACTTTTGATGAGCTCCTCGCAGGCGGCCGTCACAGACACCACATCTGGCTTGATGTTGTTCAGCTGCTCCTCAAACTGCAGCTTGAACAGAATGGCCTCAAGCCGTGGCATCAACTGCTTCACGCTGGACATCTGGAGAAACAAAAAGTAAAACGGGGGGGGGTTTCTGATCCCATCCTGGCAAGTTTGTTGCCACATGGGGAGCAAGCAGGAGAGCGAGTGAGTGAGTGAGCGTGTCTGAGGCAGATATTCTCTATTACTCACATCCTCCACCAGTGAACAAAGGCATTTGTGTTTAACTATATTGGTCCTATCCTGTCTGCTCTGACAGGGCTGGTGCAATGTGTCGTTCTCAAAATGATATCACCTACCATTTATGACAGCTATAAAATAATGAGAATGAAAAGAAAAACCTTCCAAAAGACAGAGAAATACACTTTTGCTACCATTTACAAATTATTATCGTGGATCAACAGGACATTCCCAGTATGACTTGGCTAATCAATGACACGAATCACCAGTACCCTTAGTAATACTCTAGTACTACCAGATAGAAAATGGAAGTTCACGTAAAAAAAAAAAAGGGGGGCAGAAGTACTTAAATACTGAATGCTTTTATAATAAAATCATACAAACCTCAACTCAATCTAGTAGCCAGATATTTAAGAAAATGAGGAAGTTCTGTGCTTAAAATATTGACAGTGATGGGAATACCAAAACATTTGCAACACATGATGTGAAATATTTTACCTCCATCACCATTCCCAAGTCAGCAGGTAATGAAAACTCAAGACTTTATCTCAAAACAATGGTGTCTACTTTTGGGATGATTGCAGTGTATTTCACTTTACTTACGACGACTCCAAATTGTTCAGACTCAGCCAAGTCATCGTATTCATCTTTCATTTCTCCCAGGACATTCAAGCTCGCCGCTTCTGGCAGCTGTTTGATGAGGTTCTACAAAGTCACAAAACAACAAAATAAATGAGCGACACAATCTAAAGACGTGCATCGGAGTCCCGAACCACTCCTTGATTAGAGTTTATAAACATGTTTAGTGAGTTAAATGTTTATTAAAACAAAGCTTATAAAAAAACCAACATACAGACAGTATTGACCTGAGAAAAATCCCCCACGGTGGGGTATATTATGAACAAACAAAAACGAAACAAACAAAAACACGGGCATTAAGACATATCTGAGCTCCGCACCTGAACCATGGACTCCGTGAGAATCTTCTCATTGACCTGCAAGACGGCGGTCTTAATCTCTTCGTATGGGAGACGGAATGAGCCCAGGAAAATGGCTGTTTGAGCAAACATGAGCAACAGGAGAACTCGCTTAATATTCTGACTTTTGACGAAGGAAAACTGTGTTTACAACATTTTGTTGGCTTGAGTCCAGGATACGTACAGAGGTTCTGTGAAGTCTTAGCATCTAGAATCTTCAGCTCCTTCACTTTCTTCTTCTGCACCTGCTTCTTTTCATCTCCGCCTTCTTGCTCCTTTTTAGCTGAAGAGGTGTGACAAAGAAAGAAGATAAAGAGAGCGTTAAAAAACATTCGCCGTTTGTGTTTTAATGCAAGACGACTTAACTAAAGAAACTGCAGTGATATCAGGGAGGTCTGCAATAGAGAAAGAAGTGGATCGAAGATAAGTCCGCATGTGACTACATGGAAAGTGACAGACTTGGCACAGCATTCGATTTTTTTCCCCACTCTCTCCCCCAACTGTGTGGAAACATGGAGGTGTTGGGATTATTGTACGAGTTGCCCGTGGTGAGACTGAACTAACATGAAATGCCTGTAACCCTGGAGGAACTAGGTCTCTGGTTTGTGTGAACCTTTTAAATATTGCCAGACACTTGTTAGCTGAGAGGCATTTCCAGTTTGCTTCCAGCGTATGTGCTATATACTCCTATCGAGCGCGCGTGCACGCAGAACACCATGACAGCCGACAGACACAGTTTGCATTAACTTGTACTGACAAGGTCAGCATTGTGACTGTGAGGATGTGTCAGGGGTGGGGGGGGGGGGTGCAGGAAATAGATGAACATCCACAGTGAAAGATAAACATTCCCATGGGTTTGATCAAATAACAGGGCACTGTACCCAGGAACATTAGCATTACTGTCAACAAAGTGTTAGATGTCACAGTTTCACAATTCAATATTACAGATTCATTCTCACAGTATGGTGCACTACAAACTTCAAACCAAATGATTCATCACAATTACTGTGGGCTATTTGCTGGGGTATCAACGCAAACTGTCTCCTTACAAATGTCAAAGGAACAATAACAACTAATATTAATTAGAACATCTTCCAAAAACACTATCGGAACAAACAACCTCACATATTGTCAGGTTCTATTTGTCCCTCTTTAAATCCAGCTGGAAAACAAGAGCAGCCTCTGTAAAGGTCAACCCAGAGGAGGCCGAGGTGAGCAAAAAGAATAGATTGCACTCCTTTTGCTCATTCCAAACTTTGAGAATGGAATTTATTGTTTTGCTTCTTAAAAGCTCACATCTCACATTTTTATCCTGTGGAGATGTTCCAACTGTCTCATGACCTTCAAGGTCCATTAGTTCCTTTCATTCTTGACATTCAATAAGCTCTGCGACTTTTCGTTGATGAGAACTAGAAAAGAAAAAGAAAAAGAAAACTTCAATGTCGTCTAACAAGGAACAAGAATCCACTTGAATGTGCAGGGTATGACGTCTGTCTGCTAGATAAACAAATCAAGGATTCCCATCCTCAGAACTGCTATTCACAGGCCGGAGATCACCTCATGTAATACCACCGGAAGTTGCAATCAAACGACAGGACATCCTTGCTGGACAGACTGCAGCCACAGAAAAGCAATGATTAAATGTTATGAGGGACTTACCGACACTTGCATGATGACAAGTGTAACTGTTGTGCACTACAATTAAAATGTACTGACTCTCAAGGTTTTTCTTTTGCTGAGTTTATTCAGTTCATGTGTGAATCAAACCTTTTTTTTTTAACTCTCTCCTTGAATGTAGACATATTAGTTTGTTACATTAGAGAACTGTTAATTGTATACCAGTTCAGATGATCCTTCTGATCCTTCCCAGTCAATGACACAACAGCAGCAGCAGCAGCAATACAAGTGACTCATTCATTTGTTTATCCATCCATATGTCCAGTCAAACTGAGCTTTGTCTCCACAAGAGACGACAATCGGTTGAACAGTCTGTTAATGAGGCCTGACTCCTAATGAGCTCCTCATCTCTCCACTCAGCCATTCATTCAGAGCACACAGAGCAGGCAGTCAGTGGACTGTGGCCTTAATACGTTTCTCTGTTTCATAAAGTATTAGCGTGAGTTTCATTAAATGCCTCACACACGATCAGGCATCATGTTTGGCTTCAGTTTCAAGTGTCTAAATCTTTACAGTTTGTATTATATCAGTATCCATCAACAGTGAATATCACTTCCAGCACACATTGTTCATGCCGAGGGCAGGAAACCAAAGCAGGAAGGCACAGTACACACACATTTACACAGTAAGAGTATCCATCTGGACGTCTGAGAGAAAACACAGGGAGTCACAGTTAAAAGAGTCAGATGAAAGGAAGTGACAAGACTAAACAAAAACATGTGGACAGAGCCAAGGGAGCGACACTGATCAGGCACATGCTATAATAATCCTCCATGAAAGAAAAAAAAAAACAGGATGCCACTAAAATAAAATATTCAAACATACCACTATAGATATATATTACAGCACAGCTGACCATTTATTCTAGTGTGTATAATCTCAAGGGATGGCAATCCACTTAGTCTGGGATAAGACTAGTGACCTAGTGGCAGCATCACGTCACTGGGTCAGTGTGTGCCTGTGTGTGCGTCTCATAGACAGCGGGCTGGTGAGGGAGCATGTGGAGATCAACAGCACTTGGTGCGAGATGCGCTCTAACCAATAGAAGCAGCCGCAGCGGTGTTGTCATCATGGCTGATTCATAAAATGGGGTCTGTTGTGCAGATTGTAAAATGGCTGCTCCCTGGTTTTCCACATGCACGACAGCTTTTCATTTATGAGCAGATGGCGCCTCTGGTGGCGAGCATGAGGCACTGACTCACAGTCCTCTTAGTCATTGTGGGGGAGGAAGGAGGAAAGGAGATGACTGAGGCAGAACACATGTGTGACTGGAGACACACACACACACACACACACACACACACACACACACACACACACACACACACACACACACACACTAACATTCTTTTTATGGCGACAGTAGTGCACATATTCTCTGTTTGGGAAGTAAATCACATGTAAAAGCATGTGTGTGCGCACACACACACACAGCTGACGTATTAACATTCTTTTTATGGCGATAGTAGCGCACATATTCTTTGTTGGGAAGCAAATCACATGTAAAAGCATGTGTGTGCGCACACACACACACACACACACACACACACACACACACACACACACACACACACACACACACACACACACACACACACACACACACACACACACACACACACACACACACACACACACACACACACACACACACACACACACTTCCTGGAACACCTCCCCCTTGTCTCCCCAACAGCTGCTTGGCAGTGAAAGATGATGTGTGTGTGTGTGTGTGTGTGTGTGTGTGTGTGTGGGGGGGGGGGGTCTTTGTACAAGTGTGTATGTATGTGTGCACACAAACATAAGTGAGTCTTGAAATTCGGCGGGTTTGGACTTCTGTTTTTAATTAAGTGGAAAGATGGGGGAGCATTAGCAAAGAGAGGGAGGAAGAGAGGAAGGGGAAAAAAAAAAAAGAATCGTCAAGTTATGCTGAGGTCTTTTGTCAATATGTAACCAAGTGTCTGTATGTATGTGTGTGCGTGCGTGTGAGAGTGTGTGTGTGTGTGTGTGTGTGTGTGTCTGTCTCCATCAGCACAAAGAGGAGTCTGTTTATCAGTCAGCAGACCTGAGTGTGTTCTTCACTCCCCCCTCTCTTATTCCCTTCCTTTCTCATTCCCTCTTTCCTTAAAAGGAGAAATATGTAGTCGAGTTTGGGTAGCCAGGCTTGGAGGGGGAAAAAAAAAAAAAGTTACACAAAGAAAAAGATGGGTGGAAAAGAGGTAAGAGAAAAGTGAGCACAAAGGAAAAGGACTACACTACATTTTCATCTCTGGCTCCTCTGGATTATAAGGCTCAACTCAAATAGTTTCAGGTCTCTCAGAAAACATACTCTCTTCTTTACTATCACTTTGCAGTCTTACATGCAGTCTATTCACCACCACTCCCTGCTTGTGGAGTGCTGTGGTTTATTTTTAACCCACTAAAAGCTTTCAGATGATGTCCCCCATTGTATATTTCCAGCATGCATTTTCATTGGCCCTCTGGTGGCAGAATGAGAGAAGGACACCACATTAAATTTATATAACTTCAAACTAACTTTTTTCCATTCAGCATTCCAGTGCTGGAGTTCAACAAAGTGGAGCAAGGGAGAGAGTGTACAGTTTCAACATCAATATGTCTAGGCGGAACAGCACTTAGAAAAAAAAAAGCTGCTGATTGTGCAACAGAGACAGAAAAACAAAATCTTTGCCAACGTTTGTACAAACAATGATGTGTTTTACCCTGATTTGATGAGAACATGGAATGTTTTTAGTTGCCGAAGGTTAACTTTAATAATGGTAAATTACAAGCAGTGGAAAAAACTAAGAGGAGGAGGAGGAGGGGTAAAGTCCTTTGTCTATCATAAACAGAAGGCTCGGACTATAGCAGACAGAAGGACAGCTGTAGTCCTGGTCCCTTTAAAGTTTAAATGTCCAACATTCTGTCATTCTCTATATAAGTGTGTGTGTGTCACGATGCAAGTGTTTGACAGAAGAAGAATAAGGGGGTTTCCACGGTAACCTTGGGTCTGAAAGAGCCCCTTCATCCTGTTTTTCACTGTGAAAGGAAATGGGGAGAAAAGATTCCTGGCTCCGTGTGTGTGTGTGTGTGTGTGTGTGTGTGTGTGTGTGTGTGTGTGTGTGTGTGTGTGTGTGTGTGTGTGTGTGTGTGTGTGTGTGTGTGTGTGTGTGTGTGTTTTCGATTGTGTGAAAAGGACCAGATGGCAGGGTGGGGCAGGGAGGAGGGGGGACTGGGCAGGAAATGGGAGGGCCAGTTGGCCGGGGGCGGGTAAATGGGCGGGGCTAAGGGCCTGCTCACTTGCGCACCCCTGGTGCATGAAGTGTGCAACTGCAGCTGATATTTTATTGAACCCTTGCTTTTAATAATAATAATATACTTTTGTGCTTTAAAAGTTAAATTATGATTCCCTTACATTATAAATGATAAAACCTAGCAAATTATAACTTTTTAACTTTTTACTACTTTTTGACAAATGGTCAGCTGTACTGACATACAGGTTTGAACAACCATACTTTCAATAAAGGAGGAAAAAAACAGCACAATATTTTACTATGCCTGTTGCCCCTCAAAAATAATCATATTATTTTCAAACCCTTAACCTATTAGATACAAATTTTGCACGGAATTAAAAACATCACATTCTCAATGGTTGACTAATTAAAGTTATTTTAATAGCTTTAAAGGATCTCTTCATTTTAATGATAAATATGATTTTATTTGGGGGAAGAAAAAAAACTTTTGTCTCCCATAGGTCACTGTCAATGCATGACAGTTTTAAAAATATTAAAAACCACAAGACATTTACAATTAAAATATGCATAGGGTACATCAGTGTTTTTTTGATTCATCAATTTAATATTTGTAGTAAAAATAAAAGGTTAATCGTTACCCGACATTTCCATTCGGTTAAAAAGTGGACCTTAATATGGTGTGATCTATAGAGAAGGAGCCACAGAAGGCATAAAGTGAGGATCCATCAGTCAAGTTACTATTCATTGATGGAGTCACAGTGCCCTCCACTGGTACAACTGGGGAACTGGTCCTTGGTGAAAAGAGGACGGCAAAACCCTCACAGCTGGGAACACTGTTCATTACCTTCACACTCCACCTCACTCACAACCCAAGTTGTGTATGTGTTTAGTTAAAAGAAAAGAAAAAGGGAGACAAGAGGTGATAGAACATACAGCTTGTGTTGAGGTATATGTGTTGCTGTAGAGTGTAGTAAAGTGCTTGGGGTGGAGGGAGGTTGGACAAGCGGGTATGTGTGTATGTGTGAGTGTTGTTCTCTCAGGGCCAATCTGACCTCTCTCTGCTCTTCTGGCCATGAAGGTCTTCGGCGATGACGCACACATGGCACGTAACGGCATCGCTGATGAGACACACTCGCACACATACACCAAGAGTATGCAGCCTGCATTGCTGATAAGGTGCGCTCCAGTCGACACAGACACAGCGCTACCTTGAACTCCAATTCACACTTGCTGAAACCACACAAACACCCAATAAATCCCCATAGCAAATAACAGAGGACACACACACACGCACACACACACACACACACACACACGCACACACACACACACACGCACACACGCACGCGCGCACACGCACGCACGCACACACAGAGGTGAGCCGCTATGGTGTGCTTATTAAATCAGTCCTATATCAGCCAGTCTCCTTGGGACATCAGAAAAGATTTACTACAGCAATTACACTGGCTAATTACAAGGAGGGGAGATAGAGGGAGTGCAGGAGAGCTAGAGAGTATAGAGGGGAAAAGAAAATCAAATCAGATGCAGCGAGAACAAATAAAGGTGTGAAAACTGAGACAATGAGAAAGCAAAATGAAGAGGCAAGGGACAGAAATAAGTTTAAAGGACAAAGACGGTGAGGACACGACCTTGAGCCACCCAAACACCTGAGCATGGAGCACAGTGTAGGGAAACAAACGCACAAAGGGATCGTTGTCTAGACTCACAAACCAGCTGTGTGACTCTCACCAACTATCTGTGTGACTCAGTGAGTATGTAAGTTTTTTTTTTTTGTTTGTTTTTTTGTCTTTCCATAGAACTCTGGCAGCCTGTGTGGCGCTATGGTGTTTGTTATTCACAGAGTGAATGTCCTTGATGTTGCACTGGCCTTCACAGCACAGTGCTCCCTCTATGGAGAGCAATGTGAATTACATCAATAAGCAGGCTCACTGATGCTGAGCATTAATCAAAACCCAATCCCTTGCTCCTAAAGTTGTGGATGGCATGCAGTGACATTTGTAGGGACCGTTTACATCTGTCTGCATGGCGCTGATGGATGAGATTATACAATACAGACTATAATCTGTGAAGGTCTAACAACATCTCCAATGGAGTTCAGCCCGTACCTGCAGCAATTGTGAAAAAACTCTTAAAGATTTCATATCATCATAGCTACCGAGGTATGAGTTTACACCTAACCTTCCATCTACTTAAAAGAGAGGTACACATGCACTTGCTCATGGATACTTAATCTTGTTAGAAGATTAGACTCAGTTCGTGCTAGTCAATGCTCCTCTCTCTACAGTGCCAGCGGCCATTCTAAAGTACGGGCATGTCTCTGCCAGTCAAGTGTCCATCCAGACTGCTTCTATGATATATGCACATCCATGCAGAAAGTCTCATTTACATGAACTTCGTGGCAGAAATGAAAACTCAAAAATTGGGTTTCTATCTCAATTAAAAAGTTAGATGAACTCCAACACACATGCACCCCATGAGGCACATTTGGCCCGGGGTAAAACGGATTAGGTACTGCACTCCTGTCAGGCCTCAAATATTCATTATTACCTTATGGAAAGATAGCAGGCGGAGAGCAAATGGGAGCAAGAAGGAGCAAGAAAAAAGGGAGAGGGGAGAAAAAAAAAAAAGGGGAGCATGAGGATGTGATAGAGAGGCACTTTATGGATACAAGCAGTTCTGACTTATGCAAAGCAAAATAGATGAAAGGAGGACAGAGAAAAAAATGGAGGTCTACACGGTGTCATGCCATGGAGGACAGTTAAAAGCGCGTCACAGTGCTGGTGCACACACTCATCCCGTTAATCCCTCAGTTTTCTGTCCTCTCGTTTCAAACCATCCATCCCTTCACTCGTCTTTATCTCTGCTTCAGTGATGAGGACAAAGGAAAGCACTCAATCACCCCCCCCCCACCACCACCCCTTTCCTTGGTCTCTTCGGGCAGGGCTTATGGGCCTGATTAGCAATTGTGACTTGACCGCGTGGTGGAAAGATTGGCACACATGTACAAATGCACACAGGACCACATACACACAAATGTATATGCAAACACACTTATGTGGCAAAGAGGATGACAAGGGCCAGCTTCGGTAGGTCTAATTATCCCTTCAGCAAGGCGCCATGAGAGGGCTGGGAAGGAGTGGGGAAATTTCTAATGTCAGCCATTGCTTGCAGGGCAGATATGGACGGTCACAGACACGCACATACACACACACACACACGTCTGGAAGCAAAAAGATTGGGCTGTTTTCTGGTGCTTGTCACTGGAAAACATGATCATGCTGAGGAGAGGAAGATATAAGGGGGGAAATGTAGGGACCACTGCTGGAGGACCGATAAGAGATGAGTGACAAAGTTGGAGGCAGGATAGTCGGGGGGAGAGACGGGAGCAAGGGAGATGACAAGGGAGGAAGAAGGATAGAGCATGATGGTCAACTCAAAAAGGAAGAAATAAATATGAGAGATCATTGATAAAAGACGTTTCTGCCGTTCTGATGATTAAGACATCTCCCTCGACATAGTGATGTCACAATGTATTAATTGTTCCCTGACAAGCGTCCTCTTTTGCTTTGCATTGAAACGTGATGCAGATATAATTTTTAAACATTTTAAACAACATCCCACTGGAACATATGATAAATGGGGATGAAGAAAATGTATTCGAAAGATTGGCATTTTTTTTAATGAAACTCTAATTAAAACTGCACATTCACATAAGCAAATGAAACAAACTTTTCATTAATGAATGTTTATAAGTCCAGCAATGACAGCAAAAAAAAAAAAATGTGTTCAAACCTCCTAATGATTGCACATCTGGATTTGGACAGATTTTCTCATACTACCTGGCAGCTCTTTCTTATCTCCATCTGAGTGACTGAGAAGCATCTATGAACCGCCATCATTTGGATGTCTTCATAGTTGTCCTGGATTTAAACCGGCGCTCCGAATGACAATGTGCCTCAGACGAGTCCTGCAGCCATTGCAGATTTGTCTTGGGTTTTTTTGCTTCAGGTCGTCGTGGTGCTGAAAGGTGAACCGTTGCCTCAGGGCTATGTCATGTACACCCCGGAAAAAAGGTTTTCCCAAATGACCGCTCTGGATTAGACAGTATCCATCCTTCCTGTTGTGTCCCTGTTGCTGCCACTGACAAGCATCAGCCAGCTAATTAGTAGTGCCTTTCAGTTTTGTCTCTTCGGCCTTGTCCCTCATGCTCTCCAAATCCTTTACATGCTCTGTGACAAACCTCAAGCATTATATGCCTTTTACGCCAAAGTGGCTTCCACCTAGCCACTAAAAGCCTGTTTTCTGGAGTGCTGCTGGGATGGTCATTTTTTCCAGCAGGTTCTCTGACCTTTGCGGCAAACCTTTGATGCTGTTAGAATGACTGCTCAAAAGTTATTGCAAAAGCTCTGTCCCATACTCTTTTTTTTGTCTGAAAGACCAACACTAGGAATACTCCATGTGGTTGAAAACGTCTTTCATTGCACAATTATTGAGGCACAATGTAGTTTGGAAAATATAAAGCTTCAGAAAAAGGTTTCATCAATTTACTTTCTATAGCTCAGTTTTGAAATGTTGGTGGGATGTTAATCAAACAAGCACTGAACGAGGCGGATTCAGGGTGTTTGTTGCCATATGGGACGATGCCAAGTAAGACAAACCACTTCTGGACAAATTCAATAGTAAGTAAAGCATGAAGTGCCAGCACAAATGTTAGTTACTTTGGCAAATCGAACATGTCCAGACATCAATTTTAAAGAATGACAAAGGACTATGATATAGTGGGTTAGAAAAGTGTATCACGATGCGATGACAAAAATACTATGTCTGTGTGTGTCTGTGTGAAATAAAGTGATAGGTTCTGTATACTTTGAATAAAAAAGCACAAACCTCAAAGTTGAATTGGATTTAAGAGCTTTACGTTTTCTGCTTTGAATCACTTTAAAAAAACAAAAGTATAATGATCCCGCAATCACTTGTTGTTAATAATGCCAAGAACTCTGTGAATACTTTCATATTTGTGCATCTGAACCATTCTCTTTGTTGCATATACTGTGGGAAATCTACTGCAGATATTTGAAATACATCAAAAATACCAGATCACAGACAAACCAAGTAGCTGGAGGGGGATGACAACCATGATCTGGCAAACTCTACCTTTGTGTGGGAACCTGGGGAAAAGTCTATCACATCAAAGATCCACTGGGTGCTCCTGGGTTTCCAGATTAAAAATCAGTTTTAACCCCTCAACATAACACACAAAGAAGCTCCAACTCCTGAAACGAACTAAACAGGAGAAATATATATTTATACAGACAGACATGCAAATCCTCTCCGCGAACATCTGTCTGCTGGCCCCTCTCTCTGGAATTGGCTGGAGCTGGGGCTAGACAAAAAGACACACACACACTGCATACACACCAAAGACGCAAACAAAAACATCAATTTCACAAAAGTACACACCTAATCCCTCCATGTGCTTAGTGAGCCATCAGGGGACGTGTTGCCAATCAGACAGCTATGCGAGGCTGGGCGAAAGAAAACAATCAAGAACCAACACACAATATGGCTCAGAGACCGGCATGTTTGTGTAAACGGTTCTGTGGATGAGCGCTTGCTTGACTGAGTTCACAGATTCACAGACCCGACCAGACAGCCCTCTGTGCTTACCCAAATCATTCCTACACGGGCTGTGCACGGGAACATATTCCGGGTCCTGTGCGAGTAAGAAACACATATGGGGGGGGCTTCATTTATTTATTTTTTTAAAGATTCCTCGTACGTCTTGTGACTTGGGACCAAAAGCATCTGGAAAATGAATATAGCGTCAGGATTATATTCGGCACTGCTGAGCTTCTTAGGCATTCACCCTACAGGATGACCTAGACGTGATTTGTTTTTGTTCGTCATTAAGAGCATTAGTGTTCAGTTTCTATTAGGATTGAAACGCTTACTGGATTTAATGGTTGGTAGTACCCTTTCAAAAAATTTAATATATCAATAATACCGTGTGTGATTGCTGTGCTTTTAAATCCCTAGTCCAATACTGGTCAGCATCAACCAAAGTAAGCGACAGTGGATACAGGACGTGTTGTGGGCCATATATTGGCTTCATTATTACAAAAGTGGTGAGTGAGACTTAATTGATTACTACATGTAGAGCAAGGTAAAAGTATGGGGTAAAAGTAAAACAGATAACCTTCGCATACAGGAGGTCAAAGCTGGAGCCCTCTAGTGTTTCATAATAGCCAAGCAATATTCTGGGCTTCACCTCACTCTGTAATTTACATACAATATGTAAACATCGACGATGTAAATAGCATATATTTACTAGTTCAGCAGTCTCAACATGCTTCACATGATCACGTTCACACAGCAATGATGAAAGCTTCCATGCAGCGTCCGTACGCCGCTGGGAGCAATTTATGATTCAGTGTCTTGCCCAAGGATATTTCAGGACATTGAGGGGGGATGAAAAGCTAAACTCACTCCTGGAAGAGGACGCCACAAGCAGAACCACAAGCACATGTAGTCTCATCCTGTTATTGAAATACTCGCACATACTACTCCTCCCTCCCCCTGTACTTTTACCATCTACTTATTTCTTTAACCATGTTTTCTGTGACACTCAGCGACACTGAATGGTCCATTGGTGTGAACGTGAGTGGTTGTCTGTCTTTCCACGTTTGCAGTGTGATTCACTGGTGACCTGTCCAGGGGTGTATCCTGCCCTTGCCCATAGTTAACTGGGATTGAGTCCAGCAAACCTGGTACACTGCACAGGATATAAGTTGGAATAGAAGATGGATGTTTTCCTTTCCCTCAAAAAATAATGGTAAACAACCATGCGGAGAAAAGGAACATCCCAGACCCGCAGAGCTTTCCTGCTGCCGTGCGCCCCTGAAGCTGTTTGGTGGTTCCCTGGAGAAGACCGCCCCACAGTTGGAAAACTACTGCAATAGATAAAGCTAGAACATGTATTAAAAATAAATAACAGTACCACGAAAGTACCAGAAAGGCCA
Organism: Blennius ocellaris; assembly: GCF_963422515.1. Taxonomy (NCBI): domain Eukaryota; kingdom Metazoa; phylum Chordata; class Actinopteri; order Blenniiformes; family Blenniidae; genus Blennius; species Blennius ocellaris. The sequence goes on along the minus strand of NC_137658.1, from coordinate 8,629,800 downwards.
CATAGGTATGAGCAACAATAATAATCTGGCTTAATTTCAGCTGATTTCATTTGTGGTTGAGATGATTATTGAAATTTTCTACATCATTTTAGACATTCAGTGTCAACTAAAAATTTCCGACAATATGACATTTTTATTGTCTCCGGTGACAAATTTTACCAGAATAATGCTTAAAAAAAAAAAAAAAAACGAACCGAGAAAAGAACACATTGGTAGAAAAACTGCAGACGTTTTCTAAATGCTGAACGACAAGCCTGTTAAGTACTCAAAATCTTGTAATACGGGACAGTGAGCGTTTTCTTTAGCGCACCTGCTGTCTGAACCGCAGACTTGTGGACTAGCACGAGTTTGTATGTCTAGCAAGCGATCGCTGCTCTTTGCGTCTTGTCTCTCCGCATGGCTCAGTGAGTGCGTCAGTCTGCATCGGGCCTCTCTCAGAAGCCACTGAGAGATGGCAGCGCCATTAAAATTTAACCCGCTATCTCGCCACTCACCACACACTGAAAAAGTGAGGGAGGGAAGAATGGCAGAGATGGCCAGGCAGGCATGCACTGATGTACAGGAATGTATCTAGCCACAGATATATGCACACGCACGCATGCACACGCACGCCTGTTTCCAGGGAGTCAGTCAGATGTGATAGCGAAAGATGGGAAGCGATGGAGCGAAAGATCCTATACAGATGGAAAGAAAAGAATGAGATGGAACAGATTACCAGTGAAAAGCCACACACACACGATGCAATAGACAGTTATGGAAAGGAGTGGCATCAATTCGGCGGGGGAAATGGAGAACGTGTACGGATCTTATGCCCTGTCAGCCCGCACTATTCTTCACGCCAAATCTACATCCACACCCTTTCTATTGCTTTCTCCCTCATCAGGTTGGGCTTTTCACTCATTCTCTGGTAATCCATCTTTTGCTTTCCCTCTCTTTCCTTTCTAAATCTTTCACTCTCATTTTTTTTTTTGTAGAGTTCTTCGTCTTCCCATCCTCACAGTCCGTGGTCATTCTACTGCTCCCCCACTCATTCAGCACCTGTCTCTCTCTGCCCCATCGGAGTTCGGGATAACAGGCAGTGCTGGGAGGCCAATGGTCTCTTAATTAAGAAGCAAGGTGGAACGAGGCCACAGTTAACAAGGACACACACACACACACGGACGCACACACAATAACAATTGCATTACTTTGCTTGTAATTGTCCAATGTGAAAAGTTTACCATGCGAGTGAACGTGAACCTACCGACACCGAAAATCACCCGCTTCAAATAGCAGAAATAATTCAAACTCGTAACCCTTCATTTGTATCTTTGGAAACAAATAGGGGGGGGGGGGGGGGGGGGGGGAATACTGATATCCTGTCTTCACTGCTAAATGCTGCAACCAAACTTCTGTCTCACAAAAAAGGCACGCAAAAAATGGAATACACATAAAGAAGCTTTCACGTCTGCAAACGAAGAGCAAAACAGACCCGGTTCATGTCAAACACACACACACAAAATGTCTTTCTGTCTCACATCACAACACCTAATCAGCGGATGAGGGCCTGGGTTGAAATCTGCAGGGCGAGGACTCAATCAGCAAGCGCAATCAGACTCAGGAGACACACACACACACACACACACACACTTTCAGACACACTGAGTTACAATTGCGCACAGGGATGACACACTTGTAATAATAAGCCTTGTGCTGATGGACGAGGGGAAGGCCATGATATTATTCAGTCTACCTCATCACCACTGTAACACACACACACACACACACAGGCACACACACACACACACACACACAGATACACACACACACGCGCCGGGATGGAAGTAGCTATTTTGAGAGCGCGTGCGTCCGTTCTCTGGGAAGGTGACTTTGGGCTGGCTGGAGTGGTAATTGGGTACACATACCAATGCCTTTTTCCTCCTCGTCCCCACGTTTGCTTCAAACTCTCTATTTTGCCCCCCCTCTCTCTCTCTCTCTCTCAGTGCAGCCCCTGAACGTGATTACATTTCCGACATGAGTGAGGGGTGAAGAGAGAGCACTGGAATGAAGAAAAAGTGAGAGAGACAGATGATTGACTTGGAAAAACAAAGGGAGGGTAGAAAACAGCTCCTGCGCTAGATGGGGGAAAAACAATTGCTTAGACGTGCAACGTACATATATTAGCATTTGCCCCTGTGCGCTAACACACACACACACACATACGTGTATCATTTACTCAGCAGGGGAGCGAGGCAAAGCGGAGGAAAAATACACGAAATGTCACTCAGACTGTCACCCTGATCTTTTACACACACACACACACACACACACACACACACACACACACACACACACACACACACACACACACACACACACACACACACACACACACACACACACACACACACACACACACACACACACACACACACACACACACACACACACACACACACACACACACACACAAATGGCCATCTCACTTCCTCAGACGAGTGACATTTTCCCTCTCTCTCTTTTTTCCGTCCCTCCTCCTGCACTCCGTCACTGTGGTGATAAAATTAGCATTCCCTTCCTTCCTCTGCTGCTCCCTCCCTCAACGCCTGGACAAGAGGTGAGGGCCACAGGGACGGAAGAGAGGGGAAGACAAAGAGAAACAACAGGAACGATGGGAACAAAGTAAGACATTAAGATAGAGAGGAAGAAGTCCGGGGGAGTTGTGAAGACAACAAACGAGGAGGGAGCCGAGTGGAGGCTCACAGGAGGAGAGATGGCCAGATGCAACAAAAGAAGGCAAGGGAGGAAAAAGAAAAACACAGTGGCTGGAGAGGATGCAGACTTGTGGAGAGTAAATGAGGGGGAAAAGTATAACCTCGAGAGATTTATATCACCATGGCAACCCTCTCTCGTCTCCTTTGCTGTCCAGTCGCATGATGAACTCCTGCTACTTTTGCGGACCTTCGGGTCGGACAAAATATCTGCTTACTATTGAGGACGATAATCAATCTGCAATAACTTCCACATACTTTTTTCCAAAGCTTTGTTCAAACTAGACATGTATTTGAGGAAACAAGGTGGGGGGTGGGGGGGGGGGGGGGGGGTGGGGAGACAATGGCAATAAAGGAACACCTGGATGATTATTTAGAGGTTTATACTGTGTACTTGCTGCAAGCGTGCATCACATCTGTGCACGTCATCAGGTGCACAAACTCGCTTATGTGCATGTTTCCTGGGGGAGAAGGTAGAAGGCCTACAGAGTATAATTAAAAGCCAGAGACACAGAGTCCTTGGGAGTGACTGCAGCAAGAACTTTATGGGGAGACTAAAAAATAAAATAAAAAAAATAAAAGGCAGAGTAAAAAGAAAACTGACCTTTAAAAATAGAGTGAGACAGAGAGAAATGGTGAGAGATGAGAGAGGTGTAGTGGAAGATGGGAGAGTAGGAGATAGACTGAATTAGATTCTGCCGAATTGAATGCGGCAAAGGAAGAGAAAAATTGTGAGCGGAAAAAAAGCGGGAAAAGGAAACATTACTGGACTGAGGTGTTTGTGGGGGAGGGCCTGGGGGGAGGGATGGGAGAGGAGAGAGACAAAGAGAGGGAGAGGAGGCAAGACGGAGAGAAAGAGAGGGAACGAGAGAATTCTAATCAGAAATGTGAAGAACAAAATAATAAGGCTGCCTGACAGCAAATGTCAGCTCAGGGAGGGGAAGCAGATGGAGGGAGCAAGGGAGAGTGAGACAGAGAGAGTGGAAGGAGGGGGGGGGGGGGGGAACAAAATATTCAGATGAGACAGGTAGAGTTGGAGTGATGGAGACAATGCCCCATCACTGCTCCCTTCCACAAAGCGGGAATACAATCTTTCTGATGCTAAGGCGCACCACATCACCAAGAAAGATCCCCCCCACCCCCCCATCTCCCACAGCAGGGAAACAGATCTGCCAGGTCAGCCGGGTGAATCCTCATATGAGAGTATATGCGCGCGAGCGTACATTTGTGTGCTTCTGCACTAACGGATTCACTGCCTGGCTGCGAAATGTTGCCCTTGAGCCAACCTTGACTGCTGTATCACTCAGTTGTAGCTAAGCTCCGCTCTTAATTCAATTCAAAAGCCATCTCTTTCACCGTGTTCATCAGGGATTGATAGAACAACAGGGAAAAAGGGTTTCTCAGGCTGGTCTTTCAACTGTAGTTCTTCAGTAGTTAAAAGCCTTTTTTTTTTTTTCCCACCCCCACAGACGAAGAGTCAAAAACAGGAGGTGGATACATTTGATTTCATATCGATTTGAGTTATTTTTTTAAACTACAGATGTGGTTTAGTCAACCTCAATGAGAAAAAAAAAAAAAAAACACTTTTAGATCTGACACTATGTAAAGAGATTGTTAAAGTCGCCACAGAACTTGTGGTCCCACAGTCACGATTAAGTTCAAAGCAGCTTCTCTTTCATTCATGTCTTTCCTAACATGTTAACCTTACACGACCTGATGGGGACGCTTCACGGATATCCATTCATCTCCAAAGTAGGGTTGCGGAGGCGCTGGAGCCACCACCCCCCCAGCTGTCTGTGGGTGAAGGCAGGGTGCACCCTAACACAGGTCGCTGGATGACGCAGTAATAAATGGGTTACAGTGACTCAACTTTGGCTACAGACTATAGAAATCAAAGACTTCCCAGACTCAAAAAGCCGGGCTGCAGCCAGTAGTGAAAGATAATGCAGGCATCCTGTCAGGGGAAAACATGAGCGATGTGAATCTTAAGGAGAAATACAATTTTAATGAGTTGAACAGATCTAATTTAACCTAAGGTCAATAGGGGGCAGCTGGGGTTATTCCAAAGTAAAAAATCACAGAACTTTATAGCAGTCAGATGCTGCACAACATTAACTCTTAATGAGGTAGTCTGGCTAAATACAGATGTGCTGCAGCTAAACCTCCCCAGTATATGTCAACACTTGCCAATAACCCGTTGGAACTAATACTACATTTACTTATATTGGCGGTTCCCAAACTTGGTTTAAGTTGTCAAATTGGATTTGCACATTTTAAAGAAAAGGAGTTGGAGTTAAGAAGCGCTCATTGAAATATTGTGCCACACCAGTAATACACTGCTGTGACATAATATAAATATAAACACCAAACTAAGTCAAAATGTGAATGTGTGATGGAAAACGACCACTGTGGTCACTTTTAGCCACTGGCATGAAGCAGATTCACTCTGGTTAGACTGCAAAACTCATGGGCTATAGTTCAGATTTGTCAATATATTTACAGGCTGTCAATATCCGACCGTTACTACACACAGTCCATCTGATTTTAAAACATCATAACATTATTCCAATTTTTTGTGGAAAAAAGAAATTCAAAAATTCAAATGACAGCTATTCATGTGGGCATTGCATGTCATTACATCAGCATTAGAAAGTGAAATGTCTGAATTACCATAGTACTCACAGTTCTCCAGTCACTGTCGACACTTTCTAGAACTGACTTGGATTTTAAATTAAAAAAAAAAAAAAAAAAAAGTAAATGTGAGGAGCACTGAGATATGCTCATCCAACTGTACATGCACAGCTTTTGATCACAGGCGAGTGTTGCAAATTTCCTCTATTACTGTAACTGGACAGCTGACAATTACCCAAATGTCCTGGGATAATTGAGCAAACTACCATAAGCTGTACGCTCCATATAATGTGGGAAAAAAAAAAAGAAAAGATAAAGGCTATCAACTTCGTAAAACGCTGCCCATACATTTCCTCATAACCCATAGTTTCACCATCACATCTCAATCGTCTTCGACAGTAAGGACATCTTCCCAATCACTTGTTCTCCCATTCTCTCCCTCCCCTCATCGCTCTCGCTACACCCAGTGAGTAATGGTGGGAGCAAAGGATAGTGGCAGAGAGCTATAAAAGTGTAATTTGCTCCATTTTCCTCGGGAAACCAAATTCACTTTCTGTCCTGTGTTACAATCTGTTAACATTCAGATGGCCGGCGTCGCAGACAGCGCATTACCCGCCTACACTCGCTACTAATGACCCTCACACAGAGTGCACACATACAGACACTCTCAAGCGAGGAGAGCAAGGACACACAGGCATTGAGTATATAAAAAGTACAAAGTATATACGTACACTTAAATTCTTCCTGTAATGAACTGACAAAGGGCAGAGGGGTTTAGAGGGGGGAAGCCGAGGTAAAGATCCTACAGAGGAATGCTAGATTGCCTCTTTGCAGAGAGTTTCAGCCAAAGTTTGTGTCTCTGAAACAAATTAAATTTCTTTATTCAATAGTTTCTCCGAAAAAAAAGCCTCAACTGCCTCACAAGCCTTTCTTCTTCTCAATTTGTTTCCTCTCTCATTCTTTAAAGTCATTTTTTTCCCTCTCTTGCTCCATCTTCCTTACATTCTTCTCCTTTGAGTAAAGTCCCCCCATTGCAGGCTCTTTGTGTCCTTGCACACTTCTTCAACACCCATCTCTCTCCTTCCCTCACTTGTTCAGCAATTCTCTTCACCACTCTCATCATCCCACCCTCACAGCAATCCTTTCTCTATCCCCAGCCTCCATTTCCTCCACTCCTCTCTCAGGGAGCTAATAGTCTCCTCCTTTGTTCTTGGAGAACAGCAGGAAACAATGGCGGAATGGGGCTTGTCGTTGTGGCAACAGGCACGAGACAAGAGAGGGAGGGAGACGGACAAGAAAGGCAGAGAGAGAAAGAGCAAGCACAGAGGGGATGCTGGTTGTTAGCCGGGCGGCAGGGAAGCGAGCGCTGGCTAATTACACTCGTTTCTATGCACACCGCAATTAAACCCTGATGCACACACACACACACACACACACACACACACACACACACACACACACACACACACACCGTCCATGCTCAGAATATCCACTGACACACACGCACGCACACACACACGCGCAAGAGAGGAGGTGGCAGAGAGGCAGAAAGAGGGAGGCTGGGAAAGGGAATAAAGAAATGACAAGAAAAGACTGAGGCTATTTTAAATCAATGCAACTGTTCTCTCAAGCAGCACAGTAAAAGTTCATTAAAGCGGGAGCCCAAATGCAATCAGCGTCATCTACTCTGAATACTACAAGTTGACTTGGAAGTACGAGGTGGGTCAGTGACCTCAAACCACCTAGACACTCACCGCCTTTATCTACTAGTCAAATATACTGGGTTATCAGTCGTTTTCATCCCGCTCGGCAACGCCATCAGTTCATCTTTATCCATCTAATCGGCTCATCTGGCTCCATCTCCCCACAGGATGATCTTCGTCTCTCCAGAGATGGAGAGGTTTAACTTTGCCCAAATTAACAAAGTGGGGATAGCGGAATGACTTGAAAAGAGGTTGAGATAAATGTGAGAAAGAAAGAAAGACAGACAGACATGGGGAGACTTATATCCAGGTCATACCACCCTATAGAGCACAACTTATCCTGTGTCACATGAAAAGCCAGTTCCAGCCCCCATTCAGTCCTTTATTAAAGCCCAAGCATGCTTTTCCATTAGCACATGTCTGACAGAAACATGTGTTCCATGCTGTCTGCTGTCTCTTTTATTATTCATGTATTTTAATGCTTGCCCAAAGTGTGAGCATGTATGCATTAGTGTTGGAAGTCCATGTTAAAGAGCAGGAAAGTGCCACAACATCTCCGAGAAACCAGCTGATGCCCTGGTCACATTGAGTATTCAGAGTTAACAGTCGCGGGGGGGGGGGGGGGGTGCATATGTATCTACATGCATACCAATAATATGCACACAAAAAGCACAATTTCACACAGCGGCAAGAACGTGCGCACACAAACGCCTGCTGCCAATGAGGCAGATGAGGAGTGAAAGGAGTCACATTAAACAGCCAAACTTGTCCTGTTTCGCTTTCATAGCCCCAGTCCATTTTCATAATGCATTAAAACCACCGCTGAGAAGAGCGGAGAGGAGAGGCGAGGAGAGGGAAGAGACGAGGAGGGGGGGGAGGTAGAGGGATGGAGACCGACGGGGAGACGGAAACGAAAGGGGACGAGAAACATTGTCGAAGTAATCTGAAGCTGGTGGATGTATGGGTGTGCGAGCAAACGAGATACGGATGAAGGGAGTGGAGGAGCAAGAAGAGAGAGCTCATCTCCAAGGCAAGATATGGGAATAGAAAGTGTCTGATAAGGCACAGACAGATTAGGGAGGTGGATAAAAGATGGAATGCGCTGATAAAACATGAAGGATGACAGCGACGGATTGGGAAGATGGTTTAGTCTCTTAACTTTGCGAGTTAAGAATGCACGTGGGGGTCTTTATGGAGGTACATGCGTTGGTGAAGTTCTGCTTGCATGTTTGTCTGTGTGTGGTGATACAGTGGCGAGGGGCAGAAGGTTCTCCGTTTCAGGACCAGCAGGCTGATAAGAGTTTGGGGCCAAACAGCCCGGAGGCAAAGCTGGCCTTGTTACTCTCGCTTTAGTCTCTCTGTCTCCCTCTCTCATACACACACACACACACACAAACAAACGCAAACACAAAAACACACAAAACTTCACATTTCTTCCAAACACAGCTTTGACTATTTAACAAGGTAAATGTTTTCCAATGAGAACTTAAAATCACGATGCTATAGGGAACACATATAAAGTTTAAATATTTAGAAATAGCATACACTTGTATGAATAATTCATATTATTAACAATGCTTTTTAATTAAATATACATTAACGCCCTTCGAGCAATGGCTGTACCAAATAACACTTAATATGGGGTTTGCATCCCCTCCCTCAGAATATCAAAAAGCTATAAATGATGCAATACTGAAAATATTTATGTTATAGGACTGTATATCGAACTGAGAATTTGAATTTACATCTCTAGCCATGTGCAGCTTCCAGCTCATTGAGGTTAACCAGAGGGCACTGTGTCTGCTGATAGACAGTGTAGTGGTTCGCACTGTCACTTCACAATGACAATACCCCTGATTCCAGTCTGAGCTCTGATCTTTCTGTGCAGATTTTACATGTCGTCCCTGTGCATGTGTGCATAGGTTTCTCTCTGTACTCTGGTTTCGCACCACAGTCTCAAATTAGTGACTCTAAATTGAGCACCCCAAGTTATAGAAAGTGGTATTAGATGAATGGATGGGTAAACAGCTATAAGTACCACAAATTATCATTATTTTGAATCTTAATCAATTTTAATCTTAATTTTAAAAAAAAGCTAAAAGGAATACTGTCTCATTCTGGGGGGGAAAAAAGCGCAGAGACCAGAGACCACCAGAACCGTGAGCCACATTCAACTTTTCTGTTGCAGACTGAAAAATAACTAAATGAGCTAATTGACTTTGCTTGGAAGTACTGATTGAAAGCCAATTCACTAAAGCCAGCTACATTGGGGTGTACACTTTATCACTGCCAACAGTGTGTGTACTTTGCCCTCCGTCTTTTTGAAGTTATTATCCTCCATGAAACTACAAGTGAGGTGCATTCAATGACCTGAAGAAAATCCATTTAACTTATCTTGAATAGAATTACTTGTGCATTTAGATTGTTGCATCGTTAGTCCGACTGATGTTCACGATATGATATGCCTTATGTTCTAACATAAATGCTACTTTGGCCAAAAATAGGAGAATCAAGATCACTGAGAGTTTCTCTATCCTGCTGAAAAGAGAAGACACAAACATAAAATATGCCTTTAGAAAAGTAAAATGCCATCAATGAAACATGGCATAAAACATGGCAATGAATGGTAGCATGTTCTGCAACATTTTTTTTATAGCGAGCAAAGCACACTTTACACCCCAGGAGAGCTTGTAATAGACTTCAATCATACATACAGAGAACAACAGAAAACAAGAAACTGTCTTGTTCAGAAAACGAAGAGTTCAGGAATCAGTTGAAAAGAGGCAGAGGCATCCAGAAGTCTATCTCCTTCAAGTCAATGGCGTGAAGGCTATCTCGCACACACCTGACAGAGACAGAGTGCTGCCAATAGCGCCAGAGGGAACAAGTGAGACAAAAAAAGGTGGCAGACGGTGAGAAAGAAAAGGGGGATGGAGGGTAGCGCAGACAGCTTAAGAAAGGAGACAGAGAAAAAGGGGGGCATGAATCACAAACATGAAAATATGGACATAATAGATAATGGTAAGGACGGTGGTCACAGGATGATGGATACCAAGTCTACTGTTGCTTGAGTGAATTTAAATGCTTGTTAAGGCAAAGCAGGGGGTGGGCAGCGTTTTTGTATTTGGTTGTTGGCTCACAGAGGTATCGCATTATAAAGGCACCAAGAGTTCTAGCAGCCCCACACTGAAAATTTAATCAGGCATTAATAAAAACAATATCATTACCGTCTGCCTAAGGAAGTATCGATGCACACGTCACTGATTCAGGCAGGCAAGCACGCAGAGAAAATTACATCCAGGAAAGACTCATGCAGACATAAACAACCTTGTCGTGCTTTGTATTCCTCTTGTTTTTTTTTCCCCAAATGTGCCTCCTTATTTGCCAACCTTTCTTAATGCCTTTCATTCACCAATCTATCTCTAAAAATCACTGTGCAAGATTACTCACAAACAGTATGGGCATACAAACACATGTAATGACAAATGAGCAACTCCATGGCTGTACAAGTACGAGAAAAAAAAAAAACAAAACAAGATGACTGCCTCGATGAAAGCATCGTCTCAAGGACAAAGGTAAGCCACTCAAGTCGTGTCTGAAAGCAGAGCTACTCCATACTGCAAACAGGCTGAGACTTGAGTCAAGCAACTATAAGTAGCATGGCTCCCCAATCGCACTTCTCACACAGGAATAAAGAAGAAATATGAAAAAATGGGAAGCCAGACACAAAATGGACATCCAGAGAGGCACACCTGAATGCTGTAGCCTCCTTGAAAGAGCACCGCTATAGAAATCTCTCTCATCTTTCTCTCTTTGACAAAGCTCGGCTGCAAGGATGAAAGCACTGAATGAAAGCCTACACAAGACCTTAAAAGACAGGATAATGGTGGCACACGGCACAGAAAGGAGAAGCAGAAAACAAGGCCAAGAAGAAGGCAGAAAAAGTTATTTTATGAATGTTCCTAAAACACACAAAGTGAAGAAAGTTGAGGGGGGGGGATAAGTGTGAATAGAAATGAAGAGAAGGAGACTGTATTAAGTAACATGGGTGATAATATGGGAGGGCGTCAGAAGATGAGGATGAAAGGGCAGAGAGAAAATTAAAAATTAAAAAGTGGTCGTGAAGATAAATTTAAGAAAAGAAAAAAAAACTTTTCTTAGTTTGGAATAATCCGTGCCCTATATACACACTCCGAGTAAAATACGTGAGAATGTACAAGTGCGCACGTGTGTGAATGGATCACGCACTGATAACATTACACTCTTTAATTCCTAATTAATCCTTCTAAACTGGATTACGGCACAGAGCATGACAAGAGCAAGAATATCCTGTTGCCCTGGTGTGTGCGTGTGTGCGTGTGCGTGTGCGTGTGCGTGTGCGTGTGTGTGTGTGTGTGTGTATGTGATGTCACATTGCCATTTTTCAGCTCACAGCCCCATAAGGCTTGCCTGTCCTCAGTTACATGATGTTGGGAAATGAAGCTGAAAGTGTCAGTGGTCCCGTGTGACACAAACAGAGATACACTCTTATCCATTCACTCTCTCACTCACACCATTTCTCGTACATACACAATGTGTCCTGTACTACACTTACGCAAATGTGCAAGGAGTCCCCAAACTACTGGTCTTGAAATGCTTATGAATTATTGTGGCAAGTGGCTAAAACTCTTAGCATCACTTTACACATTTTAAGTGTGGACTCACAGGGGGGGGGGGGGGGGGGGTGCTCACTACATAACAGACACAGGTCCCCTGACAGACAGATACTTGGTTTGAAAACTGCCACACAAACTGTCCCATGTGATGTGCTCTGCATTACACTGCAATCTGAAATATAAACCAGAGCACTCTAAGGAAACCAACACTAATGAATTCATTTTATGTTCTACTTCACTTTGTAGAGGAGCCGAGAAGTGAAGTGTTCAGCACAAGAAAGTTACTTTCGTTTCTGTTTACTCCTCTACTTTATTTTTCAGGAAAGTCTCGGATTACAAACCAATCAAAAGTTCTACATGAGTGCAGTATGATGAACAAGTATGAATCAATAAATCCCCGGTACACGGTGCGTGCCTCTTTTAGCTATATGAAACATGTAAACATGAATGTTGTCAATATATTAAATATACATAATAGAGTACTTGATAAATGGGTTTCACTTATATAGCACTTCTCTATTGCTTTATCAGCCCCTGGAAGCACTTTACACTGTTAATCATATTCACTCATTCACACATGCCAATGGAGCCATGCAACACACTCCATCCATTGGAATCAATTCGGGGTTCAGTGTCTTGCTCAAGGACACAATTCCAACATTTGGACGGGGGGAGATGGGGAATTGAAACCTTTGAGCCACAGTCATCCGTATGGTACATAGATGTTGTGTAGAACAATTTAGTATTATAGCTGGGATTGATTCAAGCGCCCCACAAACAAAAAGCAGCATTCAAAAATGAAGTGCCGTTTGTTTGCACTTTCATATAGCAAGACAATCAACGGAGCATGTCGGTAAACATGCCCAGCACATAATTTGCTGTGGCGACTGTGGAAGGGGGCATCCAAAAGAAAAAGTTGATCAGCATTTCTTTAAGGTTCCTATAGATTGTGATTCTAGCAGTATTGTGACTTATTACCTTTTAAATTGGTCAACATGGATTAAAAAAACCAAAACAATGTAAGACGACCACTTCAAAATGTATTTCCAGGGTTTTTTGTGTGTGTTTAAAAAAACACACACACACACACTATACCTTTGATCAAAGCAGATCCAATCTAACGACATTACCAAAGACGTCACGTTTAAGAATATATATGACAAGACATAACTAAGAGACTAAGATGACAAGGTATACATTTACCAGAAATGTAATGTTCGTAGTTGAAATGAAGCACGTATTCTACCCAAAAGGAGAAGTTTTCATAAATTCCCATGATACAAATTCAAACACTTGGTCCAACAGGCCCATTGGAAAACGACCTACATTTGAATGGCAGCCTAACTTGAGTCCATGCAATACTGTATTGTTACTGGGCACACCATGTTGTGTTCATTGTGCTCATTAAACTGTGCTGGCTGCAGCAAAGATTTGGAGGGGCAGAAAGTGGAAGTGGTGTGATGGATAGATGGAAGAGGGGGGGTCACAAAGGGGAAGATGGAGTGCGTTGGGGGGAATTAGCATGCTTTCATGCGTCCTCCGCCTCAGTGGAGCACCACGGGGCTTGTTGATGCCTCTAAGTGCTATGCAGTATTAAGCAGACAATCTCTAAGGAAGCCCTGTGGCTTAGTGTGTGCGCTGACTGACCGCTAACTGTGTACAGTTAAGTACAGAGCCCTAAATAACCTATTTGGCTCCCCCCTGAATATCCACTCCCCCTTTCCTCTTTCTGCTCTACAAACACTGTTCGACGAGGTCTTGCTGCGGCGTATTTGATCTCACAGAGACGAGCAGCACGGCCAAAGAACGCCACGGAATGTAAGGAAAAGATTAAAAGACAGAAAGGTCTCGCACATAAAGTATGCTGGCAGAGAAAAGGGCAAGTCGGACGCACAAGCTGATGAAGTCACCTTTCGTTAAGAGCAACAGTGTCAACATTCGTGCTGGGCTCTCAGTCCCACGATAAATGATGACAAGAGCCAGCAAGTAATATGGTAAAAACCTGAACGCCTGGAGTTGACCCGGCGCTCCCATTTCACCTTCTCTCGCTCTCAGAGTCAACTTAACCAACTTTCCTCACTCCCCCCCCCCCCCCTCTCCCATATCCACCTCTTCGATCACAGCAGTTGCTTCATGTCTGCTCGCCTTTTCATCATTTGTCATTCTTTCCTTCTCTCCCTCTGTGCTCTCTTCAGTCGTATACAGATCACTCCTGCCACTATTCGTCCTTCTCTGCGCCTCATTCATTCTGCACCTCTCTCCTTCACTCCACCCTCAATGACACCGTCCATCTTCTCATCTGCTGAGCCAAGATTAGTCTCCAGCCATCTGTATCTTTGACAACAATCTCTCCTTTGTTTCCAAATAGCACCTGCATGTTTCAAATGTCACATTCACACCGTCTTGGAAGCAATGGGATTATTAAATACAGTATATCATATAGAAGTCCAGGCATATTTTAGGTCGTGAAGTAAAATAAGTCACTCTGAATCGAAAATGGTGTCGGGTATGGTATACTATGAAGAAATATATTCCAAAACGCATTTACTTCAAAATGTATCAGTCTGTGATGATGCAAATCTATTGTCTCTATACAGAAAGCATGCAGTCTCGACTCCACTCTGTGCATCACGCACACTGGAGGACCACATTACCTGGGTGCACGTCGAAGCCCAAATGCAGACACAATATGTGCTTGCAAGCCCCGCCCCTAGAAATCTGAATTCAAGTCACAGAAGAAACTTTCCTCCTTCAGGAGATGGCAGTATAAACAACCTTGAAGCCTTAAACCCTGTAAATAAATCTTTCTGCACCGTGAACCACACCAACATTGAGAACAAGGGGAAAAAAAAAAAAAAAAAAAAACACTATTTGAGAGGATGGGGACTTTAATTCTTGAACTTTAGCACAGCAACAAAAACTGATATATTGACTTCTCAAGGCAAACTTCACTTTCAGAAGGAAGGTGTGAACCTTCACGCCTTCTACCACCATCTGCCTCTGTATGTTTTGGGGCTCTTTTTTTTTTATGAGTAAACAATGCAGTAACCTTCATGTTTGTTCACGTCAACTGGCTTCAATCGAGGAGCATACTTGTTGTCGTCAATGTAGCTGCCAGAAATCTGCACTTTCCAATAATGATTGCAAGATTTTCCTCTTCCCCAAGTTAGCCAACTAGCTTGTGAGCCGACAACTTTTTCCTCTTGAAAGCTGAAGTGTTGCATCTAGCGCTGCCCGTGGTTTTTACGTCAAGAAGAAAGGGACAGCGGCGTGTTTGTAGCTCCATGCAGGAAGCTGTAGAATACCGAATCTCTTTTCTTTATAGAGAACATTCAAAAACCGTGTGGATTTTCTTATTTTTCTACAAAGAAATGACTTCACCCACAATGCACAGATTTTATTCACAAGAGATTAATCCTAAAAAAAAAAAAATCAATCAATATTTTGGTTTGGCACTTTTCTTTATTAATAAGACTGTTATGGGCCATTGCTCTTGCATTATGAAACCACCATCTTTTAGAATTTGGGTGGAAAAAAAAAAAAACCCTGCAAGAAAGGAATATTTGAGTGAGAAAAAAAAATCAACATGAAAGTTTGAAAGCACAAACTCTCACTTTCAAGAATAGACATGAAAAAGCCTTCTTGGAGAGATCTTTAGAAGTCTTGAGCACACTACTTCATTCACTCAAACAGACAGGAATGGCTGCTGACACTGTGTGCATGCACAACAAATCCTGAGCGAGAAACTTTGCAAAGCTCGCTACAATGTAACATTGCTGGCAAACAAAGCACTTTCAAGTAGAATGCCGTCAAACCCAGAAGCGGACGGCGTACATGGCAATATCGGCGACTTGCGTGACTTATAGGTCTGAATATGAGGCAGCGCATGCGTCATGTAATGTAGCTGGTTTGGGAAGGTGGAATCCAAGCTCAAATAAAATGCCACTGCTTCAAGGCCTTCCTGGGATTACTTTTTGTTATGACCGTACATCAAGGCAGTGGTGTGCCCACAATAATATTTTATATTCATGACATAAAAAAAGAAAGGAGAAAAAAAAAAAAAAAAAAAAAACTGTGACAGACAGATTTCAGTTTTGGCTGGAATGGTTTTGTCTGTGGAAATGAAAACAAGCTGAAAAAAATGATTAGAAATTTCAGCGGGGTTTTAGGCACTCCACAGGCTTTGTTCAAGTGGAGATAAAAATTTTGGAGGTTTCAGTTGGAGTCCGAATCCAATTTAGGGGCCCAGTCAAGCTCTACTGCCCCTCTGAAATAGTACAACTTCAAAGCCCACTCAGTCGGATCCATACTTAAAGTAGTAACTCCATTCGCACAATGACAAATGACTCATCTGCTTTCTCCCTCTTTCTTCTCTTACTGTTGGTCCCCAATGCTCTGCTACCATCACCCTGATTTGCCAGTTTCAGTTTCATCCCGCAGTTAATCTGCTGGGTGGAGTGATGAGCGCTTGGGGAACCAACAAGAGGAAGATGAAGGATATGAAGGAAGAGGGGAACGGGAGGAGGGGAAAGGGAATAGGGAGTGAGAGATGGCCATGCATTATTGAGTACACAGAGTAGAGTTTTTAGGGGATAAATGTGAAAGCGTGTTTAGGGACAACCTTTTCCCTTCTGCCTCCCCCGCCTTCTCCCTCCCTTCAATCTTTGCCCTCCCTCCAACTTCTCGTCCCCCATGAGGATGGCCACATCTCTTATTCAGTGGGGAGGTTAAAAATTCAAAGCTGGAAAGAAGGAGGCGGTGGGTAGGAGGAAAGAAAGTACCTGAAAATGGCCAAAATGAATGAATGTCTTTAGGGAGATTTCTCGAGTGTTAATCTAGAGAGCTCCTTGCTTTGATTAGGCGCGCACAAGTGTGTGGTAAGAGGCAAGTCGGTAGGCTGTCCGTTGTGGTGGGGGGAGTATAAAGACGGGGGAAGGTAGATGAATAACGAGGGAGCGGGAGCAGAAGAGGGTGTAGATGTACACTTTCATACGGTCCGCTGTAGTGTACCGCATAACGCGGTAAAAAATTAAGGTGCCCGCCAGGCAGAGCAGAACCCACATCTCACAGAACATGATGCATACACATACTGAGTAATAGAGCAAGGCATTCAGAAACCACAGACACAAACAAACAGGCAGCTACAAACACAATGACACGGGAGCAGAGCAACTGTAATTGACTGGGCAGCATATACATATATACCATAATTGCGTTCACATAAACTCGGTGTAGAAGTCAAAGTTCCATGGTCCATGACATATAAACATATTTTAAGTTCACACACACACACACACACACACACACCGTCACATGGGCAATGGTAGCAGATTAAGGTCAAAAAGTGGAGCGTGGCCTCGCCTACCGAGCTTTGTAAATACCATTGGTGTCTGGTG
The DNA here is from genome assembly GCF_963422515.1 of Blennius ocellaris. Classification (NCBI taxonomy): domain Eukaryota; kingdom Metazoa; phylum Chordata; class Actinopteri; order Blenniiformes; family Blenniidae; genus Blennius; species Blennius ocellaris. Next base: position 8,612,665 of record NC_137658.1, on the reverse strand, counting down.
TAAATGCCACTGGGTTATCCATGTAACACACAGCCTCCACATTGAGGAACCGGGGCTCATGTTAGTGCAGAAGCAGAAATCGGGAGTAAAACCTACAGCAGACCCACAGCTCACATAAACCGAGACCAAGCTCAAATTGGTCATAATTGTGTGTACACCCACATTTGGAAATAAACAAACAGTGCATCCCTTAACCAAGTGTGCGTGACGTCTGAATGAATCTGGTAGTTTTAATAAAAGTGGCTGAGAAACCTAAGGACACGATCTGAAGCACAAAAGGCTACAAGGCTAGCAACACCTAATAACCCAGCTAAGAATGAATTAGTTGTTGCTTAAGGCGACTGTTGAACAATTAGACCGAGATGGAGGATTTGGACTTTAAGGGACACTTTCAATTGCAGCAATCTATCCTTGCCTGTATACATTTTAGCATGGGTTTATCTTCCCCCACACTGGCTGCCATCGTTCTCTCCTCATTGTCTCATTTCATTAGAATCCCTTTATCAGTCAGAGATAAGAGAGATGAGGAAATCAGCAGAGGGGAGATGGAGGTTAATGCTCCTATCTTGTCAAATCCAACAATCTTTGAAGTTGTTGCTCTTTACTGCTCCATTTTTTTTTCATGTACGCCATCCGTGACATCAAAGTGGGGTATGTCTCCTGTGTGTCTGTGGCGGGGTGTTTGTGTTTCTATGAGCGAGCACGCTACCACCCTAAATATTGATATTATTCCCCTTTTCCCGTGATTAACACAACCTCTAAACACAGGCTTCACTTCTTCCTCTTACCAAACCTAAAACACCCATCTCTTCAGAAAGGCAGGTTGTACACACTGAAATACACTAAGTTTACATGTTATGGAAAAGACTGTGCTGGATAGAGGGGGAAGAGGAGTAAGAGAATGCTGCTGTGACCGAGTGGAGCAAACATCCAAGAGGAGTGTGGGTGGAAAGACTGGAGGTGTGCATACACATATAGGCCTTCATCCACACACCCCTCCCGCTCTGTTCATGTTTTTTTTTTTCCCCTGTTGGCCTAGGTGAAAAAAATACACGGTCCCAAACAATCAGGATTCTTGGCATCTATTACAAGCTCTTGAGCTTATCAGCCAATCCTTCAATTAAACATACACATGCACAGAGATTACAAAGGTTCTACATGTACACACCGCAGCTGTCAAACCACTGGGAACCTTTAAATGGTAATGGTAAGTGCTAAAAGGCATTGGGACGCTGGTGGGCTGGATGCCTGGCTAACTGACCAACTGGCGGGCTGGTTGGGAGAAGAGCCGAGTGAAGCGTAGAAGGCCTATTCCGTCTAAAAACAGGATAATCTCCAGGAAAGAGAAAAGGCAGCAAGGAGATTAGGCACACACCGCGGTAATGCTCCACCACGAGTACACTTAGCTCATTTGCATGTAAAACAGTGGAGAGGAAGATGCAACGAGGGAGGGATGGAGAGAGGGATGGAATGAAGAGAATGAGTGGCACAAAAGCACAAGTGTGTATGTGGCTGTCTACATGCTATGTGTATGCTAGTGTTTGTGCACATAAGTGAGCCGTTGCAGTTGGCAGTGAGAGCCAATGTGTGCATGCACAGATGTGTTTGAACCTGATAAGGCCTGATGAATACGCAGCGTTTTGCCGGTGTTCCGCAAACATAAAGAGATGGTGAATGAGGGAACGCTTCGGCTATTGCCTTATTGAGAATGCACCAGGCTTAGAAAGCAAGCAAACCAAACCTAATGCAGTGCTACTGTTGAGGGCTTAAGTGCTATCATTTGGATTTAACTTGAGCACTGGTAGACACAACCCTTGAAATGAACACACGACTACACACCAAACACAACCTATAAGCATAAAATATCTCTTTTGGCGGGTCATACTTAAAAAGCACCTAAAAAAGCTAACCTATATTCAGCAGACATAATTTCGCAATTTATGTCTAGGATTGAATCAGAGTAGCAGGAACAGGAGAGAGTGTATTTGGGAAAATGGACCGCTTCCTTGCTCTGAGCATAAAACGTGGCTCACTGCTGCTAATTACACGAAGACTGTCAACATTCAATGGGGCAGTGTGCACGGACTATGAAGATGTAGGGATGGGGAAGAGCTTTTGTACCAACAAAGGTCATTAGTTCTGTGCCACGAAATGGCTGATATTAACCACACAGTTATTTGAAACAGGCTGAATATCTCAGTATTTTAGGTTAATGACAGAGGTACGATGAGAGTGCAAGATGAACATGCAGACAGCCATTCTGGCAGTTTTTAGACATCGAACATTCAAAATGGCTGTGACCACATAAAGTCTGGAAACCAATCTTCATTAAATGCACTCTGTTCTCACACAAGAGTGTAGCACTTATTTGACAGGTGTATAAACTAGGGTTGTTCGGGCAGACCACATTCTCTGGAAACTAAATACAATCTTTTAATCAACACGAGTGAGCTATTTTATAAAATAAAAGCTTCAGATAACTCAGCACGATTTGCAACTCTATTAAAAACCTTGTCTCTTAAAATATTGCATTATGGGCCCTTTGGAGCATTTAAGTGCAATCTTTGATATCTACATTGGATTTCAAATGCCGTGAAAGGGACTTTGTGCCATGCTGCACTCTGGAAGTTAACTTTCTAAGTCTTGAAAAGCTTGAGCAATGTTAAATTGCCCTGCATGTGGGCAGTTGGCATTCCTAGTAGTGGCTTTTGTTTCATTGCCCCATTGTATCAGTGACTTTTCCACCACCCACCTGGATGTTTAATAGTTGTGCCAACTAGCTGCGCAATGAAAGACTTCTAACTGGTTGCGTGGTAAAACTATTAACCATTGTCTAAGTCACAGGAACTCCATCAGCCAAAGCGAGTTTCCCCTTCTCGGGATAAGGCACAAAAAGAACCAGAAGGAGCGCGGAGCAGAGTTGCTTCTATTTGGTGTCAAGGTTATCACGTAGTAGTGACTCACAATCTGTCTGTTAATTGCATAAAGGTATTAAAACCTCACCCTGGAGGTTTCCCTGAAAGACTTTCAATTCCACCTCAGAGAAACGTAGTAACACTGCTGCGCTGGCTTCGTGCACGTTTACGATACCTTGTAATGCCACTCGGAGAGGACATAAGAGAAGAGGCAGAGAAGGACACGGGGAGATGATCAGTTTTATGAATCCCTCAAGCACCACTGAATGCAAACGTACCTGTACCCGGTCATGTGACCACGGATGGCAAAAAGGAAATAGAGCACATAAAAAGCTCCTGCATCCAAAAATGGAATAAATCAGGAGAGAGAAAAAAAAGCATGGCAATATTTTCCCCAGCTCTTGATGCAGCATTAGTGACCCCTGCATTAACCCCATTCTCTTCCTGCAGCCCCAGTCTGAACATTTCACAATTTAATAACAGGGTTTGCTACGGCAGACTACACAAGTACAAACATACACACAGAGATATACACATACTCCCAGACAAGTTAAAACACATTATGCACACGCTATACAAAGCCAATACTAATTCAGTCCAATTGCACAGGCAAACACAAACACTTTTATGGCTTAATAGAGTATGCCCATTCCTCAGCTAAATGGCTTATTAGTACATATTTTAAGCAATCTCAGGAGACAACAGCACTGAGCCTACACATACCATAAACTGTTATATAAAACCCTTTAGTAATATGGACCAATGAATAGAACCAAGCACACGTAGTAAACAATTAACTAATTTCTTTGCCTTTACCCCACCAAAAATAGGACAAGCATTTGAAAAGGAAACTTCGCGTTGTGAGTTTATGATCATTCCAGGGTCAAGGCAGGCAAATAGCCATAAGCTAGAGATTGAGAAGAAACATGTAACTGCATTGTCCTTTCACATGATAGTCCATTAACTCGCATTGTGCCTGGCCAACGCGCCCTACAACGGCGACAAATACTTCATAGAATCACCTGGCTGACGTTTTTGTCCATGTCCGACACGTAGACCATTGTAAACAACTGAGCTCGAAGGGCAGGTGCTTAAGTTATCTCATTAGCATGGTAATTATTCTGTAACTTACGATGACCTTGTGCCAGAATACCGGAACAAAACAAGCAGCGAATGTAGTGAAACTTCGTCAAGCAGAAGATGTAATCAACACTGCACCATAACTCGTCATGCCTATTCGTCTTTATTGCTAATATATTACACTTCTCGTCCCTTTAACTGATTGGTCTTCAACGCTGGTGAGGCCACAGGCAGGCTTGTGTGCGCACGCACACGCACACACACACGCACACACACACGGCACTTCTTTACTGATTGGTAGCTCATTAAGGTGAAAAGTGGATGGTGGAGATTTGAGAGAAAAAGTCAGCAAGTAAGTAAGTATATGAATTCAGACACGCACACACTGACCTACAGAGGGCACACACACACCTACACGTATACACACACCTACAGAGAGGAAAATTGATTCAGTCAGAACACAGGGAGATCAAAAGGCTTATTATAATTGGTCTGTAAATGTGGCTGAGCTCACCCACCCACTCTCCTGAGCACATATGCAACAGAGACACATCCTCACACTGAAAAACATGACTTAATCCCCTATAAACATGATTGTAATTTATAGAAAGTGAAGGCGATACAGGAAGGAGCAGTTATATGTGTAGGTGTGTTATGCAGTCATACACGTTGGATGGCATCAGAAAGGTATTTTTTTGGGGTGGGAGGTACTCAAAAAAAAGAAGAAGAAAAGAAATGAGGACAGCATATTACAACAGACCAAACACACAGCTATAGAGACTGAAACACAGCAGAGAGACCGGCGTAAAGGCTGGAGAATTGGGATATGAAAATGATCCTCCCATTATGAGGATTAATAACTATATATGCTCCTGGCCCTTTTCTTTCCCGAATCAAATTAATCACCACCGTTCCCTCAAGCCCAAGTCTTTCCCTCTGTTCACTTTTTCTTTTATTTCACCCACCTCCACCTCCTTCGTTCATTCTCATTCTTTTGCTAATTGTGCTATCTGAGGTGCCGGCTTCAAAAAGGCACCTGCTATCAAACACTCAGACTGAAAGAGTGAAGAAAGGACAGTCGGGGATATATAACAGACACACCCAAATGCACGTACGCGCAAATGATCATCCGTGTACAAATCCTTGCATTGTCCTTGTGCAGCTGCCGATCCCAAAACGGCAAGCATAAAAACAGCCGCTGAATTCTGATCGACTGATATTATTCATTGGCATTAAAAGAGAGGGAGCAGAAAACAAACACTAAAAAAGAGAAAGCAAATATGAGCACTTCAAAGTAAGGAAATAAAGAACCGGTAGCTGAAGGGAGAATGTGCAGATAAGCACACTCTGCTTTAACCAACTGCTTCACACAAACACAGAGCACTAAACAACCAAGTAGTTATATCACACCTCTGCATAAGCCTTTACACCTGCAGAACATAACAATGGGAAATACAACGGCGTGATTCCATAAGTAATAATGTCTGTAAATTCCTGTGAATATTCTAAAAAAAAACACTTCAGTTGCCCAGACGGAAGCTCAGATACGGGATAAACTGTAGTGTGCTGTTTAATAACAAATACACTAACAAGTTTTATTTGTAATGGACAGTCGTATAGATCAATAGAAAAAGAGAGATGCCCATCACATAAAATGTATCTTCCCAGCAGCCTGATTCTTCGGCATCATTCAGACATACTGGGCCACACACAAAGGCAGCAGGTAGCTTAGTCTGAGAATATGCCCAAACAACTCGCAGGGGTGGCGCTACATCTGAAGAGTATGAATCTCATTTATCGCTGGCCTATAAAAAGCGTATTTCTCATTCTACATGCTGAAAGCATGGTTTTGTGTTCCCATTCGGTTTGAAAATCAAATGCTCATCAGCACAAGACTGTGCAGCCTCAGCTGCAAAAGTTGCTCAGAAAGTAAGATGCAATGAGAAAGATGGAATGCTGCACAGTGAAAACGAGAGAAGATCAAGGAGGAAAAAAGTAAGCCTTTCTAAGGTTTTGAGGGATCCTCATCACAAGAAAGCAAAGAAAATGTTGCTAAATAGCATCAATCGCATAAAGGTGTTTCCACCACAATTTGCCTGTCCACAATCCAGCCAGCTTCAGCGACAATCAAAACCCAAGGTCAGATTTTAAATGGTCCACATCCTGTCCTAAATATTTGATGATTTGAATTCCCACTTAAATTCATGTTGGCAGAATGATTGTTTTGCATACATACAACTGCAGTGCCGTTGTTGTTTGCCTCACATTGAATTCTGTTATGCAAATAGCAAAACAGATCTCCCCCAAGAAAAAGACCAGGTTTGCTCGCCTGTGGCAAGCATGCAACCCATTGCAAACTGAAAAGTTATTGGATATGACAATACTTTTGCATAGCTTCAAATAATTTCACTCGCCAAATTGACAACATTTACATGAATATATTTGGCCCTCACTAAAAGAAATGTAGACACCCCTGTATTAGATTAATATGTGCAGGTCAATGTCTTGAATTAAAGGCAGTTAAACAATATGAGGTGTATGACACTACAACACAACACTTGGGAAGCGTGAATGAAAATCTCTGTATTAGCTTTGCCGTGTTACTAGTATGCCACGTAGACTCGTACACTCCTGTTGAAGTCGGCCCCGAGAGCTTTTCTGTGTGAAGTTTGTATGTTCTTGCTGTGCAATGCATTGGCTTTCACCCGCTATTGAAAAAAACGTGTAAAGTAATAACTCATGCAGTTGAGACAAATTAGTTGTCATCGTGAAAAAGCAATATGACTCCACCTGTCTCGATAACGGGGGGTGTCAAACACGTGACATTTCTGGTCTGTCTGTTATCCTGTGTTGGCACTTGCGCTCCAGGCTGTGCAGCCTGGTGTGTGACAACTATTATCACATAAATATGCTCCAGATGGTGGGACATATTTCTTTTGTTAAATGTCGACATATTGAATAGCAGAAGAGAGAACAGAAAGATAGATAGAACGATTTCCCAAAATGAACTGCTGAACTCTTACCCCGCTTTCAGAAAGAGCATAAAGAGATATGCATGGTTACAGACTTCTGGGCTGATAGCAACATCTGCTCCATGGACAAAGAGTAAAACCTTAAAAATGGATTTGTAGTGTGTGTACGTGCTCGTGTGTGCATAAATGCAAGAGTGCAAAACAAGTGGATTGTATCCACAAGAGCTGTGTGGAGCCAGAGGGCGTGTCTCCCACCATCAGCTCTCAGCTCTTCGTGCAAGCAGCAGAGGTCAAAACCTCTGACCCTGCCCTGAGCACACTACCCCCCCCTTGTGTGTTGGCTTTTTTTGTGTGGGTGTGTGCGTGCTCCTAAATCCAGCTGCTGGGCAGCTGATGGAGTGGAGGAGGAGGAGGACGGGTCGGAGCAGGTCAGCGGTGGCTGGGTGTGATGTCGGTCTGCTTTCCGTGTGGTAAGGAAGAACGGTTGGCACACAAAGAGGAAAAGGCGAGATGAGGAAGAGTGAAGCCGAGTTCCCGGAGGTGAAGGGTATAGAAAAGTATAGTGAGACGGGAGGAGAAATGTATTAGACCTTGAACAGTATTTTTAAAGCACAGCATGAAGGGCAAGGAGTAAAAATCCACCCTGCATAACGACAGCCGGTTGCTTCCTGGCCGTGTGTATATACAAGTCTACACAAAAGCATCGTAATGTTCATTGAAATCCCAATTAAATCATAAACGATATTCTATTCATAACTACTAAGTATCAACATTTCTCCTCTGTGCTGAAAGAAATCAGCAGTGCCCAACCACCCTCTCTGCCCCGTTCCATCCCGCCACTCTCATAGACACAAGCCGACAGGTGTGTGAATGTGAAAAGGCCAGTGTCTTTATACACAGAACTGAGAAAAGGTTATTTGACATCATCCAGAACAGCCGGCTGTCTTAGCCAATAAAAAAAAGACGCATGGGTGCACAGGCCAAAGGGAGTGGGAGGGGAGTGAAGTGTGTGTGTGTGGGGGGGGGGGGTCAATCTAAGGAGTGACAGGCGGACGTTAGGAGTTGCCATACAGGTGAATGCAGATGGGACAGCTGCCAACGCTGACATTTAAGTCAACAGCTTATGTGTGCATGCACACTCCTGTTTATGTATATGACCTGAGCGAGTGTCTGTGTGTGTGTGTGTGTGTGTGTGTGTGTGTGTGTGTGTGTGTGTGTGTGTGTGTGTGTGTGTGTGTGTGTGTGTGTGTGTGTGTGTGTGTGTGTGTGTGTGTGTGTGTGTGTGTGTGTGTGTGTGTGTGTGTGTGTGTGTGTGTGTGTGTGTGTGTGTGTGTGTGTGTGTGTGTGTGTGTGTGTGTGTGTGTGTGTGTGATGTGCGGTGAGGCTGAATCTGAAGGTCAGATAGAATTATATACACGCCCACACACGCCGCCTGTGACTTCCTGTGTCCTGGTTACAATTTGAATATGGAAGAGACAGCGCAGAAGGCATCGTGACACTGGGACAAGGTGATAGGAGTGGACAGGTGTGCGTGTGTGTGTGTGTGTGAGCGTACACTCGTGTGTCAGCGCTTTGTGCCAGGACAGCAGGTGGCTAGTCAAAGAACACAAGTGACCTTCTCTGTATCCCTCCTTCTACCCACATCCCTTTGTCCGTCTCCTCCTCTGTCCCAACTCGTCTCCAGTGCTGAGCACTGTGGCATGTCTCCGTACAAGTCATGAGCACATGGGAAGATGAACACACACACACACACCCGACATGCGTGTGTGTGGTTTATTTATGATCTCATGTGAGATAGTGTTGTGACACATTTTTGAATAATGTAAATCTGTGGTTACCTCTTTGAAGAAGAAAAAAACGTGAGGAAGCCTGGAGAAGACATGTGAAAAGGACTAAATGAGAAGTGTAGGCGTGACATCCTTACCTTTAGTGCCTGATGGAAGCAGGGCAGGGGGATTTAAAGAAGCGTGGAAAAGAGAGGGTCGCCCAAGAAGACAAGAAAAGAAAAAAAAAAAAAAAAAACGTCGTCATTACTGAGAAATAGAACATGATAACAACGAGCACAATAACAATGAAGTCACAAACTCACTCTTAATCTGCGAGGAGAAGGTTAAGGTGAGTTTGGCGAAGAGTTCATTGTTTTCAAATTGCTCCTCTTTTGCCTTGATCCAGAAGCTGCTTTCAGAAAGGTCCTCAGGTCCAATCTATTAGCAGAGAGACATACACAGAAAGTACATAACACAGAAGGACCAAGAAGAGTAGAGACATGAACAGTATGTTTTAAATGAGTGCATCATCTTATCCATGCTGCGTGACCAAAATAGTCACCCATGCACCTGGACAAACAATGAGATTAGTAGATGAAGTCGTTGAGGGAACAAAAGAAAGGGGGAAAATGATGAAGGAAGGAACAAAACGGAAAGCGAGAGCACAAAAAAAGTAGTCATTTTCTGTAATTGCCACATGCTGTATTTACCACAAAGCATCTTGAGTTTCACACACAGATATGCAAAGAAAATAGGAAGGATTTACTTTTAACTCGGTTAACGTTTCTGTGGAGCGCTCTCACAAGTTACAATTAACACTGAATGTTTTTCCTTTACCCTCTGAATTTTCTTATCAAGGGAGAAAAGAGAAAAAGGGAAGGGGAAATAGAGAGCGAGCGAAAAAGGAGGGGTAGTAAGTTTACAGATATCAGGCCTTTCATTATGGACAAAGCCTCAGGGATGGGTGTAGGACAGTAAAGACAGAGAGTAAGGAAAGGAAATGTGATATGGGAATGAGCTGAAGGAGCAAAAAGAAAGCAAGAGAGCATGTAAAAAGGAGGATGAGACCAAGCCAAGGGAGAAAAAAAAAAGTTAATTTAAATTACAAAAGAATACCGTCCTTTCTAGCAGCAATTTAATTATCTTTCAGTGGTGCAGTTAAAAGAAGAAGGCTTATTAAAAAGCAATTTCTGTGACATCCTTGTCAAACACTCTCACCAGACCAACAGGGGGGTGGGTGGGGGTGGGTGAGAGCGCCAGCGAGAAGCTTAATGCTGATGAAGTCTGCTGAAGCCATTAAACAGTAGCTTTAGGCTAAAGAAAGACAGAGGGTCGTTTTGATGTTTTAACCATCACAGATGAGAGGGAGGAGAAGAACACGAAGCGCATAGTCATGAGATACACGTATGTATGCAAGTCACTTTAGGTCAGAACCTCGCTGTCAAAGCTTTCCTCTCACTGTTGCAGACAAAAGCACACCGAGAGCCATTTCCAAACGGTTTGGCGAAACGCAGAGTGGCAGAATGACACATAAGCTGAATAATTTATCCGATATGCGTGTTATTACACAAGCTGCCAGCTCGAACATGTGTCACTGATGTGCACTTAATTAGTCGACAGCCTCCCGATTTCCAAACGTGGATGATTTTTTTTTGGCATCAACACTTATCACAAGCAAGCACAACTCAAATGGCTGTGGCAGGAACTACCGGGACTTCTTCACACGTAGAAAATTAAACATATGGTCCAGAGGCATTGTGGTTCCAAGTCATAAGTCAGATAATATTTGGGGGATTAGTAAAGAAGAAAAATTGGCTAAACCGTGTAGAAAACACTGTAGAGACTATTTTTTGGGGGGGGTGGGGAGGGGGGTGTTTTAAGAAAAACAACTGAAGTTATTGTAAATGGCTGATTATTCCCCTACTAGTCCAATACAAGATGGTCTTTTTGGGGGGAAATACCTCAAACAAAGTAGATTTGTGTAATATACACAAATATTCAGCTCCCAATCATCTGCTAATTTCAGCATATCAAAAACAATCACAAACAAGAGGAACATTTGACATCGGATGCCCGACTGAGCCGGTTAAAGCTCAGGTGTACACGATGAATGTGGTTTGATAATATCGGGAGGAATAAGAGAAACCAGCTGCGGGTGCGGCGTGTTGCTAACAAGCTGTTCAAAGGTCTCAAATACTTTGGTTGCCAGCGTAGAAGTCGCACTACGGGTGGAGCAGGCGGAGCCGCAGCATGAGAGCGACAATTGCTTGAGTTTTACCAGTAGACAGAATATCTGTGCAAGACAAAGTCAAGACTGAATATTATTTTTTGCGACTAGGAAACATCTCAGGGATGTCAAAGGCACTGTCAAGCCTTTAAAAATCATAATCAGGGTCCCACATACCAACAAATATGGTCATATAATTTGATTAATAGCCGACTCAAGGATTTCAGTGATCCAAACAAGCAATGCCTTAGCAATGCACAGCTTCTGTCTGGGAGATAATTAAACAAGGAACACAGGATGGTGAATTGGCCAGGACATATGATGAGTTTTACATATGTTTAACCAATGTATTCTTGTGTTTTCCATCACTATCACAGTATCATCGCTCAGTGTTTTGGTTTTTTGTTTGTCTGTCATCAACTTTATGCTGGACTCAGTAATCAGGAGAGTTCAACATGGTATTTGAAACTGGCATTGATGACAAGTACAGATATGAGCATCTTTTACACAGTTTTACCTGAAATGTGTGCACTTCCCACATGTATACAGCATGCATGGCTACTTTTAAAGTACAATTGTTGTTATAATCCTCAGCGCAAATTTGAAACAATAAAAGTTAATTGACAATAACATTTAGAAAAAGTTGGCTACTTTAATGTGTCAAACCAGAGTTTTTTTGACTATCCATCACTGCATTGTGCAGTGTGATGTTATTTCAGGGTACCATTGGCCCACGGTACTGTGGAATTTGTGAAACCACAGACCAAGCTCAAATTGTTCTACCACCAGCTGCTTAAACATTAAAAATGTAAATGAAGCCCAACAAGGAAATTAAACTGTCACGACTTCTCAATATCTTTGCATCACAACAACACAGTCATTCTCTGAACAATCGTGTTTAAATAACTCGGAAATGTTGATCTCAGACTGACCTTACTCCAGTTGGCTCTCTTCAGCTGGACTTCGGGCTTGTACTCTTTTTTAGGCTTCAGCCCGAACGGGAGAGGAGGAGGCGCAGCGGGCGCACCCCAGCCTCCCATGCCAAATGGTGGAGGTGGGGGCATGCCTGGGGCTGGAGGTGGAGGCGGAATGCCAGCAAACCCAGGTAGTGGTGGTGGTGGAGGAGGTCCCATCCCTGGTAAAGGTGGAGGCGGTGGCGGCCCAGCCATGCCAGGGAGTGGCGGGGGTGGTGGAGGTCCCCCCATACCAGGTAAAGGAGGTGGAGGAGGTATACCTGTCTGACCTGGTAGAGGAGGTGGTGGAGGAGGTGGAGGAATGGCAGCTTGCCCTGGCAGAGGTGGGGGCGGAGGTGGGGGTGGGGGTGGGGGTGGGGGTGGGGGTGGGGGTGGGTGAGGCACAGCGGCGCCAGGGAGGGCTGGCGCGGGTGGCGGAGCGGGCAAACCGGGTGTTGGCACGGGAACAGTAACCGTCACCACTTTAGTTTTAGCCTCTTCCAGGTCCTTTGACAACTTGTCAATCTGCAGGAGGAGAAAGCACCATTCAAAACTTTTCTTTCGTCGTATGTAAATGATTCCCGAATCCTGTCCTGGCTGCATGTACTCCATTTTTTATCATTATCATTAATTTTTGCATGGAACTGGCATTTTCAATTCCAATAAATATCCATGCCAACAAAAGAAAAAAAAAAAGAACAAAAGAGGGGGATGAGTGATTAGCCAGAGCTTGGGCAGGACTGAGCTTTGGAAGAGATGGAGGAAAAAAAGGAGAAGGTGCGGAGAGAGCCAAAGCAAGATGGAATTAGGTCCACAGAGGATTCAAAGAGAATTTTTGAATAGGGGGAAAACTTCAAAATTAAAAGTGAGCGGAGAATCAAACTATTTCAACAACTGAATGCTGATTTCAGTATTTGAATCAGGAAAGAATCCATTCTTAAGAAAGCTAAGATGGCAGATTTGGGCTTCAGTGTCTTGAGAAGTTTCTTCCTTAAGTGTGTTCTGAGGCGCATCAAGTGTAAAACGGTGTGCATGGGCAAGCGTAAGCGGCTGTTTTGCAGTGTTTCAAATTGTGTCATTCTCTCGGACTTTGAAAAGAAGACTTTAGCAGACACAAAAGCGCCTCTGAGGCAGGCTTTCTTAGCGAGGCAGCAGATGATAAAATGGGCACAGCATCACAAGGCGGAACAGCGAGAGATCTCTACATGTGAAGAAATCTTCGATGGGCAGTGCCTCAAACAAAGAGAAAGTGAGCCATCTTCGTATGAGGAGCTGGTTTGATGCCTGGCTCACGACGCTTTGGACAACTGTGTGCGTGAGCGCGTGCGCGCGTGTGTCTGTTTGGGTTTGTGCGTGGTGAGAAAATGACTTTGCTGGCATCAGCCACATTGGATGAGGCTCATTTTGGAAGTCGTATAGTTGTTTAACTGACACTCTCAAACACACACACAACACGTGGACTGGAACATCTTCATGTGTGTATGTGCACACATGGGCAGAGGCAGATTGTTCTGGGTCACTTGGTGTGTTTGTGAGTTTTGGGTGTCACTGCAAGGCAGAATCCAGCTGGTGTGGCAGCAGGACCCTGACAGCTAAACAATCCTCATCTTTGCCTCACCACAGTGCGAGTGTACACACGCACACACGCACGCACGCACGCACGCACGCACGCACGCACGCACACACACACACACACACACACACACACACACACACACACACACACACACACACACACACACACACACACACACACACACACACACACACACACACACACACACACACACACACACACACACACACACACACACACACACACACACACACACACACACACACACACACACACACACACACACACACACGTATGTTGGCCTTAAAATTTGTTTGTCCCATTTCCATCATTTTCTATTCTTTCTTTTTTTTTTCTTCGTCTCTCTTTAGTCACTCTATACACTCCCATTTCCCCACTTTCCATGTTTTTGTATTGAGAGTCTTAATCTGCAAAGGATTTGGCTTCTTCTCACAATATCCTTTTAGGTATTTTTCCCCTCTTTTCATGCCATGCTCTCAGTTGGCTAAAAAAATCATTTAAAATGGGCGGTGGGGGGGGGGCTTTGTGTTTGTGTGCCTAAATGTTGGACTACTTTTTGCTACTTAGATTAGCAATATTGTATTTCTTGAAGCCTCAACCATTTTTTTTTGTACTTTTGGCAGCCTGGATAGCAGAGTGTTTTGTGTGTATGCAATCCTGAGTATACTAAAAGGCTCAGTTCATTAATCTAATCTTTATTGTTCCAGGCTGGACATTTTTTGCCTGAAGTTTACTTACTTTCTACAACAACACCCAACATGAATTGAGCAGGTTTAAAAACTAGAACGTCTTACAGTGTTTAGAAATTTGCAAGCTTCTTGTGTGTAACAGACTAACGCCGTGCATTTTTGTACATGAAACGTTTACACTTACCCAATCCATCAACTATTGAGTTCTTGATATTTCATGAGCTACAAACAGGGGAAGGCTGGGAACATGTATGCGGTTGTGCACATACCTGGTTTTGCAAAGTGTCAAGCTGTTGTTGGAGTCCCTGGTTCTCCTTTTCCCTCTCCTGCTTTGAGGAGGCCAGCTGTTCCTTCTCCTGGCTCAAGTCCAGCAGTTTCTGTTCATAGTCCCCCTCCAGTTTCTTCATCTCCACCTGCAACTCGTGGCGCGCCGTCAATTCGGAGTCCAGCTAATGCACAAGATCATAGTTAGAAAACGCCTCAGTAGTTAAAACACAAACGATCATGAATATAGTCTATGGATCATACACTAGCATTTTAGTATCCCTCTTCACTCTTTACTGTATGATTTACACTGAAAATGAGTGTCACTTCTTGAGTTAGAATGCCTTTATGCACTTGTAGGAGGTCATTTTTCACTTTCATATTGAAGTCTCTACTTTCATAAAAATAAGAAACAGACCTGCTTTACATTAAATTCTAATCTCATACATTTTCAAAAAAAATCTCAGAAGACACTTGACAAACAGATTGGGGAGCATTTAAACAGATGAATACACAAATGTACACAGCTGTTTAATTATCAGAAAATAGATTCGTTACGCTTGCTGACAGTGTCTTGACAGGCCTATTCCTAATTCCTGCCAAAGAAACGGTCTGCAATTACCTCATCATGCACAACTCGCATTGCGCTGTGCGTGGTCAATGAAAATGAGCACGAGAGAGTTTGTGCAATGAATGTCTGTGTCGATGTGGTTGCATTCGATAGATACGATCCCGTACGAGACAGTGCGTCGCCAAGTGTGCATGACTGAAGGCTAGTTTCAGCTCCCTCTTGCAATTATCCTGTCACTGGGACAGAAATATCGGGGTAGCAGCACACCACAATCAAGGCATTTACCCCCCCATGTGAGAGTGTGTGAAAGTGTCTGTTTGCTGCGAGCCTATAAGAGTATTTGTCTGTCGGGTAGCTGTCAAATGTGCTTATCCTCATTTCTTTTAGTCACCCGCTATTCCCTCCCCCTCATTGTCATCTCATGACAGACAACGGTTGCCCAGAATTTCATTAGAATCCAAATGTGCCTGGTTGTCTGTGTGATGATGTTAGCTTCTGTGTTTCTGACTGCAACAGCTTGTAAGCCGAAACGTTAACATGTTGCAGCATGAAGCGTTGGGTTGTGCGTATGCATTTATGACTTTCAATGCGAATGTGTCTGTGTGTGTAATCCACCTTCTTCTCCAGCTCAATGGCTTTGGCCTCGCTGGTTTCCACCTTGGTCTGATCCACCATGTTGTCTGCGGGCAGAGAGAAAGGAAAGGGCGAAAGAGATGGCGGATGAGATAAGGACGTCGGCACACCTGCACACGTCTGGCCGTGAAGTCGCTGTACCCTCCAGTCTGCTACATGCTGTGTCCTCGCATAAATTCCCCAAACAGACACCGACACACGGGGCAAGTGTCCCATCTGTCTCCCTATTTTTTTCTCTTATCGCACTACTCAAAGTCAAGATCTATGAGGTGGAGGCTGTGGAGGAATCTCATTACAATAAGGTGATGCGTGTTGCACAGCGCTCCTTCATTAACTTTTAAGCAACACATGCAGCGTTTTTTCGGGCAGGCAACAGCAAAAATAAAACAAACACTATAGGAATAATACATGAGCAGAGAAATCCTTCGGCAGAGAACACATTGAGGAAGACACAGACTGACCATCGGGGTACTTTTGAAGAATAATTGCAGGGTCTACAGGTGGTTCAGTGCTGAAGGGCTTACCAAGCCTGTGCAGTAAAAGAGCTAATTAACATGAAGATGAATGCCACAATGTCACTGGATCAAAGACTACTAATCAGGATGCCCAGGAGGGGGTGGTGGGGGGGGGGATCAAGCAGATGCAGAGCAGAGATAGAAGGTTGAGAAAAACTAAAATAGAAAATGACGAAATAATATTAACTCCAAGAAAAGTGAACTGTACAAATTGAAAAGAGATGAAGACGTTCGATGAAAATGTGGATGGGGGAGGAAAAGAAAAACACTAAGCTGGAGCTTTGCAAGAGCCTGCATATCTACATGTGGATAAATAAGGCAGGCAAAATACGAAACTTAACAATTTAGCACATGAGAGAACTTCACAATAACATCCCAACCCACATCCAATTTCGGAGTGTGCATTTGGGTTTGAGTTTACATGGTTATTGGATGTGTAATGGATTGGTAGGAGGGTGTAATTCTGACATGGTGGCTATGCAAAATGGGACAAACTTGGAATAGCGCACACTAAGGGAGACAGAATGTAGAAGGGGGGAAAAAAAAAAACTGTGCTGAAATTCAGAGTTCAAAGAAAAACACTAAATAATGCATGCAGGGCAGAATTGGGCTGCTTTCCACCAATAATAACTCTGGCAGCCTTAAAGGAGGCCAGCCAGCCAGTAAGGGCGCGTGTTTGTATGCGTGTGTGTGCGTGTGTGCGTGTGTGTGTGTCAGGACACATTTAGAAGCAGTGCAATTAGAGCCTCCTGCGGTGAGCAACAGAGACCTGCCATGAGCAGCAGTGAACTCCAAAGACATAGCCCGCACGGCCAGTCTGCTGCATTTTAGCCTCCTATAGGCAGTGGCCATTTAGTGCTGCCACTCAAAACCACAAATCCATCATTGTGGTTCACACAGCTATTTCATCAAAATGATTATATTTCCAAGAAAATGCCACATTTCAACTTTCTCGTCGAACACGGGTGACAGGAAATTGATCATAAGGAATAGTGGCCGTCATAATCTGACATAAAACGTGTCACAGAAAGCTTTCTATGTCAGATTATGATTACCACTAAGGTCTGCGTGCATCCATTCTTACAACTTCACGAAACAGACAATCCCACGTTCGTAGCCACGTCAAATCTTGATCGACTAGCAGGGCGACACAGTAACAGGTCCAAACATCTCCATCTATCTCTCTTCCTTGATTTGTTAGACTGTTTGAGGCTATTTTCCTGGTTATTTACACTGTAAATTTGCCCCTGAAGAACCTATCTGTGAAAGCACAACATTAACCCATACATTGAATGATTTTTTTTTTTATTTCACCACATTTTTGAGCACAGCCATTTGGATCAGGTGCAAATACTTCAGGGTTTTTTTTTCCAATAAGGTTAGATTGTGACAGAGCATAAATCAGACCTCAGAAAAGTCTGTGTCATGTCTGTTTGCTGGTAAGGACTGTGTCATAGGAGGATAGCTGCAGGAACATGAACCCAAGTGCCAGTGACCCATTTTCAATCAATTGCATGCTTGGTCCCTGGAATTTGCCACCAAACTAAAATTAGACTTGGAGAAAGCTGATTTTCAAAACACGCTGAATGCATCCCAAAATTAATTTCATGCAACTGACCTAAGGAGTTAAAACCTGTGGCAAATCTCAACCCACACAAACGCACGCTCCCTCTGGCGCCATCTGGTGGCGATTGTATATATATGGAGTTGACAGCGTTCCACAGTCAGTCATAAGGACCAAATTAACATATCGCATATTAAAAATACACACCGACAGCAGCATAGTGCCAGTTTTAATGCCAAAAGACAAAACTGCTTCAAAGTTTCCAACCAGTCTTGTGTCCTTATTGTCTCAGTGTGCTCGCGTTTGGTGTTCATGTATTGGTGAAGGTCAAGATGGCATCCTGTATAGGGAATGATTGAGAGACGTAATGCTCGGTATGTTGGGGGGGTCTGAGACTCACCTATCAGGCCTTCGATGTTGAGGCTGAGGTTGCGGCACTTAAAGTCAGGGTCTGCACCATTTTTGTGAAGCACGATCTGAGCGATACACTCGTCGATCAACTTGTAGTATTGGGGCCTGCGGGAGAGAGAGAGAGGACGCCGTGGATGTGGAGACGGTGATGGATTAGGAGACAAAGAGAAATGACGAGAGAAAAATGGAGACGATAAGATGTAAAGGAGAGTGAGAGTGAAGAATGTATATTCGACACTAAAAAAAACAAAAACAGAGAAAACACACCGTTCTTCATAAAAAAAGAAATTCACATGCTGACATAAGAAAAGCATGAGGGGATTAAAGCCAAGGTGTGGAGGTAAAAAAATAAAATCAGCGTTAAATCACATTTGACATTGTGGCTCAGACTGACGGAGAACAAATCGATTCATATGTTCAGACAAACGAGTGAACGCACATGCCTTGTGACTTTATCTCTCTCCAGCTGAGATTAGCCGTCTGTGCAAGCAGTTTGAGTCTCTTGTCACTAAGATTGATTGCGTGCCACTCGTTTTGGCGAAAGTGTCCTGGTTTATGTCCAGCGCCCAGTGTCTGATCAAGCCAACTACTCACAGACACTCAATTTTAGAGGGGTCTTATTCCCTGACCCCATTAGATTCTGCCAGAGTCAAAAACTCAATACTTTATTTATTCGGTCTCCCTCCTTCCTTTGCCTCTCTCCCTCCCAGTCTCTCTCTTAGTCACTCTTCCTTTGTCTAACACTTATTTCGCTCCTTCAGTATACTTTAAAGAGTGGTTTTTTCTTTTTTTTTTTTTCCCCCTCCCCTCAGAAAACTTAAAATTATCCGTGGAGCGAGAGAGACATCTAGTGTCGTACTGGAAAACTGAGTCAAAGGGAAATGGAAACATATTTGGTTGCACCTTACAGCTTGCAAACACATTAAATTAAGACATCAGACATAAAAAGGAAACATGGTTTGGTGCATATAAAAACATATATGTAACAGTAAAGTTAAAGACACTTAATAGCCTGACTTCAAGTGTCTGAAATTACCTAAGTATTTTCTGCCACTCTACAAGGTTCCCTCCCACCCTTGCTACCTAAGGAGTCCATTAGAGACCACCTCTACAGTGTTCCACTGGTTCACCTGGATGGAAACAGCTGAATAGGAGAGATGGATGGATGGACGAGATAGAGGGGGAGCTCAAAAGATTTCTGCTGAGGCCATTTGTTTGTGAAGATGGAAAAGGATGGCTGATTATGCCAAAGTTATTCCCAAAATCACGTTTAAAATCAACCACAATTTCCGGTCTGTGTCAGACGGTCAAAGGAAACGTTGACCAACAACACAACCAATTCTCATGGCTGTATCTCTGCATTTTTTAGCAGTTTTCATGGTTCATGATAAAAAATGTATCCCTGCTTCAGGCATTTGGAAAGTCTTGGCTTTCCCCTGAAGTATTCCATGCTGGTCTCCACAACCCCCTTTTACTTTTCAAGCTAAAACTCCATGGTCTTTTAGAAGACACGGGGAGAGGCATTCACATATTTTGTGTGATAACAGTCGATTGTGCCGATTTCTACAAAAATTTAATTGGAATTCTTTGCGCGTGTTAATTTAAAATGTTTGGAACGGTGCTCAGGCAAACAAACAGCAAATGCAGGAATGGACTGAAAACATGGTGTGGCTGAAGAATAGTCAGGCTTTACAACACTGCTTTTGTTACATATGTGACTTTGTTACATATGTTGTCTAAGGTGTCGATTAGAAATAAAAAACCTCAACAACATTGTGTGAATTCAACAGTGAAACAAAGTCAAATTAAGCACTACAACAATTAAAGGAGTCGTGTTCTGCTCTAGACACAGTACAGTGAATGATGTTCGAACAGGAGCATGTGTCAGAGAGTACCGACGTGTGAGGGTGTGGGAGTGCATTACCTGGCCAGATAATCGTTACGAACCAGCAAGAGGTGCTGCATAAGGGACAGGAAGTGGCTTTCACCCTTTGAGTCCTTCACGGTGTTGGCCACGATCTCAAATATTTCCCTCACATCACTGAAGGGAAAACGGTTAAGGCTCTGTGACACCAATCACTCAATGAACCAACACTCCCACTTGAATTGAAAGACAAACGGCAAATAAGTTGTCCATCTCATTGAATCCGAAGAAAATAATGCGGTTTAACGTCAGCACATATTCATCAACCACTGCAATGATTTCTATTAAACATGTTAGTGTTTTCTGAAGGGATTATATTACTGCATGAATTATGCAGCCACACACTCACTCTGTGGCGAGCCCTGGGAGACATCTTGTGTTTGAAATTGTAAGTGCATGTCACAAGCATCAATTGGGACTGTGACAGAAATGTGGTTAAAACAGCTTTTAAATACATATGTGACCGTAAGAGGAGCATGAATCTGAATGGCAGCCATTCAGTTAAAGAGGTTACAAAAAAAGGAAAGGCTGTGTAAAGAAGGGGGACACAGGCTCGTAATATGCATTTTTTTCAAATGTCAAATGAAGAGAAAAGATGATAATTATGGCGAGACGTTCATGACCTCGTTCTACATCTAACAGTCAACCTCCATTTTGTGGTGGACAGTTGAATAACCCTTTCGCACTCACGCAATTTAATTGACATTTAACTGGCTTCTATCATTTGAACTCGTGCCTATCACTGACGTGCTGCATCGGTCAGAAAAATGTACAGTTTCATGATGAGGACAGATTACAAAAGTGACAAAAAAGACCTATGTGGGTGGATGAATTGCAGATGAGTAAATAGATCACTTGCTATTAGGAAAAAGACACTTGTGGCCCAGCCCGAATTGAATGGAAAAGAAATTGTTTGCCTTGTCCAGAGTGCTTTGAGCCGACACTGGCATATTTAACAACAGTCCAAAAGACAAACATGAAATATAGTACGTGACACAGTTCCACAACAATGCCGCTTTGTATTGGGCAATGCAAGTAATACGATTGTAGTGATAATTTTGCCTGATCAGAAATAGCCAACAGCTCCAAACATGCTGAAAGGGGTCAAAACTGCAGCAAAAATAACCTCATTTCAAACATCACTCACGCAACGTGGCAGGATACGGCACATGTGAGGCCCATGGTGCCATACACTGGGTCTGGCCAGAGGTCTTTGGTCCATGCTGTGCTCTTCATTAAAAACATTCAATTTGAGCCTCAATCAAAATGCACTGGTGGGCGTTTTGATCAAGGCATTGTGCACATGCCTTCGATCTATTCATTTGGCGTCCACCATGATTTAAGATGCATTTCTATAAAATAGCTTCCACTACCTCAGGAATCTAAATGGTTTGTTTCTACAGGAACAATCAATGCAGGAAAAAAATCAATTTCCCAGGGGGGATTTTTAAAAAAAACAATATGATTACATTATATATATATATATATATATATATATATAAAACCCATGTGCATCCCACTGAATTGCGTTACTATACAGTGTTTTGTAATTAAAGAAATGGCGAACATGTTTTCATTAATCTGTACTACTTATGTTAGCCTATATCATATTTTCACACCTCTATGTGTTTATGCATAAAAAATAGGTACCAATGATAATTTATTCCTTTGATACATTTGTTTTGTGGCGATGGAAAACTGAGGTACCACAGAAAAGGAGATTAAGAAGAAAGCAAAACAAAAACAAAAAAAAAGGTTTACGATCAGAAAGAAAGAATAAAGACTATGCGGTCTATATTATCAGTCCTGATTAAGGCAGATTAAACAGATCAAGGGAGTTAAATATGAAAACATAAATACTAATGAGGTGTGACAATTACTTTCAAACTTCTTCAATTCTTCATCATTAAAATGCGCTTTTCTTTCCACTTGAGTTCATTCCCATGTGAACGTTATCGTGAGGACCAGCTGTCATGTACGTCCTTTGTTCAATAAATTTACTCATCTGCAACTATAACTCCATAGAAATAAATGCACTTGAATGATTGAGTAATGTGCAGACGTCTGTATCATTAATGAAATATATTCATAAACATCAACATTTGACAAATTCTATTTTTTATGCCCAAACTTATTATCTTGCAAAAAGTGCCCTCACCACCAACTTTGCCTGATGTCTGTGTGCCCTCTAGTGGAGTTAATATGCACAAACTATTTTTACGACTGAGCTATTGATAAAGCTTATGAATGTCAATATATGATGCAGAACAAATATAAAGTTTATTCCATCAACAGTTTTGATGAACATTTTTATATATTTGAATATTAAAAAACATAAGGAATTAAACTCAAAAAAGTATATTGATGAAGATTAACCGTCTTATTCCAGATCAGAAAAATACTATCACGGGTTTTGTTTTTTGGTTAGATTGCTTCCCTCACTAATAAACAAACAGAGTCGAACACCAAGCATGAATATTTTGAAAATGTGAGCTTTTCAAGTAACCTGGAATATGCCAGAAAGAATAGACTGCTGATTCTCTGTATATGACAAGACAAATAATAGGCACTGACGGCTCCAACGCGGAAGTGGCAGTTCACATTTGAAGGATATTCCATTTCAATGCGGATGTCATCAAGACGCGCTTTGAGGTCCTCGGAGTCGTCCTCCGCCTGCTCGTCAAACACTGTGAGCTGCACCCTCAGCTCCTCATTTTCTATAGTCCGCACCTCCTGCGGAGGGAAGGATGGGATACAGACACGGAGAGAGAAAAGAAAGGCACAGGAAAGAAGCGCAGAAAAACAGTGAAAATCAAACACTTTTGCGTTTGTATAGTTTAAAGTTGCGGGCACGAGTGTGTTTCGGCTCATCAGAAACCGGGGCCATCAAAACGCAGAAAGACAGAGAGTGCGGTCGTGGAAACTGCACGTTGCGATGCGGCCACCCCCGAGAAAAAGATGAGGATAAAAGAGTTTCTGTACCTTCAGCTGGTCTCTAAGGCCCAGTCTGAGCAGTTCAGAGCGAATATGGATTCTGAAGTCCAGCTCTTCTCCTCGGCTGATCAAGGCATTGATCAGCTGCATGCAGCCACCCTGTCAACAACACATCACATTGTTAGTTTCACGATGTAGACAATATGTCATCTGACAGATGAATTTACTGTGGAAGTTACTCCCCGGAGGTCAGTGTGTGTGTATATATATATATATATATATATATATATATATATAAAAATAAATAAAAGATATTACAAAGTGTGTGTAAATATGTATCTGAATATGCACCTTAAGAGCAATGTTGGGATTTTTCATGCCTTGCAGGAGAGGTTGAAACCTCTCGATGTCCCGTTTCTCAGCCTCTTCTGTTATGGCCTCCAAAACACGCTCATGACTGCAATGAACGCAAGAAAAACCACATTTTTGATATCAGTTCACAAAGTAAATCAGTCACATTGTTAACAAAGGAAAATATTTAGAATGCTGTCGGAAATGCTTGTTGGTAACAGTTACAGTCTTGGTTTGAGGTCAGGGCTTAACATACGGTGAGTGGTTCTGCAAGTCAAACATCTCTGTGATCAAAATAAAAATCAATGTCAGTATAGACATTTTGCTTACAGGTTCTCAGAATGTTCCAGAATGGAGATAGCAGAGAGCAGCTTAACAGCGTCCACCATCATGTGAGGAACCCTGGGGTTGATGGCTCTGACCAGCAGAGGAATCCCCTCATCTGAATCCAGCATGGATTTAAGGCCATACTGAAAGAAGGCGAAGGAGAAAGAGTTGAAGCAGAATGAGGTAAAAAGACTTTGATTCAATTGGTCTTATTAAGTATTTAAATCACAGTCAAAGATGTTTTCTGAACACAGCTCTGGAAATGAGATACGATTGTGTTGACAAAAGCTCACCCTTTGAAAAACCTAATTGTTGTTATTACTAAAAGCTGTGATTAGAGATTAGACAAGTGATTACACTCGGGTACCATTTCCATACTTCAGCGCAAAAGCAATTCCATGTATTATTTTGTCAGTGTTTTTAAAGAATTCCAACTTGATGACATATAAGAAAGACTTCTCTGAGCCATCAGTTTGACTGTAATTGAAAAATTGTAAATAACTGAACATCTTATAACAGATACTGTCAAACGTTTCACCTGATAGACAGGGTGTCTATTGTCTTGGCTTTTTGTTTGTGTCATGTCACTCACACTAATAAGGAATAATGATGGTTTGATTGGTTATTCATTATGAAATGACATTAATACTGAAGAGATTTATCATTATTGCAGACAAGTATGTCCACCAACACAATTAATTCTCAAAGGTTAATAATGACGGCTGCCACAACACTGAAAGCATCACATTGCCACCGAGTGGACGTGCTGCTACACTGCAATGAACAAACAATTTTTGGTTTTTTCCAGTAGCTGTAAGTGCAAATGTATCAAAGTGACACATTATGCTTGTCAAAGAACAACAAACACCTCACCTTGTTGTTCATAAAGGCTTTCAGACAGCGAATGATCTCATGTTGACACTTCACTCCCATCATCCTACAAAGTGAATGAGAGAAGAAAGGTGCAGAAAGACAATAGAAAAGCAATACTTGAATGCAAAATTGTATTTGCCGTGGTTCACTTGACTTACGGGTACTCGTCTCTTTCCTCCTGTAGCCTCCGTAGCAGGTTCAGAAGCAGGGCCAGACCCTCGTCCCCAAAGTTTTGCACCCAACTGGAAATGTAAAGAAACCGTGTAATCAGTTGTCAGTTAAAATTACATTCATGAAAACAAATTTGGAGTATCCATTATAATGTCCCTGTTTTGTACAGTGTGACATCAAACATTAGCACTAAACCATTTGAATGAAAGGTTAGAACATATTTCCTGTGTGACAGATAGTTGGGTAAGCGGACTACTACGATCAGGTTGGTCATAGTGGTTCAGTAATCAGGTAGACCACAAAATAAAGTTTAAGAATCACTGATTTACTGCATTACATTTAAGACAACTATAAGAAAAGTTCAGTAAAGAACAGGTCAGTATAGATTGATGTCAATTTTGACTTATCTGTGTGACTCATGACTTTTAATGTAGACTGGCCAAACTGTAATGGTCAAAGTGCCAGCACATCTGGCCAATAGCACTCAATCAAGTCCAAAAAATAATGCTAAAAATCTAAATCTATTGATGCAAATTAATTCAATTATTCAGACACTCAGGCACTAACTTGTACAGTTAATACCTTTTTTTCCCCCCATCTTTACTTGAAAATGCAAATTCTCTGAACCCAAAGCACATAAATGTAAAATTGTGCAAAAATGTATACATATGTGAGCATTAACCTGACAGGGTTGTTATTTAGTGAGACTCGTAGTGATTCCAGACAGTTGAGCAGTTGTGTGTCTCGGTGGTCCAATCTCAGCTCCTGAATGTACATCAAGGCCGACTTGGAGCTCTCCTTTTGGTCTTGGCCCTAATGAAAAGAGAATAACAAATCTCACCATGTGACTTTATGCTCTGCATCACAATGGTCCAGTTATAGCTTCTAATTGATGATATTTCCATAAAAAAAAAACATCAGAAAGGGCAAGTCAAGAATACATGTTCGTATAATGAAAGAATACCATGGAGGTTTTCTCTCCTAATTAGTTCATTTAACACTTCATCGTATTGTGTGTTTATTTGTTTGGCTCTTTGACATCAGAGCTGATGGCCCTGCCTTCGCCACAGCATAATTGTATCCCCCCCCCCCGTATTACTTTTGAAACACAATTACCGAGGGAACACAGTTGTTTATTTACAGTAGGTACGTGTAATGAACTTAAGGAAATTCATGTTCAGTTGATCGACTATATGTTGCAACAGTGCTTCAGGCAATAAATTTGACACCATTAAAAAGCCTGAATTATTTTCCCCTCTTTTAAATGGAGCCACATTTCAATGCAAATCAGCTTTTCTTTGCAGTTAACTCTGGTGGATTAGATCATTGACTTCTGAAGAAATAATTCAAGGATGAATTCCATCCCTTTCAATACTAAATTCTATAGTTGGTCTCTGATAAAACTCTGCTCTGTTGGAGCAAGTGTTGTGAAGATATGGGATTGCCATTCTGACCTCGCTGCATTGAGAGGTGTCAATCTTACACCTGTTTTTCCAGCGTGTCAAAACAACAGAAAAGGAAAGCTGTTTGACAATGACAGAGAAGATTTGACAAACCCTCACGCCTTGGTCACTCCACAAATGCGTGATCCTTACAAATTTGGATTGAGTTTATCCTAACTCCATATGATGGTCATAACGCTGATGCTCATGTGCAGATTTTGTTCAAAAGGTCAAGTAACAGCTGCGGAGCGTTCGTCAAATGTACTAAAGCACTGTGTAAATACTGACAGCTTTCGACGTATGGAGGTACTGGGAGACCATCTCTCTTTTAATCATTATGTCTTTCTCTCTGAGAGGCTGCTGCTTTTCTTCATTCAGGTTCATATCCACCTGGAGAAAGAGAAGAAGAGAAGAACAAGGAGTAAGTGCCGTGAAATATGCAAAGCATTTTCAAACGGGCAGAAAGCGCGGTCGGAAAGTTTACCTACTCAAGCAATTAAACAGAAACAAATCTCTAACGTCAGTGAGCGGCGAACTTACAAATCTAAACCATCCTTTTTGATGTGTGGACTACTAATTAAGAGGACACAGAAGAGGTGCTTGAATGCAGCAGTGCTTTCGTTATGCTCAAGACACTGACCGTAATGCTAAAAACACATCTCGAAGAAGGATTTCACACTTCCAATTAAAATAAAAAGCTGTCCATTTGAAGCCCGAACAGAGAGTGGATCAACGGGGCCTCTACACCGTGACAGGTTTCAGAGGCGCTGTGGTGTTGGACCAGCTACATAATTGATGACACATTGAAGGAGTTCCTGCTGCTGTTCTGACACCTGTAAACATTTTATGAGCTGTCGGAGAGTTCTTAGCCAATAGAAAATACCACCACAGTAATCCAACATGTGGAATGGTTTGAGCTCGGCACCGAGCGTTGATATGGAGGTGACATCAACGAATATAAATCACAACAACTGTCCGGCGCCGGCTTTTGTTTTAACTCTGGCATTTTCAAAATTCAACCAAAGTCGGCGGAACTCGGATTGCAGACATTTCTCATGGTTCGACTTGACCTGGCTACACATGTGAACGCCGACTTAGAAAAATACTTTAAAAGCAAATCCTGCAGTGTGTTTGAATCAACAGCATTGTTCGTTGTGCATAAAAGGAACATTTACATAGATTTTGCTTCGGAGTAAATCAAAACATCGACATGTATTTCTGCAGACATGCTCTCAAATGGATCAGTATAACTCCATATGAACGTGCAATCAGCAACTTATTATGTGTAATAAGCTAAAGACAGGTTTCTCAGGCAAAATAAATGTCATTTCTATCCATTTAAACACCATTACCATGCTCCCGAAGTTATGTAGTGTTCACACATAAAGCATGCGCACACTTTCAAAAGTGCGCCTCACCAGCATCTGTTCAAACAGCTCCAGGACGTATTCGTCGGTGTGATCATGCAGCATGGCACTCTGGGTGTTGATCTCATAGTTGGCAGCCGATGAGTGTCTCTGACTTGGCATTTGACCAGGCTTCTCCTTGTCCTTTTTTATTCTCATGCTGGTGAAACGCTCCAACTGGAAGAGCAAAAGGCAAAACAAAAGTTGGTAATTAGGCTCAACAACATTCTTTATTAATCCAATAATGTTATGTTTCATGAATAATAGTAAATATAACATTTTTAGGGGGGGGGGGGGGGGGGGGGTGTCAATAAAACATGAGTTTTTGTTAGATATGGCCATTTTCTTCTGAAAAATCTGCAATATGATCTCAATTCTGACAAGAATATTGCAGCAACACAAGGAAATCCAAAACTACTGCTGCCTAATATGAGTAATCTATAATTGTGGTTTTCTACAAAGATTGAAAAAATTGGCTAATAAGCTATAAAAGATATGTGCTATGTTTCCTGCACACATCCCTCCACAAATTATCTTCAAGTACATAACCCAACATAAGCAGTTCATTCTTGGCAACATAATGATAATTGAACACTCAGTAGGAATAAATGGCTATCAACCAACATTTTGGAATAATTTACTAATTCAAAATGCAAGCAGGGCAGTTCTGTGCATTTTCATTATCATTACTTTCAGAAAATAACATTTATGGTTTCCTGAAAAATCAGAACATTGGGTACTTTGTACTGATAATGAAGTCTAAGGCTGCAAAAAAAAGGTGAAAAAAAATGTGATTAAATTTTTTTAAGTTGCATAAAGCAGTAATGGGGATAAATGTTCTTCTCTCGCTTTATTTTTCTTAACTTAAATTCTCCAATGTCTCTACTTTTCGCAAAGTGCAAAAATGCTATGGGTGCACAACAATCACCATAAGTTCATAATGTCTTACATAAGCGATTAAGACTTATTACTGTTAAATGCTATTAGTGTCCGTCGGACAGCGCCAACACGTTGGCAGCCCGATAAACTTTTTGAGACAAATTGCAGTTCTGAAAAAGGCCATTGTCTGCAAAATTCAAGACCGATTTGCAATGTGAGTGGATGATTGGGGATTAGACCTTCAAAAGTTTAGTCCACACCATGTCCGTGTCAACATTCAGAAAAAAACTAACTTCTGGTTTTCAAAACAGTGGGAAAGAGACGACATGTGCACAATGTTTGTACAATCAAAGACACGAAAACAAGCTGACATTACACTACATGTAATCTTTGCACATTTGGACACAGTGGCCGCATTCACTTGTTATTGGTGGTTAAAGCGTCGCTGCTCAATGTGCCAAGGATTGCATGCCGTCAACGTGCACTCTGCAAACATACATGTCCAATGTGAAGTCAGCAAAGGACAAAACATTTAAGAAGCGTGTTATGACTATGATTAGGTTTGTGAAACACAGCGACACGATATTAAATGCAAAAGACCAAGGTGGTTTCTATGTAAAGCCACATGGAAAGATGGAAGGAGCACACAGGCGCTGTAACAGACCTACCTCATCAGGAATCAGCCGTTTGAGTTTCTGTGGGGGAATGAATGGATGAAAGAAAGAAAGAAAATTGCCCAGAAAGGGAAGGGGGAAAAAAAAAAAAAGATCAACCAGATGGTGGGGGGAAAAGAAATGACAAGGGGGTGAAGAGAGAAATAAATTAAGAATCCATTAGACAGAAATCATTCATGATAAGAATCTAAAAAAAATTAAATTCTAAAGCACTAAGGAGAAATAGGACAGTTAGAAACACCACACCAATGATCATGAAAACTTCATTCAGGTCTTCAATCAGATGTAATTCATCTAAATTAGGGTGAAACACAAGTTCAGGTTTTATGGGCTTCAATAGGGTTGGAATTACACTTTATGAGTTTATAGTGACAAATGGCAAAAAGTGAAGCAGAATGCAGACGTGAAAGGAAACGCATCACACACACTGGCCACTAGATGTCAGGCTATGAACAATAACGTTTCAGTGTGAGCATAACTTGTGTTGGGTCCTTCCAGGCAGCATGAGGCCAAGCTTTTTAACTGAGATTAATCACAATGAACATGGTATCATGGAGACAATAACAAGCACGTCAAGCACCTCGCACTCACTGAAAGTTATCTCTCAAGAGAAACATTAAAGTTGAGGTTGAACAATATCAGCATGTTGTACTTCTAAAGTTGTCCCCCTGTCCATTGGTGGAGAACTGAGAACGCCACTATTAACCTGAAAGACTGGACAGCCTACAAGACCTGAGGAGTTAAGACTAAACGCCATAATTACTGCAAGCTGCAGGGGCCTGCGGGGCGATGGGTCACAAAGTCAAACACAAAACAGGATCATCCTTATCCTGTCTGCTTGAAGGAATGTTGCCAACAACACCGAGGGCTGCAGCAATGTAGACAGATGTTTCTCTTAACCTGATATAAGCAACAGCCAATGTTGTTGCTACAAACAATTAGCATTATTATACAGTGGACAATATGATGGTTGTTAATGGAAAAAAAAACAATGTAATCATAATATAAAAGTTCTGAACGTCTGAATTGACACTTTGGTGAGCTAATGAGGAGAAACTGCTCAGAATAGAAGTTGCGGGTATTGTAAAGGTTACATTAATGTGTTTCCTAACAAAAAACACACAATAGTAAGTGTGTGTTTGTGCACTCAGATTCCAACACAACTAATGAATAATACTGCGAAATGACGTGAGCAGTGGCCACATACAGTGCTGATAAAACAAAGCTTGTAAATTTGTCAGAAAAAAAAAAAAAAAAACCTTTGATGGCTCGGTTGGTAGAGCAGTCGTCTCCTAATCGGACAGTTGCGGGTTCGATTCACATGCTGAAGTGTCCATGAGCAATTGACCAATTATGCTGGAATTTGTTTGTTTTTGTTTTGTTTCAATAGAATGGGTTTCATTTGTTTGTCGCTGCTAAAAAAGCTGCATTTTACATAGATGCATCCAGGCACATGATGTAAAGAATGATCACTTGATCAAGTTTTCAATTAAGAAAGACAAAGTTTGGTTAAGTTATATTTCTGTTTATCCAAATGCAGACTGTTTAAGTATGTGTATGGCATTCTATTAAAAACTGAACACACAGTGTTTCAACAGGACGAGCAATGTGTCCTAGATGTGATGGTGTGGCCCCCACCGAGGCCCAAGGTTGACATGATCAAGTCTGTCAAGATCTTCATGCATAGAAAAAAAAAT
Source organism: Blennius ocellaris (assembly GCF_963422515.1). NCBI lineage: Eukaryota > Metazoa > Chordata > Actinopteri > Blenniiformes > Blenniidae > Blennius > Blennius ocellaris. Next base: position 8,581,830 of record NC_137658.1, on the reverse strand, counting down.
TATCTGAACCAGACAACATTCCCATTAGTTCTGTTTTTTTGTTGTTCAACAACTTGCATAGAGAGTCCTTCAAAAACTGCCACGTTGCTGCTTTGAAAGAAAAGGGAGGTCAGAAGATAGACCACTATCTAAAAAAAAAAAAAACTCTTAATCGTTACCATTACCATTAAAGAAAGACGAAGGGGGGGAGGTCCTCTGCTTAAGGGGATTGGAGTCAAGAAAAAGATGTGTCTGCCATCTCAGCTGCCATGAAAGAGCAGACTGAAGACGAACCTCAAGTAAACAAATGAGCCGGTGCCACTCAACCCGCAGAACGGAAGCAGACAGCAGACAGCTGGCAGGAAAACTAGTGTGAAAGAAAGCTGTGCAGATAGTTTGGGGAGGGAAGCCAAACCGCCAGAAACTTTCTTGGACTGAACAAACTGTGAAACTCCGATTTACATACCACAAGTGTGTTAAACAATGATCGTCTAGATTTCCCTAAAGTGTTTAAAACGATATTAGATGCGGAGTGTTCCATGTATTTTGTACTGCATATTGTGTACTGCAAAATATGAAAAGAGTAGCCTGCAAAGTGTGTGCTCTGCGATCTGCAAGGAAGAGATCAAACACACCGAACAGAGATTTAATGAACACTTGTGTCGCATCAGAAAAAAAATCCAGGTGAAAATCTACGCCTTAGAAAAATACTGACTCCATCGATTGGCCAGAGTTGAAAGCCGTCTCTCAAATGACAGCTTGTTTCTTTAAAATAAATATATTGCTTTAACTTGTGATCACTGACTTTATGAAATCAAAGATATCGAACACCACAAACACGCACACGAGCTCGATTCATGCTGGAGATGCCGAGTGGAATAATATTAAGGCAAAAAGTTTCACTTTAAAAAGTTACCCGACGGCTGATTGAGAAAGTGAAAGTGATTAGCACACTTTGTAAATCGGAATTTAACGACCACAGAAGTAATTCTGCAGCAAAACAGGAGGTTGCCATGTTGGCTGACCAGTAGCCACCAAACTGCTCCAGCTGGAGGAAATACTTGCAGGTAAAATATTAATTTCTCTTCTTTCCCTGGCTCTCCTGTATACTGTGTGCGTGTGCGTGTGTGTGCTACAGTATATATTGCCCCTTTGTTCAAGTAATAAGTTTACAACTTTGTTTTTCGAAATATTCAAATTCTCAAAGTGGTGGAGCTGCACTCAACACAAAACCTAGACTTGTGTTAGATGTTTATTAAATTTATGTATGCTAATCTAGGAGAGAAACAGCATCCACGCAAAGCCAAAAGAACATTATAAAAAAATGTCTTTGAATTCAAATATGGTGTTGTTGATTCCACATGAATTCCATGGTGTTCCCTGAATAAATATCCATTACAAGCTTCAGTCTTCAGTAGAAAAACAATGCGATTGATTGCATTTAATTACAGAAAACTGTGCAATTAATTAGATTTTTTTTGACAGCACTAGTTTTATTCTGTTACTTTGAGCTCCTCATATTTTCGTCTGAAAGGAATATAATAAAACGCTGTAATTTATTTAGTGGCAGACTTCTGCCTGAGGCTCCGTCACCGGACTCCAGGTGACCAATCAAACAAAGACTGATGATTGCACACAAGCCCTTTCGGCAGCAGGAAGAAAAACCAGCCTGAATACAAGTACAAATAGTGAGCGATTCTGTTGAGGGGCACGTGGGATAACATTTCTGTTGTGGCCATTCACACTGGCTTAGTATGTTGTCCACTGATTTACATTCAGCATTAGTCATGCAGCTGGAAGGTTCATACTTTCATAAACTAAAGGCTTTCATAAACTCAAACAATGCTGGGAGTTTTACTGAAAAATGCTTCATGATTTTATTTTATTTAATGTAATTCACAACAGGATTTATAAAATGTAAAAAAAAAAAAAAAACACTACTACTTATTTTGGAACTGCATTCAGTCTTTATACCAAGGCTCTTTGCTTGACGGGAAGGAATTTGTTTCTGTTCATATTTAGCCGTCAGTGCTATTTAAAAGGCTTCAAAATTGTAAAGAAAACCATGATCAAGAATAGTGTGTGGCAAGACTTTCCCCACTGTATTATTTTAACATTAATTTCCAAGTTCACAAAGTTATATAATTTCAGTGTATGCAAATCAGCACATCCTCATGTAATGACAAAAACAAGGTTACTGAGAAATAGCTCACTGCTTGTGTTGGCTTTAAGCCAAGTAATTGCTTGCTATTAAGTATTTTTTTGGGAATGCCTTCTAAATACTTGTACTTGAGTAACATGAGTAAGTAAAAATATTTGTACTTCATTACATTTTTCAGATACTTTACCCACCTGTGTCTGTGTGGGCTCACCTCATGCACTGGGTTTGAAGCAGATATATTCATAAATGCAATGTCACATCTTGATTTCCCATAACTGCCATCAAATGGGCAGAAAGATAATCACATTATGCTCTCATCATCAGGAATAAAGCCACAAATTTGTATGTAAATGGATTTAACATTACATAACAAGTACAAGTAAGATAGAACGTCAATAAGTTCTTGTTGGATTTGACGGTAAATGGACTTCACGTACATCGCGCTCATCCTAAAGCACTTAACATTGTTAATCACATTCACCCATTCAAAAACTAATGGAGGCTGCGATAAGGCACGGTCACTCCAAGGTCTTACCCATCAGCATGTGGACAGGTGGAGATGGGATTCAAGCCTTCAATTGGGAGAAGACCGCTCTCCCAACCGAGCCTGACACAGACACAAAATTAAACAACACGAGTTCCCAAACACGACAAGGAAAAGATCTCCTTAGGCTGTGTTAACAACAGCTGTGCCTCAACCATGTTTTAATTAAGTACAACTGAATGAAAGAAAAAGATTGCCATAAGGGTAACTGAAAATGGCAAAGTTGGATTTTTATTTTTATTTTTTTTGCTGTTCTATTCAAACAGGTGCTAAAAGAAAACAATGGTTAATCAAAAAAAAAAAAAAAAAAAAAAAACTAATCAACAATCACTGATGGCAGCTCAAGTCCTTCGAAAAGAAAAACCGAGCAACTTTGTGCCAGTTGCAGCATCACTTAAATACCTGTGGGGGTTTGACACTGCTGATTGGACAAAACAAGCAAGTTCTCTGTGGGATATGGAATGCTATGATGAGGTCTGAAGGTTTTTTCCTCTAATTTAGAACGAAGAGCAAACTTCGCAAATTCGCAGACTCATTACTTCATTAGAATTCAAAAAGCTCCCAAAGCTCAAGCAGCTGGTTAAAATGAGCCGATTCATCTAATCATACACAATGAGCTCATTACATGAAGTTGTATATGCGTCAGGTTCTCGCTTACTGTAGTTTGCAGTGAAACCACCGTCACCTCACCACTTCACTTCCACAGAGCTCCCATGTTGTTTGGACACTTTCCACAAAGAATGCCAAGCAAAAGGGGAGATGTGGGTCATCCATTAAACTTGTGTGTCTTGGTGACAATAATTTAAAAAAAAATGTTTTAAAGACTCCTCGCAGCTGTTTCCCAGCCTGCAAGCAACTTCCAACCCATTGTTGTATTTTCCAAGCAATATATACAAAAAAATATTAACAAATGTTGTAAAGCTGGAACACTAGTAAAGTAAACCACTTTTTTTAACCCCCTCCAAATTTAAGGAATTCATGGTCTGAATGCAATTTGTTGGACAATAAATAATTCAACTTGCACTAATTACCCCTACCTGGAGTTTGAAAATTGACTAACAAATATTGTATAAATGCAGGGTAAGTCCAGGTGTGAGCTTTTAGGGCTGCACAATATATTGCACATTCATCATCAACATTTGCGATGTACATACTGCAAGAGTGACTCAACACCAATTAAAACGAGGCCGCCGTCTCTGTGTCACGTGTCCATCTCTAACACCAGACAGCTGAAGAGAAAAATTAGGAGATGCATTCAGCTTCCTACAACCACGAAATGAGGCAGCCCCGTGCCGGTTTCTGTGAGTGCGAGTGTGTGGACAACACCTGTGCCTATTTGTGCACACATATTTAAATAGCTGGTCCAGAGAGTGGTGAGAAAGAGTGTGTAGATGAGGGCAAGAAACAAAACTAAGCAAATGCAGATTGACAGAAGGCCAAGTGTCCACTTTTAAGTAACCACTGTCAAGGTAGACGATCCCAAAACTGGATATACGGTACACAAGGTGGTGATATGGGGGAAGATGTGTGGAAGGAAAAAAAAAAAAAAAGGCTTTACTGACAGTTATTACAAAAAAAGTTTCTGATCATGAAAGTTTCATGCTTTATATTTGCCTCATGGCTACAATGAAAAACTGTGAATAATCCCCTGTAATTATTGTATTATGTCAGTCATATTCTTAGCTGCAAGGGTGGAAATCATCTCATTATACATATCAATATGATCAAGGTATTAGAAAGGAACAACATTTTTGCTCCCACAGCAGTTTAGCATTTACAGCCAACTCGCCATTAATCTAAAAGCATAGAATTAAAAATGAAACGACTGATATCTGGGGTGAATATAATGAAATTTCTTCTATGGGATTTACGAGATCTCGCATTTCAACCTGATTTAAAATGATAATAGTTGGATGGGCCTAATATGGTTATATGGTTTTTAAGTGAGCTTTGGCATTCTTGAGTTTGGGAATGATTTATCAGTGACAGAAGTGTGTGTGATTTAAAAAAATATATATTTTCTGAGAAAAAAGTATTCAATTCACCGGATATTATAGAACTCTAGTATCCACAGATGTGGCTATAGTTTAATTCTATTCTTAAAGATCTAAGCATAAAATGTACAAAACCTAGTGACAAAAACTGTTGACCGAATGGCCCCGGGGAATTTTCCAGGTTTATGTTGAATAAATTGATTGGCTGTCTGCTGGCCAGTCGATTCTTGTGACAGTCAATCAAAGACGAAAATCTTTACATGATGTCAGCAATAAAATATGCAAAGGACGCGATCCGATCACATGAAATAAACAAATAAAGTCAAAAGATATAATGCAGTATGGTCTTCTCCTCCTTAAACTCGAAAAAAATTGTCACCAGAAAAGAAATGAATATTGCAATTGAATGCAGACTTCCATAGCCCCCAGGCCAGCCGCTCCCTTCGGCTTAATGAAATCATGCGTGTTAAATGCTCACCACGGCGACAACGATATTTGAATTAATGTTGTGATTGAAAGGTTCACAGTAGATAGTGTGCATAAAGTTCAATTTTGCCCCGAGCACAGTAGGAACGGTGATAACAAAAGGATTTCAAGATGCGTCATCTTGTTTTTCTCCGGATTATGAAGTTAGAACACGCTTTCAGGAGGAGTTTGTTTTCCTGATCGGCACATCTCAAAATTCATTAAATATCACAATGCCTGTGCTTACAGCATGTCATCATAATTTGATGGGGGGGGGGGGAATATGCAGTCGCTATAGTGTCTGCACTGATGAACTAGTCCACTCCACAAACAAATTGAAACTCCTATGTTCAATCGTGAAGGGCACCATTTATAGATGCCAGTCAGACATCGGGTCGCTGACAAGAAATTAAGTCTGATTACCATAAATTAGTAACATCAGTCCTGCATTCATGTTACTTGCTGCCAACCGTGCTAAATAAAGCTCCTGTGGATGCTGCAGAGTTCATGTTGTTTACCTGCGAGAATAGATTTTCCCACTAAAATGCCACAGATGAATCTGCTGACCTCATGGACAGGTGAATGTTGCTGTGAGTGGGTGTGGGCTGACAGCATGTGTTCAGTGAGGCGGAACGAGAACTCCAGTACTTGAAGTGCTGGTGGAAAGCCGAAAAGTCGTTTTGCTTATTTGTGTTATGAGATATGCAAAGTTTATTTTTGGTTGATTCAGAAACTACAGCGGGACAAACTGTGGCGGTGTTAAGCTTATTTGTGGGGGAAACCGTTGGTTAAGCAATATGGAAGACGGATGAATTATACAGATAATACACACAATTTAGGTCTAACTTAAAAATGTTTCCATCATACAGAGGGTATGTACACTACTGAACATACATGTTCAGTCATTATGATTATAGTGAATTATGTGCCAAGAGATTCAAGTGCAAGCTCATTTTCTTAACATAGAATTTTCTTATCATAGGACCAGCAGAGGATGTACTTCCTGCAGCAGCTGAAGAAGTTCAGTCTGCCAGTAATGATGATGGTACACTTCTACACCTCCATCATCGAGTCCATCCTCACCTCCTCCATCACCGTGTGGTACGCTGCAGCTATGGCCAAGGACAAGGGCAGGGTGCATTGCATCAGCCGCTCGACTGAGAAGGTCATCGGCTGCAATCTGCCTTCCCTCCAGGGCCTGTACGCCTCCAGGACTGTAAGGCGTACAGGTAAGATTGTGGCCAACCCCTCCCACTCTAGACACACACTCTTTCAATCACTCCCCTCTGGCAGGAGGCTGCGGTCCATCAGGGGGAGAAAAAAAAAAAACAGTTTCTTCTCGTTTGCCATCAGCCTCCTGAGCATGCCCTTCTGGCATGTAAACCGATCAAATTCACAGGCCTCTGGTGCAAAGTTCTCACCCTGGTTATGACAAATTTTCCTTTCATGACATGATTTCTCAGAGACCACTCAGAAAATGTGGGCATGGATATCTACAAAATGTCATTGGAGAAAGATTTGTTAAAATATAAGTCACTTCATAAACAAATCATAGGGGTTCAGTTCCCAAAATATCTGACTGTGGTATTATAGAATGGATAGAGGATGGAGTTTTCGGGTATTTCAAGGAAGGGTTGGAAGACAAATGACCTATCTGTTATGATGGATCAAACTTGAACGACATCAGTTTGAAAGGCTTGCCAGTTCGGAGAAACGTCAACCACGTCTGTGTGTCGCACACACTGACAGTTCGTTATTATTCGGCGAGTTTCTGCAGATGAAGACGCAGTTCAAATTAAAGTTACCCCAGAGCTTTACCGGTAGAATGAGTGCCCATGTGAATAATTTAATTCAATGAACATACTGGCATGAGTGGACCTGGGGATGTTCGAAGGTTAAAACAGTAATTAATCAATTTAATTCATGCACCATACCGCCACAGGCTATAAACCTTTAAGATACTACCCTGCGTGAACAGGTCGAAGACACATCGTCTGGTGGCGAGACAAATTTGTGGGCAGGACAGGTGAAATGTTGAATATATTGTGTGTCTGGGGGAAGACAGGGTGAGGATGAAATGGTACAGAGAGCAGTCTAAAGTTGGTACTTAAGCCTCAGTAACATGTTCTACCATTGATCTTCTGTAAGATTTTACAACATTTATGAGTTAAATTTATAATTTATACATTATAAATTATACATTTATAATTTGAGTTCATTCAATAGTGTATACAACAATGTTTGTTCAGTAATAACACAATCTTTTAAGGCTGTGAAAAACATTCTTACATCTCAGTGCTTTAATTAGTCCATGCAAAACAAACAAAATATATTCCTTATCAAAAATAAAACAAAAAACAATCAATAAATAACCATAGTAATCAATAGCAATTCTTAAGTTATACATTCCATATTAAAAATTGGTCAAAACAACGAACGATACTAACATTATTCTCTGCATAACGATAAATGGAAAATAAACAATGTGAGAGTTCATAAATAGTTTATTAAATGTTTTGAAAAGATTAGTATTATCAGGATTAGATGTTCTTCAAATATTCATTATATTTTCTTAGGTTTTTCAGTGTTTGTGTGTGTTGTGTCATCTCATTAATCACAATGATTTGAAGTGTTACCATAGCTACACACTGAGCGTACAGGGGGACGAGGCAGTACTGAGACGGGCGGGCACGCCTAGGCATGGTTTTAGTTTCCAACGTATACAGTCATCACAGGAAATTACAAACAACCACACTCTATTACGCACTCACGCACCCTGAATGAAAAGCCGTCTCTCTGACTCAAGTTTAGGTCGCTAAGAGATTAGAATTATAAACAATCGCAGTTTTAGGTCTGGGCATAACTGCTCATTTGAGAATTGAAGCCCGATTGTCAATCACCATTTTAAAGTAACCTGCAATTAGAATAGAAAGAATAGGTGAGAAGCCAAAATGTGATATTGCTCACCAAGCCTGTAGTGTGATTTTCCTCAATACATTTTTTAAAAAATCAGGTCTGAACAGCTGCTTCTAATGATCCTATACACCTTACTGTCCCATAGGCGTGAGGTGCATTTGAGTGCACAGACTGTAGACGTGTGAAAGACATTTTAATTGTATATCAGCTCAAGTGGGGCATGTTTGCTGCATGACTGCTCCTCATCCCTGGCCCAGTGTTGTTAATGGAGACACAAAGCCCATCCCCAACCCACGTTCTGGCAAGAGAGTTAATGAATGTGACAATTATTCAGCACAGACAGCTTTTGAGCAATATTTTTACACTATTCTGGTCAAGTCAAGCTGTTGCACGAAAGCCTGTCAAGACTGGAACTTAGAAAAGCTCTCAGCCGTAGAATTGCATGCAAGAAAGTTAGATTTTAACTATTGACAAGTGGCCAAAGTGTACTTCGTTGGTGTGTAATAAGGCCCCCTGCCATCTGAGTTCTTTCAATCATACCGGGATCCTCAAGGTTTCAGATTTAGGAATGAGAAAACCGACATGGAATACATTTATACCGGTCTCCTGCACAGATCCTTGGCCTTAAGCTTACAAGAAAGTGTACAATGCAATGTGTGGACAATGTTGTCTTAGGATGACTGCAAACTATGCAAACAGAGCTATTTTTTTTAGCTATAATAACCTAAATCAGCTCTACAGTTGAACAAACTTCATGGAAAAAAAAAAACTTTTTCTGTTGAATTCCAGACACCAAGTCATATTGTAGGGTGCTATATTTAGCCATTAGCGAGCCAGAAAATTTCATATAACGTCATTCACAGAGTCATTACAATGTGATGTAAAAATAGACTCCAGTGGCCTCAGTTTCCTACAGTGCTGACCAAAACATCCCCTGATGAGATGTGCATGTGTGTTCTGCTGCTAAACTGCCTCTGTAGCCTTAAATGTTTTCAACATCTTACTTCATTCTGACTAGAAGGTGTTGCCATCCACAGGCCGTTTAAAGCTGTGGCGACACAGCAGTCTGAGATTAGCTTTAATCTCTCAGGGGAAGAGTCACAGAAGCAGAGTGACTATAATCCTGACTAAGGCCTGAACCCCCACCACCCCCATACAAAACATGTAAAATGCACATAGGTGAGAGAAGTTATCTGTGAGAATCAGTCTCATGGTTTGTATATACACTTCTCTACTGGCTCTTTAAAGGATAGAGAGGATGAGCCGGACACATTCACCATGGGACTCCCTTCACACCAACGTCATTGGTTTTACTTATTCAAAGGGGACAGATTTTCAGAAGAAAAGTCTCCTCCTGTATGAGTTTATCCATAGAAGGCAAAACTACAAAAGTTCACAATGTTAAGAATAATAAAATCGTGTGGTGGGAGAATAAGTTCAATAGAATCAATAACTGAAGGGAAAGTATGAGCAATGGTTAACCTAAAGCAAATACACCGTGGCGCAATGAAAGCCATTGCGCCATGGTGAAAGTCAGTCAAGATAATCTACATTCAACTGCACAAAGCAAAATTAAGCAAAAAAAAACTAAACCTGGACAAAGTTTGTGCTTGTCTTTATAGATGTGTGTACAACAAAAGACCCGGCACAATTGAGGGCTCCAAACAAAATAGTAATCAGTAGTATAAACCTTATTTAGTTTTTACAAGACTATAATCCAACACCACTCAAGCGAAGGAGTCCCACCAAGATCATTACAGTGGTTTCAAGTTTATCTCATGAGCTGTAGCTGACAGAGGCTTCTACTGATGATCCAATGAAATATAAATGAACTCGATATGATACAAATCTCAATAGCTGAAACCATGTGTGGTTTTACCTGACAACTGATTAGTGACTGCTGCCCTTTACATGAACAATCACACCAAACGCCTCAAAATAAACCAGGCTTTCGAAGTCAGGCTGTGTCCATGTTCTTTGACATTTTTATAACCCCCCTGGAACATTTTAGTACAATTGATGGAAAGGGAAAATGAGAGAGATAAGGACACAAAATAATGGGGACGAATAAGGAAGCATCCTGTTCTCTCTATTTGCACAACTTCCTGTCACAGCCCTCATGTTTCGAGAGACCAAAAAAAAAAAAATTACAGTACAGCAGTAACACTCACGTGTCCTTATTAGACTACAGAAAAAAAGAAAGAACTGACAAAATGAGGGTGTGAAAAAACGAAACACCCAGGAGGTCAGGCTATTTTGAATTTGTAAGACTGCTTTATCAAAGCCACATCTCTCCAACTGTAACTCGTCTTTTTTTTAGTAGAACTAATGAGAGAATCAACTGACCCGAGTGGACAAACTTGTGCTTAATATTGTTAACCAAAGAGTGAACTGTATGACCTCGACAAGGCTTCGGGTGGTAGCAGATGAACCTGACAATGGCAAACAATCAACAACCGCAGGCAGCATATGCACATAGGTATTTGTTGAAGCAACTTCTCTAAGGGGAAATAAGTGCAATGAGCATAGGAACAGAGTGCGACGCTTCCCCTACAGGCTGACTGTGTCGCACTCGAAAACGCATGCAGCAAACAAACCGGAAGACATGCTTTCGGTGCAGAAATGGCACACTACTGTCACCTGCATCACCTGACGATAACAGGGGGAATATATCACTTGCTATGGCTTTCTATTGGACATCTCAGTCTTTAACTTAACCACTTGCAAAGCAGCTTAAAAACAGCATAATAATGCACTGTGTACATTCTGTCACCGAGTGCAAGTATGATAATAGAAACGCAAAAATGAAAGAGCAACAACAACAACAATTGTTTTCCTCTCAAGGCAGAAAAACCGCTGTCACAGGGGTTTGTGCTAATAAGACAGCAACACGACTCCGCCTCTTAGTAAATCTATTGCTGCACAAAACACACAAACAATATCTTCTACAGTAAGCCAACAAGGACTGCTCACACAAATAAAACTCAGATACTGAAGTGTGAGCAACATGGATTAGCCTAAGTCCTCTATCACAGTGCATGCAGTTTGATTAGGACAGCAACGAATAATTACTTTTATCATGTACTTATTTGCTGCTTATTTTCCTCCACTAAGTGGTTGTCACATCACCAAAGTGCTGGAAAAAGTTCATTTCAACTTCTCAGAAACCACAGTTGAAATGATCGAATGTCTTGCTTGGTCATACCAGCAGCTAGAAGCCAAAAGACATTCAGTTTACAGTATAAACAAGAATAGAGGAAGCAGAACTTTAAGCAAGACATAAGGTTTCAAACCGTTGCCACTAACTAACGATATATCAACATTCTAATGTCAGGTCGCAAGCAACAGGAGCAAGTGACTGCTAACTAAAAGGCAAAGGTAGATGCACTCCTGGACAGGTCACTCGTCCACCACCACACACAAACCGAAGTTGGATTCGCCAATTACCCACAAAAGCATGTGGTAAGAAACCACAGTATCTGGAGAAAATACAGATTCCACAGAGAGAAGGCCCTCGAGCCGACACTTCAAGTGAGAATCCTCTTGTGGTGAGGCATAAGTGCTAAACACTAAATTAAAATGTGACCCCCCCCCCCCCCCCCCACTCACTTATCAAGTTATGTCAACTGAATATGAACTTCCTAATTAGACCAGACCTCCTTAACATCCTATTGTGGACAAATGACATTAAAAGGATTGTTAAGGCTGATGGACTTCAGGTCAAACTGGCTGTGTGGGATGTCTCGTCCAAGAGTACGGAGACATAAATAGACTATTCTGACAATAATCAGGTGGATCACAGGGAATTGTGGATCGAAGCTTAATGCCAAGTGGAATGTCAAGTGCACCATATGACACAAGCTGAATACCTACCGTTAACAACCTGCAGCACACTGTCAATTGATGTGCTGAAATAAGACTGACTCACAGAGGATAATTGATGAAGTGCAGAGAGAGAGAGGGAGAGAGACAGACAGATAAAGAGATGGAGATAGAGAGAAAGAAACTTGAAGGAAACACATATGCAAAAAGGTGTTATTGCACGTTAAGTATAGTGGCGTGGTGACTCCACATTCCACCGTGTGCCTGCCTCAACAAATTGATCAGTGGCACTTTTATTAGACAACGCACTGCTCGCATCCTGTCAGAACAGGCTTCAGAGAAAACAGCTGCCCCTATTCGATTTTTGAATTACGGTATGAATGAGGCAAACCAGCTAATGTGTACATTAATCATTACAGTCCTCCAGGGCACATTATCCAAACCGTCTTCCTTCCATGTAATTACGGAAATCTGGACAAGCCATCAGTCTAACTCCAGAATGAATGACAAGTAGGCCCGCTTATAGAGCTGCCGACAGGAATCGAAACTGACAGCATCTGAAAAGTGATAAACGAAAGAGTTTTGTTACAATTTGCATCTGAAGAATTTCAATATGGATATTTACACATTCTGAAACTGACTTTTTCCTTTTCCATCACTTTTCAGCTAAATTTGTGTCACCCATTTTAAACGCTATGTGCATTCAGTCAATAGACACTGTAGCATGGAGCACTCAAACTATCATAATCTTGCAGATGTAGGCCCCAAAATTAAAAAAATTCAAACAAAAAATCAAACACCACTGCTTCCAACTGTGGTGTGCTGGAGTGTTGAAAGCAACTGCTCCAAAGTGTGCAACAACTTTTTCTTGTATTCACCCATGGGCATATCACAATAGTTACATCCTGATCTGATCGAGGCAATTTCAATGTTTATTGATAGTGATCAGGAAACGGACCACATAATTTTAGCCAAATTACCGTACCATAAAGTGACAACTGCGTGCCACAAGCCATCAATGGTCCTGTAAACAAGCCCAGACGATCAGAAATAAGAAGGAGGCGAAAACACTGCAGAAGCAATTTGAAATATCTGCCACACAAACAGTTATGTGTATGTAATGTTCAGTAAACACTCACTGAGAGGGGCTTCAATCACTCAGTATAACAATACTGCATAAAAGTCTGTCACCACGTGACCAGGACAACTACTGTACAATTCTTGGAATTAAAGTGACTTTGGTTGCGACGACAGGCCCATTAAACTAAAAAACTTCCATCTGCAAAAATTCTTTACTTCTGTGATATAGTACTCATTTTGTAGTAGCTGTAGCTCTGTTAGATTCGACTCTGTAATTCAAGTTTCACGTCACCTTTAACTTGTCATTAACACTCACTACACCCCCTCTGCTTTCCTCGAGCTCCTTATCTGCATTTCTCTTTTCTGGCGTCCCTCCCACTCTTTTTTTCTTCTTAGCTTTTTGTCACGCTCTTCACTTAACTCCCTCTTAGTCTCTTTCTTGCGCTCTCTGCGCCTGCCTCCCCAGCACTTCCTCGATGATGGCTCACTCGCTCTCGTGGTTCGGCTGTGCTCTCTAAAACACCGTTGTTCACTCTGAGCCAAGAGACCCCTGCCACCGGCAGTCCATTAACCACTCGAGTTTCACGCTGGCACTCAGTCATCCTATTCTTCAACTCACAGTGTGCTCTTCTTCCCCCTGAGATGTACAGAACAGGACGCGGTGTGTCTGTGCATGCCGAGGAGTGCGTGCTGGAGGAAAAGAATAACGAAAGAGGCAAGAGACCCAATGTGCAACAAAGAAAAATGCCTAACTATTCCACTTGACTCAAACGACAAGGGTCAAAATCAAGTGTCACTACAGAGTCGTGACCTGAGAGCTCTGCTTTCGCCACTCAGGCATCAACATAAATTAAGCTTTTGCTGAGGTAGTTCCCCCAGGATGCAAGTGCACTGCTGCACAAAGGCACAAGATTTCATGCTTGGGGGAAGATTCATCCGTCTTTGCAATTCATCTCACTTTTAGTCATCAAAAAGAAGACATATCAACCTGCATTTGAGGATGAAACTCAATGGCAATGGCGACAGTTTGAGCACACGGATATAAGACTGCAATTAAATCAGATACAGACACGAACAAGGCCATTGATTTATTCAGTGTACTCAGACTGATAGGTCATGAGGATACTCTCAGTTCTCACAGTACTTAACAGAAGAGTGGCAAGCACAAATCAAATCATTTGCATGGCGATGATGTACATACAACGCTAGCAAAGGTAGTAATAAGTGTACTTCTCACATTTTGGATTTAGAGGGCCCAAGCAGGGTCAAAATCCTACTTGACACATTTATTTCATTCAGTTCATGTCTTATAGTAACTTTACATGTATAACACCAAAGTGGTAAATACAAAATTCTAATAGATTTATTTTACTATCAGCGCCTGGTGAAAACTGGTCCAACAGGCAAGCTGAGATTGCATGCTTGAGCAAGTCAGCATATTTCCCAGCTCTGTGAATATTCAGTATGAAAGAAAAATGTTGTGCATGGATACAGTTTGCTATGGACTACAACAGGTTGGTCTTCTTCTCCCCGAAGGAAAATGTGAATATGCATGAACATGGTTCATATAATGCTAAAGAATACAGCAAACCTAATAGTGACACTGCATGGTGGTTATCCATATAATTATAATACAGATATATCCCTGTGTACTTGTAAGGAATGTAAACTATCCTCCTGCCATAAATTCAAATGTTGGAAAGAAATCTCTATAAAAACCTGGATAATAATGCAACCAAACTGTCTATAACGACTGAATGATGTGGCAGTGACAATTTACAGTTGTGTAGTGGTTAGTGTTCTCCTCGCCCAGCAAAAATAATTTAAGTTTGAATCCAGTGGGGGCTGCCTTTCTTCACAAGTCACAGTTTGACAACGTGTTTGAGGTTTATTTCCCATAGATGTGAATGTGAACACATGTTTGTGTTAACCAACTCCGGGCGGGTTGCCAGTCCATCACTGGCTCGAGCTCCCCAAAACCCTGAATTAAATAGAAGATTGAAGAATGGGTATAAAAAGGTAATGTGCAACTTCACATGGTCATGAGAATAACATTGAAGTTGTTCAGTCTTCACCAAATATGTATTAGTCTATTTGGTTTAATTTCTTATCAGTATAAAAATAAAAAGTCACTCATAGGAAATTTCCAGACAAAAAAGATAGGCAAAGCCAGTAAACTGCCAAATTCAACAAAGGTATTCCAGATCAAGAATTTGGGCTACCTTGTATTCACAACAGCTGTCCAAAGCAGTGATCCCTGGCTAATCCACAGCGTGTCTGCCTGCCGGGTTGATCCTGCATGTTTATGTCAGCAACATTCATGAATGTTGATCCTCTTCTGTATCTCTGTGTCTTAAGAACACTGATAGCCCTTCAGGGTTCACAGCTAAAATGATCCGCTGTTGGCTTCAAACGGAATATCTCGGCAAACGCTTAATGTATCTGTACTCTGCATACATTTGTAAATTGAACATTAAGCTTCAGATGTATCTGTGAGCAGTGAATCTCATTGTATATTCCAAATGGAAAGAACTGCAGGTTAAGCAGAATAGATACAGCCAGTTGGATGATTTGACACACAGAAATGGCTGGGGAGCAATACACAAACAGTAAATTGGAAATGTGTTGAATACTGAGGTTAGAGAAGTTTCACGAACCCTACCTGGTGTGACAGAAACAGGCACATTTTAGTTAGATCGGTGAGGGAAAAGTAAGAACCAGAATAGAATTGAATTAATGCAGAATCATTTGGATTTTAAAAAAACAAAAAACTCATACAGCACTAAAATAATCTCTGAAAACGTGCCCCTATTTGTAGCATTTAAACGTGCAATGTTTGACACTACACTGACTATGTTGTACTTTACAGATCCTCTGTATGGTTGTTAACTTGTATTTTTTTCTGAAAAAATGGCTCTCTTGAAAACAAGGCATTGTGTCTCATTTACTTTGTAAAACTGAGACAAAGACAAATTTAAAATAGAATGCCAAACAGGTCGAATGGCAATGCTGTACCCCGTCATAAGTCCTATGTTTCTCATTGTGTCATTGTCCTCCGGTAGGAGATGCGATAAGGCCATAGCTAAGTCACTGTCACAGACAAGATGACCGAAAAAGTGCATGTTGTGTTGTACATCAAGTTCAACACAGATAATTTGTCAAGCTTTTTTCTTCATCTGACCTCCAGCCATGATGGTGTCATAAAAATTCAGCAAAAAGAGGTTCACATTTCAGAGTTTAGTGGTGTGCTAAAGTCGAGGGCATTCTTCACTGTCTGTTGAAACATCGAGCTGTGTTCATGCAGACAGGCACTTTACACTTTAAGGCAAAAGAAAAAAAAAATCTTATCTCTGTATCATTGCATAATGAGTTCCTGTCTATGACTCATGTTTACTTATAGCCCCACCTGATACATGAGTGCACCAGTATAATATTGTGGCATAAAACAAATGCCCTGAAATCTGAACATTTGTCTCTGAATGCAATTTGTTTTTCAATGTAAACAATGGAGTTGTGTATAGCTTTGTGTAGCAGCGTAAACCACATGCCTGACCTTGTCATGAAAACCTGGGCCTTCAGCAAAGTCCAACAACAACCCCTAACTGCTTGGCATATGTGCAACTGGGCTCAAGCTCAAGTGGTATAATTACACAAAAAGTCTGAACAAACCTTCCAGCATTTAGCCCTCTGTGTTCATCCCTGTGAGTAAGGTTGAAAATACCAACTGGCTTTCAATGAAGGACAAGAAGATCACTGAAAACTGACCATGTATGTGTGATAGAGTTGCTCATTCGGCCTGTGCATCCTCTATAGTTACCATGTACAATATCAGTTTCCACCTTGTTGCTAGACATGGCCATGGGTTTTAAGTTGCACAACAGTTTGCTGTGGCAGATGACAGACTGTGAGTCCTACAGACACCATGCTGAATCATACACGCTGACAGGTACACACCGAGTGAGGTCATTAAGATTAGGTTCGCGAAAAATCCAGGCCACTCCTTACCTTGGAAAGTTACATATTAGAATACACACACACACACACACACACACACACACACACACTCACACACTCCTCTCTGGCTACAGAAATGCAACAATGTGTGTTTGGATGTGAGAAGGATGAAACGACCGGTTGCATTCTGCTCAACTTTCAAACAGTTTTCAAAAGTGAAGCTTCTTTCTCAATATGGTGACATTTATCAGTAAGTTGACCTGAATCCTGCAGGGAAACGTTTCACTTTGTGTTGACAGCTGGTGAACAGCTCCAGGCGGTCAAAGTAATTACAGGTACGGTGGCAGTTTGTGTGGCTCCTCTTTCAACATTCACAGTGTTTAGGCCATACTCACAAATTTCTTCTTCCCATCTCCATCCTCGTAGTTCTTCTTGGACTTCTTGTCCTTCTTGGGAGCCGCAGCGGAGGCAGAATTCCCGGTGTGTTGATCCATATTTATATACGTTAATCCGTTCCCTTGAACTGGGTGTCAAAATAAGCACGTGTGGCGGGTAATCTCCCCGCTTCCACCACGGAGCTATAGTGTTTATTAACTTTGAGGAATGGAGATCTCCCCCCCTGGGGCCTTGGTAGAGAGCCCCGGCTAACTAGCCACAATTAGCAGCGTGCTGCTAATGACTTGGTGGAGATCCAAGTGAAACCCAGCGAGCCCCTCAACGAGCCGCCGCTCCGCACGAAGGAGGGAAATTCAAAGCTCGGCCACAAGTCCGCCTCGCGAAAAGTGTGAAAACGACCCGCTAAGTCCGGAAGCACATGAACCGAGACGCTGTTTTCTCCCTTTTCCTCTCGCATGTAACACAAGCGGACGTCACAACAGTGTGAATTTTAACTAAACATGCGGTAACTAACCGAGCTAACGTTAGCCTTAGCTGGGCTAAGTAGCCCGTAGGTGGAAACAAGAAGTAAAAAAAAAAAACGACAACAAAAAAACCTTCCGCAAGTTGTTCAAGCCGCCGCAACGCCAGCGACAAGGAAGCGTTACGGGAGGCTTCGGTCCTCGGTATGTCCCAGGTTAGTTTCCATGATTGCTCGAAGTTTGATGAACTTTTTAACCCCTAAGTGCCAGGCTTTCTTTGGCAGGAGGCAGCGGAGGCTTCCTGTTCGGGTCGGAGCTGGCTTGTTGGGAGGAGTCTGAGCGTCGCAACTTCACCTGAGAGGATTTAAGTGACAGCTCTGAAACTCTTGTCAGCCTCCTCCACCAGTTCACACCAAGAAACATTACTGCTGCTGAGTGGAAACGTTCACACGGGCAGACATTAATAATGTGCCAACTCCACTTTCACCAGGTCTACTTAGTGTTATTCTGATTAGCTGTATCCTCTGAGTTATGGTTGCCACACATTCATGCTCTGGTTGATATACTGAGGTACATATGTACGTATATAAGCATTACCTTTAATAATAAACACTGAAAGTCAGAAGTGTTCTTTATTTTAATAAAGTATTGATCACTTGCTGTCTGTCTCACCTTATACAATTCTCCTAAATTGATAATATAGATATTTTTGGAAAAACAAAAATGGGAAAAATTAAGTATTAGGTTTTTTTTTGTGTACAAGCTATTGGAGTAGACAAAAGAATTTCTTATCTGACTTGGTTTGAAATAAAACATGTCCATGCCTCCCTAATTATAAACGCTCAAGGCAGTCTGTCAGTGGGGTCAGACGTCTGAACCTACTTGAAAGAGACAAAGATCAAATAAACGGTTTCAGAGAGAGGATTAACAAATCCAAAATCTTAATTAAGGACAAATAGAAGTGAAATGAGGGCTTTTTCACACAAGTAAACACAAAATGAGCATGTAAATATATATGTATCTTAATAATATATGTATTATTAATCTTGACAGTTTTAGTATTTGATGACCCAGGTGAAGGCCATAAGTCAAAAAGCTTAAAAAGTACAATAATTATGCCACACTAAAAAGTGCATTGTATGCATCTTAGACATGGGTGAAGTCCTATCATCAGTCACTGTAAAACTAATTATAGACATTGAATAATAGACATTGATCAGTCTTTGTAATGCCTCTCAGTATGCCTTTAGTAATTGCCCAAGATGATTCAGCTTGTAGTGCTCAATGTGCTCACCTTTGTCACTTTTTCTTCACATTCTGACACCGTTTCATTTCCAGACTCTTCGCTAGATTACAATGTGATGGCATCTTGACTGGCCTGCTACACAATAGGACGAGAGGGTGACTGATCTTTAATAATTCCGCTACAATTTCTCTTTAGTTTTTACAAGAGACTTAAAACTGATCAAATGTATTTGAGCCCCGTTGCAGTTGTAGTTTATATTGTATGATCAGTAGTACACTCGATGGATTCCACTTGTGACTTTCACAGTGATAATTATTAATCAGGTTTTTCAAATTGTCTATGTACAATAAATAATCTCTTTATCATGATAACCCTTTGTTTGTCAATCCTTTAAGCCGTGTAACGTTTTCCTTTTCTGTGCATATTAGAAAAGCATTATGTATGGTACCATAGTTCAAAAGTTGCTCAAAATCCGCACAAAGGTCAATTCTAAGTATTGTAGTAGTTGAACTCACCAGCAGCAGGCAGCACAGGCCAGTTAATCTGAATAGTGAGAAGGCCGATACTTGCTGGTTCATAACCTTCTGCTGTCTTGAGAAATGAGTTTAACAATTTACAGCATGGATTAAAAGGTGCAGCAGTCACTGTCAGCTCCATACCTACAACCTACACTTAAGTTTAACAGCAGCTAGCTCCTGGAAATAGCTCAGCCTTTTTTTTTCTTTTCTTTCCTTTTTCTTTTTTTTAACAGTCCAGCACCCACCAATAAAACACAGGCAGAGTCAATGAGGCAAGTTGAGAAAATTCATTTTTATGAAATTAATGTAGCATGAAAATTCTCCTAAATTGACTATACTGACTTTGGGCTATTTTTAAAGCTTTCTGTACACCTGCAGCCTGCTCCTCCTCTTTCATTGCATTCTGGACTTATCTTTAAGATCTCTGAAATGTACTGTATAAATGCAGCACCAACCTCTTTCCAGTATTCTTAAGTTGCACACTTCCTGATGATTACGTGCAAGCAATTGATCTTATCTCACGTATCTGCAAAGGAACTCTGATGAAGTCGAGAGATCTTAATTCTACCAGCGTCACAATGATTAAGCTATTTAAAGTGTGTGTCACGACCTGCCTTTCCCCTCAAAACACCAGTGATGGGTGCTGCTGAATTCTTTATATCTATTTTATGTAGGTGGTTAAAGTGTTTTGTAAATGCATGTTTCCAACATTTCCATGGCTTCGGCGCTTCACTTTCCCTGTACAAAAATCCAATTCTGCATGCAAATACCCAGACCAGAGGCTCCACCATGTGGTTAGAATGAAAACAGCAGGCTTGTTGGTTTCACTCATTATCGCAGTATAATCGTGATGAAAACTATTTTGTCTTCAGGCACATGTGTATTTACGGAGTGCATGAGTTAGTGTACGCAAACAAACTGCAGTCATGAAAAAGACACAAAGTCAAAAGTGTGGTAAATAATTGCTCAATTCCTTGAATAATTTCCTCCAAATAGCAGCATTTATTTGCATTGTGAGTCAAACTTTCAGCAAATGCAGATCTCTGACCCTCATGACGTCTGATTTCAAGGCTCCTAACAGCCGCAACGTATCTTGATTATGCACCACAGCAAGAAATAATCACCACGTTCAGCTCATCTCAGTGAAATTTTACAGCTCAAAGATGGAGCATCCAGAAGATTTTGAATGAATTCTGCTCAGAAGAATGTCTGACACCACTTTCAGTGAATTGGGTAATTTTGTGAAGTCAGGTCCAATAGCTACTTAAAATGCAGCTTCTTCTCGTCTGAAAACCAGTGATGGTGCACTGGCTTGGGAACAAGCATACATACACAGCCAGTCACAGGATTACAGAGATAGGCTCAGTTTATCTGCCTTGGTATGTAAAAGATGTTTCCCAACAACAAGATTGGAGAGGATTTGCACATCACCGATGGCACTGGAACAGACAAACAGTTTGGTTCATCGGACAGGATTCGACATACTTCAGCCTCGAGTCTTCATTCTCCGGCATATTGGCGCTATAAATTATGGAAGAGAGGTTAATTAAAAGTGCAAGTGCACGATAAGACACGGCAGCCCTGTGGCTCTCGTAAAAGGGCCTCCAATGACATACTAAATGATAAACAGTTGGCCTTTTACATGCACAGCTGCAACATCGCCCTCAGCATCGTTAGTCATGTACAGGTGCACAGACGAAAAGACTTCAAAGTCAGCTATATTTGAATATTTTAATGGCGCTGAAGAGGTCATTCAATCATTTGTACAATGGAGAATTTTGAAGGGAATTGTGTGTTGATTGTTTTGATTCACAATACAAGACAGTTAAGTTACAACCTTACAAAATTGTGTAGCCTATATACAGAATACTGCAGACCCCTATGATGACATAATGATACACTTTCTCATTAAAAACAAAAACAAAAAAAGGATTCACCTTCACGGGACCACTGTCAAATCAATGTGCAATCGTATCGGATAAATCAAGCTTTCGAACACAGGCCCTGGAAATGAAAATGTTAGCTGATGATAAATTGTTTCACATCCGTTAAACTACAAGGTGACTCAAGATAACAGCTTATTTCACTTATTTCAGGTTACTCGTGGTCAAGAGTTATACTTTTATCTTCATATCTACCCACAATATTTCCCAAAAATGCTATATTTTCTGAGCTATGGACCTTAAGTGAAAAATGGAGACTCCATGTGCCATGACCGGATTCCAGGACATTGAGGTCCACATGTGTCCAAGACAACTGAAAAGGGCAAGAACTTCATGTGTCCAGATGTGCAGCTGTTGTTCAGGGGTAGCTAATCCCTGAATCCTCACAGGAGCCTGACCAAACACCCAGAATCCCACAAGTTGTCCTACTTGTAGGAGGTCCGAGCCTCCCTCAGTGACCTGTCATATGGCATGGAGGCGAAGAAAGAGTTCCGGAGCTGGCAGTTGATGAAGAACACAATGAGCAGCACCAACAGAAACAGCAGCAGGCACATGACTATGTAGGTGATCAGGTCCGGCTTGTGGAGCTCGCCCTCCCGGAGCCCCGCGCCTCCTCTCCCCGCGGTGGGTCTCAGCAGGGCGGCCACGCTCACCGAGCCGCCGTGGGAGGCGTTCAGAGAGGAGGGGGCGTGAGTGGTGGACCCGGCCATGAGCACCAGGTCGAAGTCCGGGCTGTCGGTGGAGTTGAGGAGGATCTGCCTCAGCATGGTGCTCCGTGATGGGCTCACCCGCTGCGTCGGGAAGAAAACCCACGCAGGTTAATGTGGAGTCTGCTGACCATGTGTTCCTTGTACATGCAAGACATAAACAGCAACGACAAAACAAAAGGACAAACGAAAGCGGTGTGGTACATTTGGTGCGATATTTGGATTATAGTTCTGGTAATCCAGCTCTGCCTTTGGGAGCATTCAAAATGCCTTGATGTCTGACAAGGTCACTGATACATAATGTTCACTCTCTACCCACGGGTCCACGGACGCTCATGCCTTAACAAACACCACAAAGTAGACTTTGTACAATATTCTGTTTTCTTTAAAATATGCCACAGATTATTTTATACTCCCAACTGTGTTACTTACTTTGGCGTGAGCTGCGAAGAGTTCCGCAGGTGAGCTGAAAGAGACTAAGTCTGGGTTCCGCATTCCTCGTCGTCCCCGACTCAAAGTCTGCTCCAGCGCCGCCGAGGGCACAGCGTCAAACAGCTTCAAATCCGCCTCGACAAACCATATGTCACTAAGAGGGAAACTAACGTGGCGGCAGCCTTCTCATCCACAAAAATATCCAGGCTAAAGGAAAGGGTTACATTACCAGTCCCCACTTGTTGGATTTCCAGTCCAAATGCTCCTGCCACGCGGTTGGCTGGGCTCTGAGTGTGTTTTCATAGGCTACTGTAGCGATATCCTGGTGACTCTTAAGGTTTGGCAGGGGTGAAGTTCACCGACGGAACGCTGCTGCGCACACATGTTTTGTGCGTAAAGTGCGCTGCGCAAGACGGTCGCCTGCGCGCGGCGCGTCCAGAGCGCAATGAAATCGGAGGTGTCTCGGTTTGATTGTCCCTTTTATCCAGTGAAAGATCAATACCACATGGTGAACCGCTATGGCCGCCAGTCTGCCCTCGCGGGTTTATCGATCCGATGCCAATAAAATTAAAGAAAAAGGAGGGATTGATGAGTGAGAAAACGCAGCAGAACACCAGGTCCTGAACGTGCGCGCGTCGTCCCTTCTCTCTGTGTGGCATGTGTGCGGTAGAGGCGAGAGAGAGAGAGAGAGAGAGAGAGAGAGAGAGAGAGAGAGAGAGAGAGAGAGAGAGAGAGAGAGAGAGAGAGAGAGAGAGAGCGGGGTGTAATTAAGATTAGGAGAAGGTAGGGATGGCTGAGAAGTCACGTCACGGACCGGAAGGTGTCTTAAAAGCAGATGAGTTAATATCTATCTATCTATCTATCTATCTATCTATCTATCTATCTATCTATCTATCTATCTATCTATCTATCTATCTATCTATCTATCTATCTATCTATCTATCTATCTATCTATCTATCTATCTATCTATCTATCTATCTATCCACGGTGATGAGGGAAAGCTGAGTTGGAGCGATTTTGGAACCCGTGTGGGGAATGTCTCACACAGGAGTGATGAGAGAAAGGGAAAAGGTGTGAGATTGGTGAGTGCCTCATAAACTCATGGGGTGGTGATTACATTTATTAAATTGTAAAAGTTGCTCAAGCAGTTGCTAATTATCTGAGCTTTAGTGCCTGTAGTGTGTAAATGGTCAAAAACTTTTGATTAGAGTGAGTAAAATCATCACTCTTGATTGGTGTATTTATTATATGATTGAGTATGACTTTTTGTGTGTTAAATGAACCCACAAGGGCCATTTTCTTGTTTAGCAGACATTAAAAAGAAGGTGCTGAAGATAGAGGTTGGAAGATAGTTTGCTCTATACATGATGCTTCAGACACGAGTGCGGATACAAAGAGCCGACCCCTAAAAGCTATGCCGATCTGTTTCATATTCATCTGCACCTGTTCTGTCACAACACACGAGCTGGCAGGCAAAGAGAGCAAGGACAGAGGGACGTGCACGCCCGCGTGTCTTTGCACCCTCTCTGTTCGGACACATAAATAACTTCTATCCAAACCTAAACCCCAACGCTTGCGTTATCTTGAACATATCACACAGTCATATCAAACAACTTTAAACAATGCCCCGGAAATGATGTTGGGTATTGAAAAAGGATCTCAAAAAGGCACAAAAGCCAGAATAAACACACACCTGAACTTCACCGTAAGTCAAATCCAAATTGGAAAATAACTTTGAAATCCACATTGCCACAATGTGTGCATGGGCCAACAATTCGTAGTTTTGTGCCAAACTACTCTTCAAATATTAAACAAATACCTAATGGCTTAGTGTTCCAGATCAACTTAGGAGTAAACACAAAAGAGGATTACAGTGGGCCAGAGTTTGGTGGAATGTGAATGTCACATGGGAAATCTAAATACAGCCCAAAGCTTTGTTTACATACGTGAAGGGACAGCAACAATTGTGATGGAGATTACTGTTTGTTATTACAGCTTCTTCTTCTTTTTTTTTTTTTGCATGTGGCACCATGCTTCACTACAGACTTCTGTCCTCGTGGCTTCTATCACACACACATTCTTCACAAGTATTGAGAAAATCTGACCTATGTTTGTCTAAATCTGTGTGAGTGCTTTCGAGTGATGAATAGTGACTCACTGACAAACACTACATGGTCAGAAGTTGACCTGACTTAACCACCGTGTTCAGAGAACGTTGTCTCATTAAATCACAGAATATACATATATATATAAAGCATAAAGCCGGGAGAGAGCCAAGTGCTTAGATATACCATAACATATGAGTTGATTGATGCTTCACCCTATGACTAATAGGAACACTTGTGCAACACTGGCTTAATCTGTTATGTATTCTATATTTATTACTTCTCTCTGTGCCTTTTGCTTCCTTCGACTCTCCTTTTTCCCTACACCCTTTTTTTCCATCTTGTTCAGTTCCTTAATCCTTTTAATCCATAAAAAGGGGCGAATGACAACTCAGCCATGAAACACTAAGAACTCAGCACGGAGATAAACAAGGAAATGGAAAGTTTGGTCGTTTTTGTTTCTTTATATTTAAGAATGTGTTTTTTTTTCTGTGAAGAGAAAAGATAAATGGAACAATGCTGAAAAGTAGCTTAATGTTCCTATTAATGGGACGTAAGCAAAGTCAATGACGAGCCACATGTGTCAGTGGGTTATAAATGTGTGCTACACATACCACTCCACACCACTCTTTTTTTTTCTCTTTCGCTCACTGTGTTAAAGCGCTCAATGATTCTTCAAGAGCGACTTGAGCGGCGTCTGCCGAAGGGATTGCTATTTTGCTACTCTTACTTTCCATTATTTCTGCGAGAGAACCGATTGACGTCGTCTATACAACCTTTCCTCACAGCGCTCTGCCACGTTCTCACGTCATTAGTCTTCAGTCACCTCGCATTATGCCCTGTCAAGTGAGGGCAAAGTAAGAAGCACGATCATAAGAGGCGGAAATCTGTACCCACAGCAGTGCTTTACTCAGTGGTTACTGCTAATTCCTTTGAGACCACATCGCCCGAGTGAGCTGAGTTTTGTTTATTTTTGCTTCATGAAAGACTAATACTGTTTTGTTGCTTTCCTCCGGACGGACGCCAAAGTGCAGCTGAGTTGTTCGCCACCGCAGAGTCCAAAAGCGGCTGAAATACTGCTTCACTGGCATATCGGCTCATAAAAGTGTTGCTTCCAAAGCTCCCAAAATATTAATGATCAATATTTCTAAACAATGAAACCATCTTCCTTTGTGTGCGAAGACATTCACACATAGAACAGACCCCCATGCAAAGATACATATGGCATCTCATAATGGTGAGACTCCCCCGACAGACTCTCCAGACAAAAACACAAAGAAGACAGCCAGACAGATTACAAGAACACTGATGTGCACCATCCTTCATGTACACACTCAAATAGTTGTGAAGGAGACATCTGGCACGTAAACCACATGCAGGAATATCAACACACTACTACACACTCACATAAACATAAGCAGACATAGCGAGAGAAATACGCTGTAACACATCGCAGACAATATGATCACTAATGGCTGCACAAGCAGCAAGGACTCTTGTTTCTTGTGTCAACAAACATCCATTGACACTCCGACAGATTTACAGCAAGAATCTAAAACCAAACAACAACAACAAAAAAAACGTGACACACAAATCTCTGCTTCATTTTCGGTAATTGTGCTTGTTTTGTTCTAACCCTCTTCCTTTTAATGTCAGATGAAAAATCATCGGGGGGAAAAAAAAAGCAATTCTCCCTGCCAGCACATCAAATGCCGCCAATGGAAGAAATCAGATGCTCCACAATTAGTCACTTGATTATCTCACCAGAACGCCAAATGCTCCTTCTCAGCTTCGGGGAAACTAAAAAGAGATGCACTTCAGCAAAAATGTCCAAAAAAAAAGCTCAAGATCAGATGCTTGATTTAGGATGTACATCCTAAATCAAACACATTATTATAGAGTGCATGCAAGGCAGCTATGCAAATTGCGATTATTTCAAAAATAAAGTTTCATACAGATTAACATAATGATTGTTGAGCAATGTGTGAAAAGGTGAAATGGTAAAATGAAGGATACAATGATGTGTCTCCTCCATCAACACCCATTTTATCCACAATAGAACACAGACAACATATCAGATGCTCAATCTCTAGCAATTCTTTACATATCATTAAAGATATTGGGTCATTTTGAATAAGATGGCAGAGCACAAATGCCTGAAAATGTTGGGAGTGGGAAATGTTTATTTTTCTGTCATGTATTGTCTTCTTCTAATAACAGCTTTCAAACATTTGGGAGGTGAGGAGACTTTTAGAGGAGACTGTTGTTGCATTCTTATCTCATTAAGGAATCTCGCTGCTCCACAGTCCTGCCTCCTCTGTGCAGGTCAGTTCCGCAGCCAGACTCATCTACTACGAAGCCAAGCTGATTGATGCAGTATGTGGTCTAACATCGTCTGACCTTGTGCACTGAAATGTCTTCAGATTATATAAATTGTTCCAATATGGTAGACAGTGGAATTCATAAATGTACATTTAGGAATAAATTGCTATAATTGCATTTTTATACGCATTGGAACATGTTACTGAGATGATGCCAAATGACCTAATTTGTATATCTCACTTTTACAAGTGTATGTGGCCTCTGTCCCAATTTAGTTTTAATAACTGCCATAAAATTAGATTAAAAAAAAACAATTCTTACTTTTGCATCTTTTATGTTCTACTGCTAATAATAGAAAAGGTTTGTGAGAAAAGCACATCAGTTTATCCAGTTTTTGTTTAGCGCAGTAAAGTCAGAAATATATTTCTTTCCTACCTAGACAACCAAAGCAGAACATGTATTTCAAGGCAGCTATAATAAACAAACAGAGAACCAGGAGCAAAGATGCTGATGCTCAGCCCAGCTGGGCTCTGAATTTCCTTGCAATTTATCTGAATTTCAAATGTGACTCATTCTGGGGATGTTATGTTCGGGATGAGTGTGGATGATTTCAGGACCAAAGGGAGGGAGTGCCCCAGGTAAATGGGTGCTTGTGTGAGTGCAGGAGCGATCCTGCGGTCCAGTAGCTATGCGACAGAGCAGGGACCCACCCAAAGAGCATGATAAACTGGAGGAAAAAGGAGAGGGGAGGAGGAGGGGGTGTTGAGAATCGAGGAAGAGGGGGGTACATAAACAGATCAAAAGGTAAATAACAGAACCGAAGTTACCTACAGAACACACTTCCAGGTCTTGTCATGAATCTGTATGCTGTAGGGTGCACAGTTCAGGTTTATGTATATTCACTGCCTAAATGATGGTAGAAGGAAAAGCCCAAAAAAACAGATACAAATGCTCAAACAAAGTATACATCTGAAATGAACAAAAAAAATAGGTGAGTGACTGAAAGAATGTAAAGGTTGAAAGAAAATATATGAAGGAATGGAAAAGCAAAGAGTCAGAGGAGCGCCACAACTATGGCTCACCCATAAAAGGGAAAATATGTCGTAGGTACATAAATAAACTGAGGGGAAATGTTGTTTTATATTACCAGCAGCAGCACTGGAATTGTTATAAACACCACTTCCTCTCCATGTCTCACTTATTTTCTTTTCTTACTCCCACCTGGTGTTCACAGAGAGTGAATGGGCGATTGTTTGCAATCCAAGATAATTCAGCAATAGTTCTGATATATCCTACATTTCTAATACTCCCTGATATTGGTCATGTTAAAAGGAACCAAGCATGGGCATGTGAATGGAAAATTGAGCATGGAATTTGTGACGGCGCAGATATTGACGAGTGAATTACTGCTAAATAAACAATGAAGATATACAGAGTCAAGCCGAAAGAAGTAAATGAAGAGTCAAACTGTTTATACAACCTTTAGATTCTCTGACTTTGTCAAAAATAAACAGACATTTGTTGTACTGTAATGGGCCACACCGTAAATAGAGTCCAGCAATGTAAAAATATATTCTGGGCCAGGGCATTTCTTTGTATAGTTATATATTAGACAGGCTTTGTCTGGGAACTTTTGCTTCTTCGCACAATCCAAACACCTGCCTGTTCGGTTAATGCTTGACTTTAAAGACTAGATACACCAAGATCCTTTATAAAGTGTGCTTGAAATCAACATCGGTTTGTATCCAGAGTACATTGGATGAAGAATCCCTCAATGGATGAAAAAGAAAAAGAAAAAGAAAAGAAAAGAAAAATTAGCTATGGTTATTTGTAGAAAAGATAGTATTATGATATTTCTTGGATATGTCTGAGATATAATCTGCATTACGTCACCTAACACATTAACTAAGTTTGTGTATTTAATAGCAATATTGACTTGATTTACAGTTAATACACCAAAATAAACCTAAAATATGTAACATTTCATATGAAAACTTTGCTTCATTGCTGCCAAAGGGCTAAAATCCAGATTATAGAGCATCTTCCTTCCTCTGCTTTGATGTAACGTCTTCAGTTTATGATCATGAATTGTTTGGGCAGACAAACTGCTGACACAGTTAATGTCTCACAGCAACATTACAATAATACAATTAGTATTAGCTATTTTGGATGTTTCAGTAATTAGTACATTTAAAAAACTTTTTTAAATAACTAATGAAAGAAAATGCTATTACTTTTGGTAGTGCTGAGGTATAACTAATCATTTACCAAGCTCTGGTACACAACACTCATCACATCTTATAAGGTAATTACGGTAAACACTACATCGTCTCAACCGACAGCATGACGATCCAAATTCCAGTGATGCCTCCCACTGACTGTTCAATAGTGGGGGCAGTCACTGGACTTGAGTGTTAATCAGCATAGCATATTTACAAAGGACTTGAAATAAGCTTAATTGTCCCTTACATTAGCAGGTCAAAGAATGCTTGCTTGATTAAACTTGATTCTATACCTCGAAGCATCAGGGTTTCTAATAATCAGACTATGATGAGCTTGGTGAACTACTATATGCCACAATTGCATGAAATTACTGCTCTGTTGAGAAGCTGCTTCCTATCGTGGCATGGATGAAGACAACAATTATGACGATTTCACAAGGAAAAGCATCTCATCATCGACGCATTTCTGTGCGCTTCGCTCGCGATTAAGTGTGCGCTTCGCTTCTCAGAGCGGCAGACTACGTAGCTCGAGGGCCGGGTGAGCCACCTGGAGAGCTTGTCAGGGTTGTCATAACCTTCTTCCCATCCATCTTCAATCGGTGCACAGCGGCTTTGAAGAATTGGTAAACACTTGGCAAATCTTTTCTTCTGATGCCCCCCCCCCATAGGTCTGTCCTCCACCACTCCATCAGCCCCTCTGACTGCCGCCGAAATGAGATATTGGCATTTTACCAGCAATGAGAAATCATAAAAAAAAGAAAATCACAAGAATGGATGTGTGATTTTTTTTTATTTTTTTTTTTTATAACAGGCTCTCAATGATGATAAAGTTGAAAGAAATAACTGATAAAGTGGATCTTTTCGGTGATAAATGAGTATGACTGGAAGACTGCGACAGCTTCATGCGCCATGCTGGCGCTTTGGTTTATTTGACCAAGTTTTCTTGACGAGGTCCTCTCAGGAGGGCTTTCTTCTAATGAGACACCGTGATGAGAAACTGAGATGGCTTAAGGGGGAGATTGATGGCTTGAATGGCAAACTGTATCCTTATGTGAGTT
Organism: Blennius ocellaris; assembly: GCF_963422515.1. NCBI lineage: Eukaryota > Metazoa > Chordata > Actinopteri > Blenniiformes > Blenniidae > Blennius > Blennius ocellaris. The sequence continues at coordinate 8,551,504 of NC_137658.1, read as the reverse complement.
TAAGAATGCCGAGTGACACATGCTTACACTACATCTTGTGGGAGTAAGAGCCACACGTAAAATCTTATGTATCCATAACCTTCACCTGTGCTAATGTAACCATTAATGAGCGCCAGTGATCTTTTATCTGTTTGTTTACAAGCAAGTTATATAGGCTAAATGTGAGCGTTTACAGCAGATGGTCTGGTGTGAGAATGCGCATGCATATGTGTGCTTTCACGCCTCAGTGAGTGTGTGGATTTCTGGTGAAGACGGCCATTGAGCCCACCTACGTTTGTATTCAAGGATACAAAGCTGCCATGTGTGTCTGTGCTTATATGCAAGCATATATATCTCCACATGTGCACTAGTGTTAAGTGTGACCTTTGCAGGAGGCAAGGGCACGCCAGAGAGTGCATGGAAAGGCTCATTTGAATCCCTGGTATCACTGCCTTTGAGAAACAAGAGGTCACATCGCTCACTTCTCTGCCAGGAGAGAAAGAAACAGAGAAAGACAGATGGAAGAGGAGGGGAGAGAGAGAGAGAGAGAGAGAGAGAGAGAGAGAGAGAGAGAGAGAGAGAGAGAGAGAGAGAGAAGACGGAGAGGAGAGGAGAGGAGGAGTAGAGATAAAGGGAGAGAGACTATGAAGACTTCCTTGCCTTGGGCCTCTGGGACAAATTACACAAGAGAAAGGATGTCAGTTATACTGTATTGCTCTAACACGCACGCACGGACGCACACACACATGCACGCACGCTCACACACACACACACACACACACACACGCACACACACACACAAGCAAACAGGTCAACGTTAACTTACAGGTCATTTACAAACTGCATAAACAGAAACATTTCCTTCAATAAGATGGTGTCTGGTTAGAACAGATGAAAGACAAACATATGCAGACGTCACATCCACAGGCACGCACGTACGCCAGCACAGACACAGTCACACACGGCACTTCCACATGTCAAAATGTAGCATTATGGGAAAGACGTTTCAGGCAAACTTGATTTGCTTTTGTGATGGCATTGAAAACGTTCTAGTTCAAACTTAAAAAATCACGTTTACTGTGTTTCTCTGGAGATATAATTCATAGTAGAGTTCATCCTGGCATTTTTTGTTGTTTTTGTTTTCTTTTCTTTTACCTTGTAGCTAAAAGGTGAACTGGTTCATGGCAACAAGAGTCTGCGTTAGACTCTATACCATTTGACCTGCACTACAACATTGGCAAATTTACGCATCTTCTGGCAAATAACAGGTTGAGACAAAGTAGCACACTCACTCACATGCATGCACGCTCTTGCATATGCATTTGATTGCACACATACAGAGACACATGCATACACACATTTATTGTGTGTGTGGCCAAAGGTCCTATTAGAGCATGGAAGGAAATCAGATAATACAATAATTTCTGAATTTCCAAAAAGCAGATATTTCTTAAAGCGACTTCTGTGCTTTGGATGTTGTCCAGTCAGGGTCTTGACTGTTGTTTGTGTTCAGTTTGGCACTCTGCGGGGTTAAATTAAGACTGCTTCTTCTATTTTTTGTATGTGTTTGAGACAGTGTTTTGGCATCTGTGCTTTATTAGTGTTCATGTATAGTGCAGCAGTGAATGATGGGAAAGCGAGAGGAAGGGTGGAGAGAGAGAGAGAGAGAGAGAGAGAGAGAGAGAGAGAGAGAGGATGTGACAGAGGTTATAAACCAGACTTAACTGCATTGTGAGTTAAAGATGCTCCTCTGAATGCCTCAGCTTTTCTTTCAACCGCATCTCGTTTGTGTCGGCATATTATCCATAAAACTGATCACCATCTGTAGCGTCACTGAGAAACACACGCAAGTAAAGAGCAATAAAAGAAGAAAAGGTGACTGACAAAATAGTTCTCAATTAGAATATTTCTCTCTTCAGAACCGACAATACATTTTAATGGACGCAAACAAAACACCACAAATGTGTTTGACTGAAAAATGACCAAGTAAGGAAGGTTCTCGTGACAATGTTACGATGTTGGTTGAGGTTTTCATTATCGAGGACAAGACAATAAAAGTGGGTCCTTCAGTGACAGCTTGAAGCAATGCAGAGAGAAGCGTGAGTGAATGGTATGGAGTGGGCTGAGGCCTGAAACACATCGAGTGTTTATAGAGCTGCTTCAGAGAGTGCAACACACGCACGCACGCACGCACGCACGCGCACACACACACACACACACACACACACACACACACACACACACATAATTGTATCTGACGTTGCACCACACATCAGGGTTGGGGAAGAAGTACCATATGGACTGGACTATAAGTTGCTTCTGTCAAAAAATGTGTTACTAGATAAAGGAAAAGCATATTTAAATTCCACTGATGAATAAGACACAATTATTTTTCATGCACATAAGTACCTGCTCTGTCAATAAGCTTCAGCCAGCTGCTGCAGTTCAAGAACCACCCGTGAATTTGTTCAACCATCTCTGACTATCGTTCTCTTAGCCCATTATTGGCCTTCATTGTTTTCTTCATCATGTTTAGTTTTTAGTTTTTCTCCAGTCGTTATTTAATAATTTTTAGTTTAAATTCTGTTGTGTCACTGCAGACTTGCACAGGATCAAGTAGTATGATGGATGGTTGGATGGATGGCTGGATGGAGGATGGATGGATAGATGGATGGATGGAATCTGTTGTGTATTTCTTTTGTTGCATATTTTACTTGGCTTGTCATTTAAATATAATGGTAATGGAGGATTTTCTGTCCTACTGAGTATGTACCAGTATATTTTGATATATAAGTTGCATTTGGTAAATGGGGTTTACTTGGATGACATTTACATTCCACTAACCCAGAGCTGTTTTTGGACTGTGGAAGGAAAACCATGTACGAGGAGAAAGATGCACCAAAATGCAGCGATAACATACACGCATCTCACAGGTAGTCTGGAATCAAAATGAGGAGACTTTTGCTTTAAGGTGAGAATGTTAGCCACTGACATTACAATGGGAGTTATTAGCACTACCTTAACATGCAGCCAAACTACTAACCCTTCAAATAACCCCCCCCCAAAATGGAAAAAGACCATACATAGATCCTCCTGGGATGTATATGTAGAATCTCACTAAAGGCAAGCGACAATTTGTTTTGAAGTCAATGTTTACATTGTGCCCAAGGTCCTGGCATCTCACATCATTATATTGCTTTCCTAACTTGAATTTACATTTTAGGGTGAAATGGCACAGTAATGGTTTGCACAGTAGCCATGCAGCAAGCAGGTGTAAACCCATCTGCATGTTCTCCTTCAGCAATGGTAGATTTGCTACACATGCTCTGCCTCTCTTCCTTAATGAAAAGATTGGTGGCTCTAAATTGCCTATAGCTATGAGCACAGCCAGCGTGATATTACGGCCCTAATAGATGATGTAGGTATGGAACACAGGTGTATTTTCTTTGCTTTACTCTCGCATTCAGGACTTTGAACTCAATTTGTGGGTGCAGAGTTTGGAGAAGCCGTCAAGAATAGGATGAGTCACAAGGCATTTGAAAACCATTCTCAAATAACTGGATGTACAAATACTGACTGTTTTTTTGTTTGTTTTTTTAATCCTTGGATTGTGCTAAAACTTTAAATACTTGTATCTTCCTAATTACCCTGGCTAGCCAACTGCTGCCCACATACATATGAAAACCCCTTCTGACAGGTTTCTCACAAATTTAGGTCTGTGCACTATGAATAGCCGGCCAGTAAATATCTGTTTGGAAAACCCTATCACAGAGGACGACAGGGCTGAGAACAAGAACTACATAATACAAGGGTGATGACAAAATGAGAAACAGAATGAGATGGCTGGAGGAGAGAAGGATGGGCAGAGAAGAGAAAAGCTGAGAAAAACAAGACGGAGAAGGAGAGGGCAGGTATTCTCCACTGCACTGTTTTGGTCCACAGTTGGTTCCCGGGTCACCCACTTTTCATCACACATTCCTTCTCGTGAACTGTGCTCAACGAGTTTTCTTTACATGGTTTTAGAAGCTGTCTGCCAGCTCCACCAACGCAAACGCATTTTCTGGAGGCAATGGACAAAGCTTGTAGAGACATTGATCAGGGGTCATACTGTGCATGGATATAACACTCCAGGCAATTCTTTCCAATCCCAACTGTCTCTGCAAGAGAGGATATGTTCTACTGATGTGGTGAAACGTTTTGTAGTACCCCCCCCCCCCCCCCCCACTACAAACATCTAAAAGGTCAACTATAGCTTCATATACAAGCAGAAAAAATGTTCACATGCTGTGATAGTGTATGAGTGTCAACACTTTCCTATGGTGCCATCTCCTCAAATGCATTTCAAAAACCTTTCGTTAATGCAAATATTGTATCGTTGTGTGATTGTTGAGGCACTGTCACTGTTGGTTTTGCTGCAGTATCAGTCATAATCTGGGAACAAACCTCAATGAACAAATAGACTGAGGGTGTCAAACATACTGCCTGTGGGCTAAACTGACAGGCCAGAGGACCAAAGGCAGCCTGTGCTGAGGGATAAAAAATGACAAAGATTAGCTGCTGTTTTGAAATAAAAAAAAAAGGGTAACTTCTCGAAGGCATGAATGCTCCAAATAATTCTAAAGACTGGAGAAGTCGTGTGACAAAGGTGGGTTGTGTCATGATCAGCGCTCTCGCTTCACACCAGAATATCCCTGGTTTGAGTCCAAGCTTGAAGGTCTTTCAGCGTGTGATATTTCTCCGGGTGCTTCAGTTTCCTCCTACAGAAAAGAAATGGTGCCTGCAAATCTAAATCCTAGTGTGTGGGGTTGTATCTGTGTTTTCCCGTGGATGGACTGGCAGTCTGTCCAGAGTGTACCCTGTCTTCACCCATAGCCAGCTGGGAACATCTCTCGTGCCACACAATCAATAAAGTAAAGGAGATGGACTGCTGCAGAAATTATTTCAGATTCTAGTTTCTAAGGTTGATTTTGTGAAGAAGAAAACAATTTATCAGGACATACTGTTATCCTTTTAGCTAAAACTCAAGAAGAAAATGGAAGTTGCCTGTATTTGCAAGCTATTATGGTATCATTTTACTTCTCCTGTCCCATTGAGACTGTTTTGGGTTGTATGTCGCACCCGATCTACATTTTGACACCAAAGAGTTTCAACCATTTCAACCTCAGGCACAAAAACACCAAATGCATCAGTCATGAACCCATGTGTTTAGAGATTACTCTGTTTAATTTAGGATCAAAAATATGACAATATACAGTACAAGATTTGGATTTATTCAGTATTTCTTGCGTATAAGTTAAAAATACAGTATTTCAGGTAATTTGTCGTCAGAAGGGAATCACAAAAACAATCTCAGAGTCTTTTCCATTTCACATCAACAAATAAGATTAAAAAAAAAAGTCACCAGCTCTCAAACATAACACAAATAAATAGACAATAACACGAGCTGGAGTACTATGAAACTGAAAACCTGACTATAAATACCCTTTGTGTATTTGAAACAATCAGTTGCTACTAGTTTAAAAAAAAAAAAGAGGAAGGAGACAATCCTTTCTTTAATCACTAAAATCATCAGAATGAATATTACACACGCTACATTAATGGCGCTGGGAAGTCTGTTTGGGTCTACCGATACCAACCTGTGAGATTAGGCGTTCAACCGCAAAGCGTTTCGATCTACTATAAGTACGAATTTCCATATAAATACATTTATTATGGCAAAAAGTTATCGCACAGTATGGCTGGTTGAAAGTTTGCTGAAAAAGAAAAAGGTGCTGATATAAACAAAATGGGTTCATTTCTTTTCTTTTCCTAATCTGTCAAAACAAATGGCACTCCTTTAAATGAGTAAATAGATGCAGCAAGCCCCTGCTGACCCCCCTGTCTTCAGGCTAATGACATTTGATAGTGCCACACAATAATAGAATACTAAAAGCGTGCTGTTTAGGCTTGATGGAATTTGATCTTTTTTGATGTTTTGTAAATAGTGAAAAGACTGAAAGATGTATTGAAATACAGGACTTCACAGAAAAACGTATGCTGTTCAGGGTATTCAATAAATGTAAATTAAGCGATGTTGATGGATGTTGTAGAAGCATGGAGAGACCGAGGTTCTAGTAAACAACTTCACTATATGGACCAACTATGAAATGAAGAAAAGATCAAATTCAGTCTGATATCAAACACACATTTCTCATTCTCATGCTGTTACTTCATCCAAACAAAGATCACTGCAAATTGTATTTCTACAGTTTAACAAATTCAAACTGCAGCTGCATTCATATGTGGTGGATATGAACGCTGTCATCCCATTTGAAAATAAAATTTTTCGTATCAGTCATATGGAGATATGGAGCAGTAGGGCCCAATTACAAATTAAGCCACAAATTAAAAAACATATGATAATGTAAGAAGCAATGTCAAAAAGGAATAGAGGATAAGTTCATCAGGGAGCACACTGGAGATGAAAATTAATGTTGCCTGACAGATGATCCAATGTCAGTCGTTGCCATTTCTTTATAGTTACTAGTTGGAGACTTTTAATTGTGACGGTGAGTGCAATAGCACGTCTCACACGCCAGTGAAATACATGCATATTTCAGATTGATTGAATTTGTTAAATTCATTGAAACATTAGGTCCTAAAGGTTTGTCTTTGTACCAAATGTACCAAATAAATGCCATAAATTCCATTTTATATTTTTACATGATGATGAAGATGTGGCGATAACGCATGCACATGCCATTAAGGCAGATAATTCAGCAAAGGAAAATACTACTCCATAACTATAGGACTGATTAAAAACCATGGGAACTACATTTTTCGGATAACCTTTGAAGTCGGTGTCACTTGAGGTATACTTATCATTGAGCTCAACTCTTTCCAGCGTGTGTGCATCTAAAGCTATGCACATAAAGAACAGAAATTTGTGTTTGGTAGGACTTTTCTTTGTGGTTACAATGCTTTAACAACACTGGTAAAGACTGATCGTCTCCTTTTCAAATGGCAGCATATTTGTGGTGGACATCCATTTGTGGGATGAACAGCAAAGCTGAAAATACGAGATGTGCCCATGAAATAGCAGCCAAATCTCCTGAGCCAAAGCCACCATCTACTCTTTGCTCTTACGACTGATTCTTGAGCTCTGCTGCTCATTCAACAAATGCATCTTTACAAATGTGGCTCCATTCATAAGAGAAGTAAAGCCATTTTGCGGTGTGTATCAGTGTGAAATATTTGCAGTTATTTTAAACTTAGCCTTATAATCCAGATCATACTTTTCAGCAATGGAAAGTCAAAGCTATGGTTCACCTATTAGTCATACTCCCACAAGTCAGTGAATATCTCAGTTTGTGCAGCAGTGTGTCAAATATGTCTCAAGAAGAGAAAACAAGAGCGACCAAAAGCGACTCCACATATAGCCTCTGCAGCAGTATCCCAGTTTTACAACCAAGTGATGGCATACATAAACATACCTCTACATCTCTGGGATTTTTTTGTCTCATCTGGCACCCCTAAAGCAATCAGACAGAACAGTTTCGCTTACTTTATGCGCTTCACCGAAGCACTGACCTCCAGGATTTTTACAGCTGTAAACACAGCTCCTCCAGGACATCTTACATTTGGTTATTATTTCAGAAGACACGCTGCACAGAGACGATTAGTGCTGCGAAGGCACAACGAGGAGGAAAATATCCACAACATCATTATTGAGGTCATATTAAAAACACATTGGTGTAAGGTTGTTCAAATACGCACCAAACGAGCAAAGTTTGTGAATTTGTTTCCAATTTGTCTTTATATATCCGACCTGCTTTTGCTCGTCGAGATTCACTCGTATTTACAACATTTCTGTCAGCATAAATAAGGTAAGACAGGTGCTGTCTGGAGTGATGGTAATGCCCCTCGGGGGGTTGTTGTAGCTCCAAGTTATATTTTGTACATACGCAGATGTGTTGGAGGTGGTTCACATCCTGCTGCAGTGCTCCGTGTGATGTGGACCTCGGTCTCTGAGTGGCATTAAGATGAGAGGATGATGTTTAATCTTTGAGCAGTTTCTTTAATGACTTTCAAATGAGTGCATAAATCATACTTTCCTGCAATTTCTAGTTTTTTTTCTTTTCTTTTTTTTTTTCCTGAATCGTCAGATTCCTGATCGCAAGTTTGTGCATTACAGATGGAAATGTATTAATTAGACAGCCTGGTGTATAAAAGTGTGTGCAGTATCTCGACAGGCATCACCGCCTGCCTTGACAAAGTGAAGAGGCAGACTCAAAGCCGGCCTTTCGGGGGTGAATAACAGTGGCAGTTTTTGAAGGTATCTTTCCCCATGTCCCCCCATAGCTTTCTCTTTGCGTCATCTATTGTCTGGGTTTCCCTTCCTTTCTGTCTTTCTCTCTGAGTTGGTGATGCACTGATATCTGTTGGCAGTGGATGTGGGGGCCCTCCTCACTGTGCTGCCTCAGACTTGTGCCCCGTGGTGCGTCCTCGCATCTCACAGTGCTTGTGTTCTCCTTCTCGTTCGTCTCGCTCTGCCTCCCACCCATCCTGCGAGGATCTCTTCTGCTCTCCCTTCTCACTCCCTGAAGACACTGCATTTAATTAGAATTGAACTGTCAACACAAAGCTCCTCTGACTGAGTTTACCTCACCTCTGACTCATTTGACCCCATGCTCTCTTGCACTTGCCGTCTCCCTTCCTTCCTCTGTAATTGGTCGCAGCATACCGAAATCTCTTGGCTTTTTTAGCAAATTCTCATTCTGACCAGTTAATCTCAAACTTCTCTTCTGCTGTCCCCCACTCATCCTGTCCAACCTCATAAACATCCTGCTTCCGCTCTCTTGTTTCTCTCTCTTGCAATATTGAGCTCTTAAAAATACCTGCCTTGACCCTTCTTTTTGCCCTCACTTCCTTCTAATTTTATACCCCCCCCCCCCCCCCCCGCCCCCCATCTCCCGTCTCCCGTCTCCCATTCTTTGTAGTCCTGTCAGTGTCTCATAGTGTTCTTGCCAAACTTGTCGCCAAGTTGCTGTATGAGCAGAGCCAGCTCTCCTGCGGCCTGGGACTTCTCCTCCAGGAGCTCGTAGCGGAGGCTGGAAATGTCTTGCTTGATCTCCTTCAGCTCGCCTACAACAAAGTAACACACAGAAAAGAGACACACAGAGAAAGAAGTGAGCAAAAACACAACAATCACAATCGGAGATCTATGCAGATGAGCACTTGGCGACAAGGTCAGGCAGTAGCACAGCCAATAGCACGTGCTCGTGCTCGTGCTCGTGCTCGTGCCACACAGCACTTGTTATACAATGATAGATCCCACTGAGCAAAAAGTGGTCCAGAACATGTCTAAAAGACACCATCTCTAGACATCCAGAAGACGTCCTCAGAGGGGCCAGAATGAAAGTTTTTTATACGTCTTTCTTGGATGTCGTATGGATGTCTTTTCCGGACGTCAATATTTGACATCCAGAAGACATCCTCAGAAGAGCCAGAAAGAAAGTTTTTTTATACGTCTTTCTGGGACGTCGTATGGACGTGAATATTTGACATTCAGAAGACGTCCTCAGAAGAGCCAGGATGGACGTTTTTTTTTTAGACATTTTTCTTGGACGTTTTATTCACGTCTTGTCTGGATGCCGTATGGATGTCAGTGAAAATATGTTGCAAAAGAGCGAGGGCAGGTCATCAGTCTTATGGTAGCAGAGATACAGGAGTAATTTAGCATTACCATTTATCATCACATGCATATTTTTGGATGGTGGGAGGATACCAGAGAACCCTGAGGAAACACATGCACACACAAGTTAATTCCATAAACACCATCAGATGGATTTAAACCCATGATCTTCTGTCTGTAAAATAAGTGCTCTAACCATTGCGCCACTGATAAAACCTTTAGTCATGAATATAGCTGTATTCATCAGATGAAAGGTTATCAACGTAGTTTCTCCACAGAGACTTGAAAAGTTCAATGCCTTGTGACCAAAACAAGAAATGGTCATAACTCAGATTGTGCATTCAACTTCACATGCTGCCCCCTCTTGCCTGTCATGATCTACTTCCCTCATTACTTTATTGACAAATCAATAATTATACAGGTAGTTGGTCTTCACAAACAACTTGTGACCTGCCTTTCTCAACTAATTCTGCGTTTCTAAGATGTAAATATCTTTTATAATGTCCATCATTTCTATGACGTCTGTCAACTAGTTCTGGCTGTCAGATGGACATCCAGATTACGGCCTGTTTAATATGCCTATTTTCAACTAGTTCTGGCTGTCAAATAGAGGTCCAGATTACGGGCTAGTTAAAATGTCTATTTTCGACTAGTCCTAGCTCTTCAATAGACGTCCACATTACGGCCTGGGTGGACAGACGAATGTGTTTTGGATGTGTTTTGGATGTGTTTTGGACGTGTTTTGGACGTGTTTTGGACGTGTTTTGGACATCTATGGACGTTGCTTGCTCAGTGGGATGGTAAGTATTCCAGCACGGCCTCATCTTACAATTGATTTTACCCATGCAGACACACACACATTGACACCAACACTTGTCCAGTCAATTCCCTTAAGCACCCTGAGCATGGAATGACAGAGTGGAAGCAGTTCTTAATGAAGACAGAATTATTACCTTCATTGACTTCATCACTTTCTCTGTCCACTTGAGCTTTCAGCACGTACCGCTTAATCAGGCGCTTCATAATCTTCTACGGGAAGAGGAAAGCAGAAGGTTACATAGCGAGGACGCGACAAGGTGACATGCTCAACTAACGTGATGAATAAACGTATCTAGTTAAAATTTGAAGTGTCTGTACTTTTGCGTGCGTCTGCATTGTGTGCACACGCGGACTAAACTAAGTGAACAGTATAATAGCTCCATCTCTCTGAGATGAGATGCCAGAGACTCAGAATTAATCTCTGGCCAATAGGGACGTCCTGCAGCTGCTGGCACAGTTCGCTCGCTGCGTGCAACTGCTGTGGATGAGGGTCGATACCTGTCACCACTCATACAGCACACATACAAATGACTAATCTTGCTGTTGAGAGTGTGGAATGGGAAACGCACACAACATGGGAATTGTGAGACAAAGGTGCACTCAACCTCCAAAGGAGGTATGATTTCCCTCTGGGTAAAGGTGAAGAGCAGTCTCAGGAAGAGAGACTCCCTTCGCTCATCTCCGATACTTTGAGCTCATTTATTGAAGCGCCTCGCGTTCGATTTCCCCCAAACAGCTCATTAAGAGATATTTTCAGCCTCTCCCTGTTGTTCTCCTTTTCTTTTCACCACTTCATTCGAGTCGATGCCCTTCTATCCAAACTTGTTAAATTCTTTCTTCTCTTTCGTCTCTGGCCAATCTCCCTCACACCTCCTCACCTCAGTCTCTTGCATCAGTTTCTCCTTATGTGTCCTTTCCTCCTGTCCTGTCATCCTGTCAACACACTCCAGCCTTCCTCACTCCCCGACTCCCTATATCTCTCCTTTTTTTTCCTGTCTAATGTTACTCAGCCTGTGAGGTTCTCTGTCTCTCATTGCATTCTTCCTGTTGGCTCCGTCAAATGTTAAATTCATCTGTGTTACAACCTGTGTTTCTGATTCAGCCTCCGTCTTACCTGGTATCTCGTTGGGTGTTTTTGAGATTTTCTCTGGGTGAAATCTTCTCCTGGTCGCGGATAAGACCTGAAGCGTTCATCCTGTAACAGACGGCAGCCCAGAGTTACCCTCGCATTTCATGGCTGAGCGGTCTTGTAAAATGGAAGAATTTGAAACAGGTGTTAAAAGGGGCAATATATTGGCACAACAAAACAACAATGAAAGGCAGGACTTGGTGTTAGTGTCTGAGGCTCGTATGTCTTCAGAGAGAATGCAATAAGATTCGACAACATCACTTGACCCGAGTGAATCTTTATTAGCTTACTTCCAGATGCCTCCCACGTCCATGACCTTGCTTTGTAGCATGTGTGCCATTTTGACACCGTGGTGCAAAAATGAGTTTTCATTCAAGTGTGGACTCATACTGCTTCACTACAGCGTGAGCACTAAACGCTGCACAGACACGGACAGCTATCATTGTGATAACTTATTACTGGAAAACTGGTAAATGAAAAACAAACAATATCCATCTGCCCCAGAACAATTGTCAAGCTGCAAATGTTGAAATTAGTAAAATGTTTTTGTATTTCTATTTTGATCATTTGTTCTTGAACCAAATACTTTTTTTTCAGGATATGTTTTAAAATAATAAACAATCTGTCCATCCATCCATCCATCCATCCATCCAGTTCAGAGTAGGAAGACGATGGAGTCAATCCCAGTTATTTATGGGTCGAGGGAAGAGTCAGTCCATCACAAAGCAAACACAAAGAGATGACAACCACACACACACTCACATTCACACTTATGGGCAATATAAGGTAATCAATTAACTTCACATGCATATTTTTGGACAGTGAGAGGAAAATACAAGCACTGGAAAACCCATGCGCACACAAGGATAAAATGCAATCTCCATGGAGAAAAATAAAAGCCAAACTAGTATTTGAACCCATGACCTTCTCACTTTGAGGTACTTTGACCTGAAGGAGCAAATTCTCTTATTTGATCACATATTCATGTGCACACAGTGAATTTAGGGTTCACTGACTTGCTCGAGGACACTTTGCCACAGAGTAAAATTGGGGACCAAGCTATGGGATTGGAAAAGACTGACTACGAGCTGAATGTTTTCTACATTTGGGGTCTGTTTCATAAAGCTGTGCTTACTACAGTAGACATACATATAAATAGAACTGTGAATGTGACAATTCTCAAGTTTGTTCAGTGATTAGTGGTTTTCAGCATTCATTTACTCTCTCAATGTAATAATGAAATTCTTGAAAGCGTTTTTTTCCCTTTGCAGGAAAACTCCACTGCTGTAAACAACATGCACATATTATTTTTAAGGCTGTACAATATCGCCTACTGCAACAGTTAATTACAAGCTATAAAAAAAGGCGAATAAATGTTGTTTCCCCCCCCTCCCAATCCATCATTACAATTTCTGAAGGCTTTGCTCAGATGGCATCTACTGATTCATCTCCATGTGAGAGTAAGTGGACGTACCTTTTATGCAGAAGTTTTCCAAAGGCCAACTGCGATGCTTGGATCTCTTTGTAGTGTTGGGAACTGCCAGCTCTTCCCTATCAATAACTCGCTTTGTTGCCTTCTGCCGACTCTATTAAACATATACTCAATTCCTCTGCTTACGTTTCAGCAAGAAATTAATTGTCCTAACTGCTGTGAATATATGAAAGGCAAATTCACCAAAGGGACCAAGCAGAACTTATGGTCCTCAAGCAGGAGAATGCAAATACACACACACACACACAAACCCACACAGTCAAACAGCACAAACAAGTAAACGTACAAACATTTCCTGAATGAACATGTAAAGTTCAAATTTTTTTTATATGAATTCCAAACGTTAATTAAAATACATTACCAGTGGCTGAGTTATTTCCCCCCTCCAACATTCCAGTCATTAAAATATTTCACTGAGACGAACTTTGCTATCTTCAGAAACATATGTTGCTTTGAAAGTAATATAATTAGCTTTACCTAATTTAAAGGATAGAGAAACACTCACCATGCAATTATTCAGAAAGACCATGTTGCCTTTCTCACATCTCACTTGACATTTCCAAAGCCGTACAGTGTTCCAGTCAGAGCCTACATATCGATCGCCGGCTGCACGTGATTGGCCGTTCTGTGCTGCACAGAAGTTGAGGTGTTCACAGAGGCAGCAGGGTGTAACCCGTCTTGTCCCCGTGTGAAACCTGCCAAAGCATTTGAGCGGACGCAGGCAGAGCCAATGGCCTGACTAATAGCCTCGCTGAGGTGCTGTGTTGAGCTGTTTGAGCTGAGGGATCAGACAGGGGGAACGTCTGCAGACAAGTGCTGCACTCACATTGATTCCCCATTAAATGGTCTGTCTTATTTTCTTCATGCAAGTCTTTCTCTTCATCACACCGATTTTATTTTGATTGACGATCGTTGAAATGGAGACAGCCGTAAAATTAATGCTTTGGTAGGATCTTAGGCTTACGGTGTGAATGTCTGCCAATTTTGGGGTCATAACCTGAAAACTATTTTAATGCACTCATAGGTCATGACATTTAGTGTAATAAAGATTGTGTCCTCTGACAAACTACTGACAAAGACCTGGAGAAAAGATTGTTGTCGCTGCAGGTCTATATGTGAATTCAGGAGTTTAACTAAAGCCACATATAAATAAACATTATTTACAATGAAGTTGCCTGACAAAACCTTAAAAAAAATAGGTAACAGATAAGTTCTCCCCAGATTAGTCAATAAGAGGACAATTTAGATAAAATATGTACAAAAGCATAAGTGCCAAACATATAGCTGACAGGTCATAATCCCCTGGTGGGACAGTTTCATCTTGGATGTCGTTGTGAGGGATTAAAATTACAGAGAAGATGACAACTTCAGTTTTTCCAAAAAAGGCAAGTTTTCTGTTCAGTCCACTGTTTGTTGCACTGTTTTCGTAAAACATGAATATTACACAACAATAGAATCCAGAACCGAACAGCAAGATGTGCAAAGTAATTATCTTTTTGCAAATGGAATTACATTACCATCAAATGCATAGTGTGAGGATGAGATTGTGAGAAAAAGTGCACTGAAGGCTGCAAAAACAATGCAGTCTGAGAAACAATAGCCTTCTGCCAACATAAGATTGAATGATCATGCACTAACAATGAGAAATTCACTTTGTATTTGTGTGTTCATAATACGTTTTGTAGAAAAGGCATTTTCAGAATGTTCTGTTTTCTTGCACATAAATAAAGGGAAAACAATTGGATTTGCTGGTATATGAAGGCCATTGTGTTGTTTTATTGGCCAGGGTTAGATTGAAGTACGTTGGATTTGGCTTGGAAACTAAATTAAGTTTTACACTCCTGCATGAAAATCATACAAGTGATAAAGTAAAACCCATTCTTAGAAAGTGGAGATTTTTCTGGAGACTTACACTTCGTGGTACCACTTTCATACTTTAAATGAGATACAAAAAGTACCTGTTATGCCAGTTATTAAACACTAACTTAATTACAACTGCATAGTTCCTTCAAAATGCAAGAATGTTTGAAACAAAGTACACATAGAAGATTAATATAATTAAAAAAAAAACATCATTGTGTATCATTCTGTTCTCTCTCTGAAATCCCTTAGTTTGGAAAATGAAAACTTCACCCATTTGCACCAATATGAAATACAATCACCTCATTCGTTGATGGGCGCCTTTACAAAATTATCAAATCTGACTCAGTTTATGTAGTTAAGAAGTTACTGACACCAACCTTGGCCTGTGAATTCAGCATGCCCATCTCCACCTCATTGTTGTGGCGATGGCCATTGGCCTTGCAAAGGCGTATCAAGCAAGACTTAATGCGGAGGACCAAGTAGTAGAATGACTTCGGGCTGGGGACCAGGTTGAAGGGAGCGGGTAGGGTGCGACCCTCATCAAAGTATGAGAGCCATAACTTGGCTCGGGCAAACTTCCACTCCACATCGGCATCCTCCTGCAGAGACAGATAGGGAGTGTCAGAAAAGTTACCACAGGGATGACTGGCCGGTGGCGGGCAAGCGTTCACAGCGACGTCCCTTTTTGATCCTTTGATGTCTGCGCTTCTTATTATTGTGAAGCAGAATTCACCAAGTGTTGGACTGGGCATCCTCTCATAGGGAACGTTAAGCTGGGTTCCGACTGTCGTGAGACAGGGTAGTTTTATTGTACTGAGGACGTGTTGTTGTAATAGTAATCTGACAGAGGGTGATGAATGTGTGTCCAAAAATACTTATTACTGTTCATACAAAATCCTTTCAACACATTTTGGGTTATTTTGCACATGTTTCTTGTTTTTTTTTGTGTGTAGATTTTTGAAAGTGTCACATTTTCAAGTCATGTTGTTCCGAATGACCTCTATATTTAAACTGTCATGATTCACATCACATTTAGTTTGTGTTTACTTTATGCCAGATTTCATGGCAAAGTATTTGTTCACTTTCATGTCTCATTTAATGTCTGGGTTTTTTGTGTACTGCTGCATGGTGGTGGAGAGGTTAGTGTTCCCACTGCAGAAGTTTAATTGTAAAAGTCTGTCTGTGAAGAGTTGCATGTTCTGTGTGTGTGGGCTTTCCCCAATTGCTTCACATTTTCTTCTGCAGTCCGCATACATTCATTTAAAGCTGACTAAAATAATTCAGTTCAATTCAACTTTATTTATATAGTGCCAAATACAATAAAGTAATTTCAGGGCACTGTTACAGTGAAACCAAACATTGTTGGTTGAAAGTTACACTCTCTGTTTTCTGTTAAAAGCACCTAGAAATGACTGTGTTGTATCTGGTGCTATATGAATAAAGCTGAATTGAATTGAATTGAATTGAATTCTTGTCCTTATTAACAGTATTAATCTCTCTCTTTCTATTGAATGGCCATCTCGTTCACATACCTCTATCTCCTGATACGAACTGTTGATCATAGCGATGAGCATGTTGAGGAGAACGACCACCATTGTGACATTGTAGACTCCGTACAGCACATAACCAATGTTCTCTATGAACTTGTGGTTGTATTTCAGCACCACGGAGATCACCTCAGACAGCCCGAAGATTGACCAGAAAAGAGTTTTAAAACTTTCCTCGACCCTGCAAGAGAATTAAATACAATCACATGGCAGTGCTTCCACACATAGAAGCTCAATGCACTAACAGATAAGTGTTCATTGAGTTATACATATTTACACATGCAAGCACATGAAAGGCATTTTAATACCGTGGGATTCATGAGGTGGCACTGATGAAGTACTTGATGAGTCATGTCCAATTTGAACACATTATCTATTTTCTGCCTCTGTCTCACTGTTGCACATCCACTTGCTATTACAGGCATATACCACCAACACATGCATGAAACAGATCTGAAATAGCAGTAAGTGACTCGGCTCGAGCATTGAGACCCCTTGGTTCATAAAACTCAGTTCATTAAGTCTGCATTGCAGTCCTGGGTCAACCTTTCTGAAAAACATGCTGAAACGTCACTACGATTATTGGAAAAGCAATAATGGTTTGTTTACTTTGGAATGAAGTTTTGGGGATGTTCAGCGTGTCCATTGGTTTATTCTAAATATTTGAATGACGTTTTTTTCAAAAATTTATGCTGGCCAAATTACTTTCTTTACTTTATATTATTCTTTCTGAATGTTACTCTGAATTAAATATCTCACTATTGCAAATGCAATATATGCAGTTCCTAAGCTTCACTCGCATTTCCCCTTTGCATTTACATATTGAATGATAGCACGGCTAATGTTTCATTCAGACCTATAGGGTACTTTCCTCCTGAAATCCACAATCAAATCTCTGCCTGAAGGATCATCTGACACTTAACTCAGTGTGTGCTTTTGTGCCGGAGGGGCCAAGAAAGACGAACCAGAGTCAGAAAAAACAGCACAAGGCTCAGAGACCTGTGAACATTGACATTCAAGTACATGTCTGTTGTTAAATATTCCATGAGTGGCAAGCATGAGCTTGAGATGACAGAGAGGGGGCTTCGTAGGGAAGGAGGCGCTGCCTGGCTGAATTGCTGGAGGGGCTGGGGGCATGGAGAGACTGTGGGGAGAGAAGATCAGTGAGCTCCTGGACTGGAGAACTGTCGGTGTCTTCCAAATTATCCTCTTTTAAAGGGATGTAGCTTCCCTGGCAAACAGACAGCGAGGTGATGGCACACGGAGTGAAGAAACACTCACATGCATAAAAAAAAACCCCCAGACAGAAACAGACACAGGAATAGAGTGTTCTTTCCTCTGTCTCGAAGAGAAACAAACAGAAAGACCTTTCTTGGCACTTCAGCTTCAACCTTTCCAAGAAGAAACCCTGACACGCTCGTCAACATTCAACACTTGATCTGGATGTTATTCATTGTGTATGATTTGCTTAACTCAAATAAATGGGCTCTAACAATATAGTCTGTCAATGTCTCAACAGATTTAATTGCATAGTTCATACAAATGCGTGGCAGTCAGCTTGGTAAAAGAAACCAAGCTGACTTCGAGATGCTGGCACGCAGTCTCTATTGGCTCTGCTGAACACAAGTGGGAAGACCTCATATTTATTGCTTCTGAACTCGAGAAAATGAACCATTGATTTGGTCCTCAAACATGCAATCACATTTAGTCAAAATGTCCGCATGAGCGGAGGCAATCAATGTAGATGATTTGAATTCATAGGGTACACAGAACTTTGTGCCGAGTGTTCAGTATTAACATGCTAAAGGAGGTTCAGAAGGTGGCATTCTCCTGGGAACTGCTTTTGCATTTACTTTCCGCATCCTCGCAGACTGCTGCTCTGGTTGTTTGAGACAGACATAGACTGTAACTGTGATTACTGCCATATGCATGAGAGAACATACTACACTATAGCTGCAGCTGCTGGCTATTATAACTGTTGTGGAAATGTGTCAGAGAATTTCAATGCCAGATTGGATGCATGCAGTAATCTGACATGGCTTTTCAGACTGAACTTTACTGAAGCCTTTACATTTCTGAAATCCAATAGAATACGGCACCAGCTGACATCTCAGATAAAGGGACACTGGGTTTACCTGTGCTTTCATGGCTCCCAAGAGTATTCAAGGATAACAGCTGTAGAGCAATTATAGAAATGCACACAGGGTTCCACTACAAAAGTGGCCAAAGTTAGAGTAATATAATGGCCATATGTCACAGCTTGTTCTGAATGGAGAAATGGCGGTGACATATGACATGTAAAATCTCAAATCATTTCTCCTTTCTGTAGAAAACTCTTCAATTAATCCAATCCAGCAAATCTTTATTGCAATGGAACACAAGAGGTGACAATGTTTTTTTCTTATTACCGAATAGTTGTTTGTAATTGAAGTACTTCTGCAAAAATATGACCGCAGTTACTGATATGTGGGGAAAGAAACTCTTGCAATATTGTTAATGTCTAATTCGACTCGCTTAGTAGTGAAGACATGGGTGTTATTATTGTGTTGCTGTGACATGTTCCCCAAGCTATTACCATTATTTGGGTCAGTCAAATGGCTGATTCAGTTATTATATTCAGCTGAAGTTTGACCAGGGAAGGTGAGCAATATTCTGCATGTTGTTGGTTCTGAAAAAAATGAATTAATGAAGCAATTACAATGAGAAGAGGTTTCCACAAAACAGCTAGGTTAAAATACAAACAGAGAGGAGCAGACTGCTATTATGATATAAGCTTGTGTTTGTTAAATGTAGCTGCTGAAACACTCAGACGTCAGTGATGCCATCCATCCAACTTGCTGTAGTTTTCACAAGATATAGAAATGTTCATGATTACATATTTCAGATTACTCATTTTTTAAAGCCCAATAACAGTGAGATTCCTGAAAATGGTGTTAGAAACATCTTTTGGCCTACATTAGATTTTGACTGTCATCAGAAACAAGCAAGATAGTTGACAGTTGCCAACTAAATTAAATCTGAATATTTTTGTCATTCTGAAAACCAAAACTCGTTACCTGGGTCAGATTGGAAGAGACAATTGATGACAGAGTACAATCTGTGGTAAACCATGGTCCCCTTGTCTTCAGGAGAGCAGGTACCTGGACTGGTACATGCATCAGGCTCCTCTGTCAAAAACTGTTAATCTACCCACCCGGACATAGACAATTCAGGCCGACTGCTGTCTCTATCAGTTACTTGTGTTATTGTGCAACTTTGGTGACATGCCACGAAGTCACACACTAACACAAGCAAACTAATTGAGACGCCAGTGGACCAGCAGGTCCCCTGTTTTGGCAGATAAAATGACTGTTTTTGTCAGTGGAGCCGGGTGGCTTCAAAGACAGAGTTCTAACAGCTTTAGTTCCCATTTATAAAGGATTGTCTGACAGCAGCAGCAAGAACCGTCTGATTATAGCTGGGACTGACACTTATCTTTACAAGTTTCCCTCGCTTAGCTGTTTGCACGTTGTCTTCTCTGAAGTAATGAACTACTGCCCACAACAGCCCAACGCAACCCTATTTCAAATGTTCACAACTGTTGCTTTAAGGCACGAAGCACAATCAAAAATGTGTGTTTGGTATGGACATTTAATGAAAACATGCAAGAACATCAATGACCAACTGACTCAAGTGACTTTTTGAATTATGGCTCACAAACATCAACATACTGCTGAAGAAAGAACCATGCAGCGAGAGACTGTAAACACTGTTCTTGTTTTTCCAGTTTATTTTTCCCCCCAATGGCATTGGCAAAGGACACTGTTTTCAGACTAATAGCAACGGGGAAGGCTGTCTCCAACAATACCATCCCTCACTCACTATTCTCATCACACACATCCGCAAGCCTATCTTACAATCAGATGAGTGGAGGAAGGTGATTTTGGTGGACTCCTCTTGAAATCCTGTTATTGGGAGCCTTCCCTCTTTTAATAATGTCTCGTCACTTATCTGAAGGTTCTCTTCCAAGATAAAGATGCTTTCCCCGTGGCTTTGAAATATGAAACGCATCAAAATAAAGAGAACAATTATCTGGTCTCGATTACGTTATATCCCAATTATCTTTCAAATCAAATTATTCTTCAAATCAGTCTTGTGGCTCACTTTCCAACCACAGTGAAATACTCAGTTGATTTACATTCTCGTGTCCCCAAAATGTGAATGTAGATAATGATGAAAGGCTTTGTTCCGGCCTACAGTAATGTGCCATCAAACCACACAACGGGCGGAACAAATGTGCGTGCGTGCGCGCGCACGAGCACACACACGCGCACACACACACACGCGCAAAATTATAATAACATGTCGTCACACAGCAGACTATTTATATTCACAGTTCATCTGCTCACACCGATTGTTAGTTTTTACCCAAAAAAATTTCAAAAAAATGTGTGTGATATTTATGTGTTGGCAGAATTAGTGGCTCCACCTTAAAGCACCACTCCATTTAACCATGTAAGTATACAGCATATGTATTTTACACCTCAGCTTTATTTGTATCACACATACAGACAGAGCAGAGGTTCTTGTTCCTCACTGCATAATGCTGATGTATGGGCCGCCAGTACCATTGTGCATTGCCATTTGTTTTGCTTGCCTAGTTTTCTGCTTATTTAATTCCTCGGAATGTGCGTGAGATGCCTCTCAGGGAGGACGTGCAATTATGGAAAATTTCAAATGTGTCTTTAGAGATCAGGAGAATGGATCAATTTGAATTTGTGTTTCACCATCATTGGCTAGGACACAGGTTATGTGTCTATAATACAATAGTGTGTTCCTGAGATGGATGCGGTGCCTGATGCTCTGGATAATGGAAGATGTTTTAACAACATCGAGCATCCTCTTATTTCATCTCAGAATTGTGTGTGTGGCGGTTTGCGGGTATGTGTGCATTTTGTAATGGAATAGTACAACAGGCCGTAAATCAGTGGGGGAAGTCAACAGCTGGAGAGGGTGATAGCCTGTATGATATTATCTGTTATTAAGACTGACAGCTTCCAAAAGGCGAAGTGAGATGCTGAATGACGCACACGAGCATTAACTATGTTTATATGGGTAATATGCATAGACATCTTGCAGACTGACATTTACCTTTAAGCCACGACTACTTGCCTAACCATAACCTAATCCTAACAGAGTGACCTTGAACCCAAACCTTTATTCATTTTTCCAAAAGTGGATTTCCATTTTTGTCCCCATTGTGCCAATCATTCCCAAGTGTCTTTCCGTTATTTCCCACTTACTGCAGTTTTTTTCCCACCATAAACCAAGCCACCCCCCTAAAATCTAATATAATGCAAGTTGTTTTGTTTTTTTTCCTTTTTTGCCAAAATAAATTGAGTCCACACAATACTCAATGAGAAATACTGTATGTTCCCAAATTATAAGGTACTCTTCCTCACACAGACACTTACAGCTGCAGGACACTGTCAGGAAATAGCTGGGTCCCTGTTCCTTTCTCGCTCTCTCGCACTCTCTCTCTCTCTCTCTCTCTCATGCCACATTCAACATGATGTGCATCTTTGTATGTGTGTGGGAGACTGGTGAGTCACCTCCACTATGCCAGAGCAGTCCAAGCCTAATCGCCGACAGGCCCAAATCAACCTCCTTGCCCCAGAGACATGCTCTCTGTCTGTCTCCATCTCTCTAACTTTGCGTTTCATGTTTTGCGGCTGTCGTTTTCAACCCATCTTCCCCTCAACGATCATCACCGTCTCTTACTTGGCTGCCTCGTCTCGCACCCATTTTCTCGTTATATTCCCATCGCCACTGCTTTTATATCTTCGTCAACATCGTTTTCCCTGCCTCACTCTTGCTGTTCCCATCTTTCAGCCCGACAGCTTTTAGCCATTTCTGTCACTCACTCTCATGCTTCCCCCTCTTTTCATCATCTTTTCTCCACATTTTATATATATATATATATATATATATATATATATATATATATATATATATATATATATATATATATATATATATATATATATATATATATATATATATATATTCCCTTTGTTTTTATACTGGTCAAATGTAAATATAGCTTATCGCTAATGGCTGCTCCCACTCTCCTGCTCTCCCCCTTTCCCTATGCCCTTCAGTCATTAGCAAGATATTAAATTCAGTTTCTCGATGGCTGCTCCTCCCATCTCCAGCTGACAGACAAGTGGTCTGACAGACAAATATAGATGAAAAGTCTTTAAATATTAAATCGAGTTTAACTTTCTGTTATAACAGTGGAGCTGTAACCATGGTGAAATCTGGGTGGAGCCGTGCCTACCTAGGCTTTTAATGAATGAATGAATGAAAGATGAATGCGGCTCCCAGGAGATGGCCTTGTGCGTGCGTGCGTGCGTGCGCGCGCATGTGTGTGTGTGTGGGTGCGTGTGTGTGTGTGTCTGAGAAAAAGAGGCGTAAAAAAAGGAAAATGCTAAACAAAAGGGAAATTGAGCACTAAACCGGTGTGTGTCTGTTTATGAGTGTGTGCATGCCTGTGTGACAGACAGTGGGAATGAAAATGAGGCAGTAAGTGAACAACGCAAAAGAGCTGCCAGTGTGTGTGTGTGTGTGTGTGTCTTCAGGCAAGCTGTGAGAGAAATCTTATTAAGCAGGGAATACAACACCACAAGATGAGCAATTAAGAGTGTTTTGATAGCGAATCAAGCACGACAGCAACCTTTTTTTTATTTGCCTGCTCCCTCTGTGTCGGTCTTTTTTCTGTCAGTGTTATTCTGTGTTGTATTCAGCTTTTCTTGTTTTTTTCCTTTTTACAAATTTGAATAACAATTTTGACCATTCCCTTTATTTCTTGGCTATGTTCAGTCACGGTAAACTAATGAACTTCTCTCCAGAACAGCACTTTGAATCCCACAGCTTCACAAGACTCGCTAGAATGAAGATACAAATGCCCACGATTGTGCATCCCATTATCTAAATTGATTATTTTGGGGACAAAGCCAACTGGAAAATATTTATGCATTAGTCAGTTTTGTTCTCAAAGTATTGCCCTGTGTGACCATTGATTGAGACAAAGAAGGAACATGGCCATACTTTTTAAAGACAAGCTGTATGAATGGTCAGAAACTTTCAGCATCTATGACGACTCTTCCGCTGGACACCGGGAAAAACTACAGACCAGTGATGCTGCTGATGAGGTGAAAGACACACCATTTCTGTAAACATCTGGGATGCTTAGAGCATATATCAATTAAAGAGTAACAGCTACCACCTAACTAGATAATGAGACAGCAATGATTCAATTTATTGATTTTGGTACTTTGGATTTGACTTGTCTGCACAATGTGCAGGCTGGTCATGCAATGGATAAATATATTTCAATGTAACGATGAATAAAGATACTGTTTAATCTTGAAAGACAATTCCACTTATTTATGGCATTTGAATCATCTTAAATACACATCATTTAAAGTTTTTCTTTTAAACTAAACTTCATTGAAAAAGTTACAATATACTGCTCCATAACAACACAAAAACTAAATTTCTCATTACATTACAATGTATTTTTTATCAACTGCTTCTTAAATCAATGAATTGGACAAACTGAAGTGGGAAACTAACTAACTGCTCGTCCTTTACATCTGGCCTGTTTGTGAAACTCAGGTTCTGGAGGGCCACAGCTCAACAGTACGAGTTCAACAGAATGCCTGATTATGAGCTGCTCATTGCAACATGCCGTGTTGAGGCAGAGAGACATGGAAACATGCAGGACGGCGGCCCTCAAGGACCAGAGTTTGACACATTTGCTTTAGAAGATGAAGGAGAGGTCAGTGCTTCAGATTTGCTCCATTAGATTCAGGAACACTATCTTCCTCTGATGTTGCACGCCTTTCTGCTCTTACTCCATCTGGGAGATCACATTAAGTCAATAGAAGGAAACACAGAGCTGGACTCCTGATCCGGTTGACCCTGCACTACTTGATGCTGGTAGAAATTTGGCAAGAAGCTCAAACAAAGAGTAATATTTTTCCATGTTTGCATTTTGTTCTAACTTCCTTTATAGGAGGAAAAGTGGTTTGCAAACGTAACACAGCAACTAATGCTCTGCTCAGGACAAGGTATTAAAATTTTCTCTGTATCTCTGCACCAAGGTTGGACGCAGGAAAAAGTGACCTTTGTATTCATCAATTTATTTAGTTGCACATGAGTGCCTGTTTGGAATATTTTATATTTTGTCATTTGACATTTGCACGTCTGAGCCATGCAATTCACATTTTTGTTTATGTGAGATAAGACTAGAATTTAATTAATTGAAGCAGATCAGATCATGAGCCCATGAACTTATTCACTTATAATACTTTTATAGACATCACGTTCTATTGTGAGCTTTAACCTGCCAACATGTTTACAAAGTAAACTGAATGCATTGGATAATATATTTCAGGGCTCCTTCTTTGTATTTTATAATTGTAAAGTAACTAAGAAGACTTTTTTTCCCCTTTACACATGCTGCCACCTAACTCTTCCCTGAACAGTAAGACAATTATCTGATAACTGATTTCAACCAGGCATAATTTGTGAATACAAATAACTTATCAGCATTAGAATAAAAGAAAGTTTGCAAATATAGTCACACACCCTGTAAAGAGTTAAGCCTTGCCAAAAGAATAATTTCCATTGCATTGAATTAGTGTTCTGTGATAATCTAAGTATTATATGTCACCAAGAAATATATTAAAAGCTTGACATCATTTGTAATGATAATGTGGGGAGTTATTTTAACATTTTAAATATCGCTTTTAATGCAAGCATTAGAATTCAACAGTCAGTGCTGGCCACACAGCGTGAGTGAATTCTTTATTCTGTAACTTTTGGGTCTCTTTTCACTGTGCCTGACTTGGCTTAATCATAATGGCGTTTCCCTTCCTTATTTTGACATTTAGATGTGGCTGACTGGTAAAGGCTGAACACGACACTTCTGCCTTGCCGTCAGAGTTAATAAATTCTGTCTTTTGTTCACACTTTGACTCTCGGTTCTCTCACCCACCTCTTATCCTCTTTTCAGACCACATCTCTTTCACCACCTGTCTTCTATCCGCCACTCCAGACCCTCTTTAATGCTCATTTAGTTTTTCCTTTTAATCCCCCAATTTTTTTTTTAGACCCCACTTTTGATTTGAACTTCCTTTGTGCATCTTTATCGCGGTTTTTTGTGTGCCATCTTTGACTCTACTATTCTCTTTGCCCTTAAATCCCTGCCCCCTCTGTGTTCACTGACTTTGTTCCTCAGTTTAGTCTCAAATGCCTCTTATCTTTCCTGGATTTTCTTGCATTAAAAGTGTCTCGCATGAAAGACATTGAAGGAATGACACGAAGCAGCACAATGGCATATAAGTTAGGCGAAACACAATGATCATGAGACGCTTAATAAAGAGAGTCGACCGATGGTGGACAAAGCACATCATGATTTCATGCCATTCTTTTCAAATAATGACAGTAAATGTATACTGAGCCCGTTTCTGTCTGTTCTCTGGTTTGTGTGACCTTCTCTCATTCTCTCTCTCTCTTCTTTTTCTTCCTTTGTCTATGTATTTGGCCCATCTCCCGCATTTTGCCTGAACAAAGAACTAAGCCAAAAGCACCGTCCTCTGCGTCGCTCCATGTGGTTCTCTTCTCATCCCTCATTCCCTCCATCTCCCGCTGCCCTCCTCCTCTTCCCAACAGACATCATCGCTTTAGTTTTTCTTTTGCCCTGGTGTTTCACAGTGTAATTTTTTATACTACCCTTATGTACATAGTATGTGCAGGGTCAATGCAATGTTAATTTTTTTATTTTAATGCATTTATACTTCCTTCTTGCCTTACTCTGTGGTGTGTTGCAATGCAGGGCTAACTGGAAAACACAAGAACAGGTCCTTGATGAGTTTGAATCGATCTTTTCAGGGTTTGTTTGTGCATCAAGCGCCTGTCATTGGATATCGCTGAGAGACACTGAGAGCGTCCTTTGTGCGTATCAGCGTACACGCTCCATCTGAAGTGTGTCTGCACATGTGAAACCATAACTGCGTGGGACTCCACAAAGAGCATGTGGCTTGTGTGTGTGTGTTTTTTTTTTAAGTGTGTGAGTCAGAGGTGTCTTCACGCCTCTGGGGATATAGTGCGTGTGGCTATTACTGTTCAGTCTTCATTAAGCCCCATCAAGCTGTGGGTTTATGTGTGTGAGTTTTGCCGCTGCGAAAGATGGTGTTATCTTCCCCAGCCTCACTCTATTATACGCCAATATTCTGCCTTTCGCATCCCTGCCTTTGTACCCCAGATGGAAGGCCCCTCCTGAGGTATCATTACCACATCCACCTGGCTCCTTCTTTAGTTTCTTGAGTCAGAGCTATCAGCAAAACCCTTTCTTCTGCCCTCCATCTAATGCATCCTGTCATATACGAAAAATCACACACTGCCCACACATGCGGAGGTGAGTACAGACACCCATGAAGGCATATGTTCTCTGCATGATGACACGGGATGGGAGATACAGACTTCAAACTGAAGTGACAGCAAAATCAACAAGGCTCATTAAAAAAAAAAGAAAAAAAAGCATCAAGGTGCCACTTCAATGATACATTTATGGAAAAGTTAAATCCTTAATTAAAAATGATTCATACAAGCAAACAACGTCTCTGTTCTGAATAAATGCTTTACTTTATCTCTTTTAAGTTTAGTTCAATATTAGCTCTGACAAACGCCATTCATGCACTTGAGATTTGATGTCAGACTGACCCCTGGTGGCAGGAAAGATTACAGCAGGTAAAAACGGCAGTGAATCTCTTACAGCCAGAATTTGCAGCTGAAGTGTCACAGCCTCTTTCAGAAGCAGAAATTCAGGGGCAGCTCCTCATATTGCTCTGATAAGAAGTGCAGTGAAAGGCTGTTCAAATAATAAGTGGCTTCTATTTTTAACACTTCTGTGTTAATACTGATTTCTGAAATCAGCCTTGATGTTGATCTCTGAAGTGGTAAAGAAAAGCGATAAGGGGACAATGTATGGAGCCGGATCACTCACAGTGGAAATTACTGTGTAATAGCAGTGATAAAACGCTTCCATCTACAAGACCAAGGGTATTTTCTGTACTTCTTCTTGGCTTTTTAAAAAAAAGTCTTTATTATGTCAAACAGTTGGAATGTGACCACTATCTCTCCGACACTCCATTTCAACTCCATTAGACTATTTCTACCTGTCTGTGTGCCTCCCTGTCAGGGAAATCTCTGCTCCGTCTGCCTGCTCATCACATTGCCTGGATCCTTGGCTCCATGTGGGCAGCCAAGCAGAACTCAGAGCCACTAAGACCCTTGGTGCTGAAACTCAGCAGAGGAACCAGTGTGATATGCACGGCATGGAGGTGCAGGGTAAGTCAGCAATGGGAAGCAGAGTCATCGCACTCGAAGTCAGCTCACACACCACTTATCATTCATTATCCTTTCTGAAATAAATCTCCGGTGAGACATAAACTTGGAAGTTAGTTCTACTGTGCACATACATCACAGCTGGTGGGACAATGTAAGGATACATATATACATTGAGTGAGCTCAAATCAAAGGTCGTTTGCTAACCTTGCATCTGGTGTTTATACCCTTTATCATTTCTGTAGCTTTTAAGCTGATTTATCGGAATGGAATTTAAGGACCTTCTGCCTTGTTGTTGACAGAATGGAGATGTAAAAATGGAAACACAGTGTGGCTAAGCTTGGATACACACATGTTAAAGAGAAACACTCCTGTATCCTAAAGGTGATTAGGAAGTAGACAGATGGACAATCAAGCTGACTGACATGACAAGGGCTGCCAGGAAAACTGGATCACATCCACTGTGCAGCCTGCCAAAACAATTACAAACAACAAAGTGGTTGCAATACTCTGAGGTCATTCTAACTTTATCATGTTGAATCCTTCGGCTTTGGTTGTGTTGGGACGTTGAAACCTGGGTGCAGTGCGGTGAGTCTGCACGGCTAAACTTTGGCGCCTCTGACTACCTCATGGTGTACAGGGAGAACTCCAAACCAGCAAAAGAAGCAAACAGGCCTGAAGCCAAGCAAGAAGGCACAAAGCACAGGGCTTATGCAATTGATTATAAAGATGTGGACATCTGGCAGTGGTTAGTTAATATTGGAAAGCTCGATGTGAGAAGAACAAATGAGTAACTGAGAACTAAGGGGAGATATTTTTCCACAATGTGGTTTGCATGAAATGAAAACAAAGGATCTGGACTGGTTACCAAAAATCTGTTCACAGCTCACACTCTCTTGCAGCCTTTGTCACCAATTGTAATGACATACAAATCTTTTGTGTTGAGGCTGGGGAGCTCAGGGGCATGCAGCCACGTGGCGTGCACCATACAGGAGAGCCTGAGCCTGGATTTGAACCCAGGTATTCTTGCTGTGAGAACTGATTAAGCACTGCATGGCTCTGCCACCCTTGACTTTCTTTTCATCCATCATCTTAAAAACGTTGCCTGACTTTAATTTGGGAAGTTTAAAGGAAGGCATTCATCTAAAACATAACTTTTTGAACTTTTTGAGTACTCAAACAAACTCCACACATTCTTGGGGTACTCTGGCTTCCTCCAACCATCCAAAAATGTGTTTATATCATTAATCAGTGACTCTAAATTGCCCATAGTAGTGAATGGGAATTCATATAATTGTCTTAATCTATGTGACTGCCCAGTGATAGAATAGTGACCCGTTCACTGTGTAACCAGCCTTCAGCCACAGTCAGCTGGGATCGATTCCAGTGCACCAAAACCCCGAGCTGGATAAATCACTTTAGAAGATGGATGCACAGAAATAACAGGCTACTCCACACATAAATCCCCCAAGCATTATGTGGTGAATTTAGAAATAAACTTGGAATTGTCTTCCTGTTGGGCAAGAGTCTGCAACAGTACACCAACATGCAGCACATCCTTGAATATAAAGATCTCTGTCATGAGACACATTCAAATATTATTGATTGTTTCTGCTCTAGTTGGTAAGTAAAAGACTAGCACGTGAACTTTTAAAAATATGGTTTCCTTTACTGGATTGGGCAGATTAATTATCATGTCATCTCTTTAAATCCATGAACAAGATCCTCTAAGAAAAACAGCAATGAATTGGGACAGAGAGAGAGACCTCAGAGAGGGATTTTGGTAAGACATATCATTTCCCCCTCAAATATCCAGCAGTGCAAGTCAAGCATTCACTTTGGTTGCAGCTCAAGTGTGACATGAATGTGCAGGCAGAGAGATTAATACAAAAAACTGAAGGATTTATGTGCTCAATATGTAGATTTTTTTTCCAAGTTTACACAGTGTATTTATGGTAATGCATAACAATAGACCTTGAATCAATAGTTGGAGTGGTTGATGTTTGAAAACAGAAAAAAAACCACATTTAGTATTGTGAGGTCAACTTTATATAACTCCCATGTTAAAATGGGCCCTTTTCTATTTGAATAGCCCTGATGTTTGCATTGAATATAGCACTTTTACCAGGCAGAGTGCATTTAATACTTCAAGTGTTGTCAATACCCTCTCCATCTGCATGAGGCTCAATTAATGAACACAAACATAACATGTCCCGCTTTCATTGTCTTCCTTTACCTTAAATACACGTCACAGATAGTACTGGGTCACATCAGGCTGTGAGTGAGGAGCAGAGGATATGTGTGTAGTAAGTAAATGCTGTATCAAGGTACCCACCACCATTAAGTCTATGGTCAATTTAATTCACCGACTTTAGCCTGGTGGTTATCAATTCAGGAGCTCAGTCTTGTACCACAGAGGCAATGAAATCCCCACAATTAGTGTCAAAACTCCAGAAGAGTTCACTTCTTGACATTTAAAATCTATATCGATTAAAATGTAAGCATAAATCCTGCATTTGTTTCATCAGACGAAACAGACAATGTAATTATAGCAGTATTGGAGCACTAGACAGAAATCTGACTTATCTGACACTAAAATCTGTAATTTTGTTTTCTGATTCATTTTCATTCTGTGGATTGGTCCTGTACCAATCACTGAATACAAATTGGGGAAAGAGAAGTGTCTCGGTTCATACCTGCAAATCTGTCAGAGCTTTAAGATAAAACCATAATTCACCAGTGTTTGTTATGGATTTTAGTGAGTGTGCCACCCCATTGACCATTCTCCTTATTAAATTTAACTAAATGGCCTTATTGCCGGTATTAGACCTGAGGGGAGATTATAGTTCGATCTCTGCTGCTGATAAAGCACTGAGCATTTAATGAACCCAGAAAACAATCTCATCGAAGCAGCTATGTGATTATTTTTACTGTCCTGGAGATGTGTATGTGACATGCTCTTATGGAGATGATAGTGACAGATACAAATTCAATGTTTTGACATTAGTAATTTTGTTCTTCCTCTATGGCAGTTGACCTTAATGCTCCCTAGTAAAAAAAAAAAGGAAAATGAAAAAGCCTTAGTATGTGAAGTGAGATGGATCCAGGGATGTCAAAGTTGATTACACAGTCCAATACGTTTCCCGGGCACAGAGAAAAAGACCCCAACAGACTTTCAGAACTCACGTGGTGAAGGCAGGGTTGTACTTCGCTCCACGGTAGTATGAGTACAGGTTGAACATGCCGATCATGAAGGCCACAAACACCATGATGAAGATGACCATGAATTTGAAGATATCTTTGACTGTGCGCCCAAGTGAGATCTGCAGTGGGCCAAAGCTCTCGTTGGCTGGCAGGATGTAGGCGATGCGCGAGAAGCTCAGAACCACAGCGATGGCATACAAGCCCTCCGAGATGATCTGGGGGTCAGATGGTCTCCACTTGTTCCTCGCTGAAAGAGAGCAAGAACAGGGTTTTTCTGTTGTTAACTTTTGTCAAAAAAAAGAAAGAAAGGAACTGCAAATGAGTCATTGTGTAGAGTTTTGATTTAATGTGATCTAGTTTGTTTTGTGTAGAGTTTTGATTTAATGTAATATAGTTGTTTTTTTTTTTTAATGACTATGGCAGGTTTTATCCAACTGACAGATACATGCATACAGAGGAAGAACATGCAAACTCCACACAGAAAGGTCCGAAAGTATGAACCGCTTCATCACTGTGCAGCCTGAAGCAGACATCTTGACTGTAAACAGCATCTGATTAATCATGCAAACAAGTAGTTACAAAAATAGCACTGACACAACACCCCTCTTAATTCGTACTTGTCCAGAGCTGATTTCCTTCGATTCATGAGATACTTTTTTTCCTAGACATAAAACATCAAAAACTAATGCAAAGATTATTTTCATTTTTGCAGAAATCTTTCGCATCCCAAACACACCAATGCAATAAAAGAAACAAAAATAAAAGCAGATAACAAATCTAAAAAACCCCCAAAACAAACCCCAAAAAATATTCAGGGATGTTTATGGTGCAAATCCACATGTAATGACTATTTAGTGTCTCATTTATGAATCTACGTATATTTTCAGTTCTTCTGTGACTTGTACAAAGGAAACCAATTATGTCAGCAGTTTTATATTAATGACAAAATTATAGTCAGTGAAAACATTGTACTTACTAGCATAGTGAGTGTTTATTGTTGTCATCAACATATCAGGGACATAAACCATTTTACCTTCGTTTCAGTTTACCCATATTTATGTTGAAGTTCGTGATCACTTTGCTTGGTCTGTGAATTCTTCCTATGTACAGTATGCACTGAGTAGATGTGTGATTACAGTAGATCTGCAGTAAATGTTCATAAGAAGCATAATCATGGCAATTAAGAACATTGTGTTTGGTTGGAGGGAGACGGAACCACATGAGGTGGATTAAGTGTGGAGGGATGTTGGAAAGTCACACTTAAAGAGGAAAAGGAAGATAGAAGACTAGGAAGAGCTGGGTTGGGCCGCAAAACATGGGGATAAAGGGATAGAGTCCTCAAGGAGAGGTGAGGACAGAGCGAGAGATGAGAAAAATGGATTGCCGATGAGGCAACATGAAGAAAGACGACATAATTAAGCGAGAGGGAAACATAAAAAGAGATGATTAAAGCTTGAGGGATTCTTGTTGACTATATTGCTGTTGTGACGACTGAGATCCAGAGATACTGGCATCATGCACAATCCATCTACATTTCAACGCATCAGAAGGCATAAGGAGAACAGTTTATGATGATGACCACTGCTGCTGCCGTCTGAGATATACGCCTCTATTGATCTACTGTGTCATGACGGAGTCAGACCACCAGGTGACAGCACCGATGAAGGTTGCATTGGGAGGCCACGAAAAAAGGCCACAAAGCCTGCAACTTGTATTCTGCCGTTTTATTTTTTGCTGATGTCTTTGTATCTGTCCGCATACATTTTTCACCTCCATGCTGAGTAATTTATGAACACACATACAAGTCTGAGTGATTGCATGAATGTCTTTGTATTTGTTGTTGTATAATTTGTAAGCACTGTGACTGTTTCTGAGCAGTGCCGTGATTGTCAAATAAGAGATTGTGTGCACAAATACTTATTCGAGGAAAGTATGCAAAAATGACATTCACATCTAAATGACAAATACATCCAGATTCTCTTGTCTAGGTTCTCCCACAATCTCAGAATTTGAAGTACTCATAACATTTGCACACAGATACCTTCTGATTTGTGAGTCCTTATCAATGACAGATATAATACTGCAAACATTCAGGCCCTCAGGAGTTTGTACTTTCTATTATTTGGTGTCAAGCAGCGATGTGGAAAGAATTAGATAGTTAACATCAAGTAATACAACCTCAAACACAGAGTGAGTCAAACACGTGAATCGACAATATACCAAAGTTCCATGAAGCAAAACGAAGATAAAATATAAAAATAAAAATATAAAATATTTACTTTTCACAAAAACAGAATTATGCACTAAATCAGTGCCGAAAATGGTCTTTCAGTTTGGAGTCGCTGCTTACCATAAGTGAAGTAAGCCACTTCGTCAGGCAGTGAGGCGTTGCTGATGTCTTCATCTGGTACGTGCATATCCACGTACTGCTGGGCTTTGGACGCCTTGAGGAAAGCCATGAAGCGCACCGTGAATGATGCCACAAAGATTGACAACATGCCAAAGTCCAAAACATTCCAGAGGTGCATGATGTACTCCCTGGGCCCGTCGCTCCAGATCTCTTTGCACTCGAACCAAATCATACCTGAAGGTGGAGAACGTAGACAAAGAAAAACATGTTGGGGAACTACAAAAATGAAGAATACATAATAAAAACTGATTTGGACTCTAAAAGATTAGGCAGCTCTTCTCTTAAAAACTATGAGCTTTTACTCAGTGATAAAGAGTTTATCATAAACTCCAAAGAGTTAATAGCAACAGCAAAGAAAAACAGTTTGGCATTCACAAAATAGATATAGCAATTCTTTCATGAACATTTTTCTACTGCTCATCCCACAACTGAATATAGCACAATTTTATAAAAAAGAAAATGGATCCAGTGGATCTCTGACACTTATATTCTCCCTCAATTGAAGTTCAAGAAATACATGGAAGGTTTGTGGTTGAAAGGAGACACACGCACACAGACACTTGCAGACTTTGCAATGACCAACTCTAAACTCTAAAGTTAAACTCAACCACAGTTTAACTTTAAAAAGCGACTTTAGCATAAACATGCTACGATGTTCATAGTGGAGACATTTGCTTTGCCCAACAAGGACAACAAGCTCCCATAATGTCAGCGTATAAACACACACATGCACAAACACTTATTAATTCCTCTTATGCAACCACTCTGTCTTCTCTATCTGGGGCGAAAACAAGAAGAAAATTGCTCAGTGAAAAAGGCGCCCTGATCTGTATCATCTCTATAACAATTACTGGGCTTTCAAAGCATGGCGCTGGAATTCCAATTACTTGGTCTAACTCAGCCACACACACACACACACACACACACACACACACACACACACACACACACACACACACACACACACACACACACACACACACACACACACACACACACACACACACACACACACACACACACACACACACACACACACACACACACACACACTTATGAAGGATAAGCAGCACCTGCTGCCGGAATTACCCAATATGGGGAAAAAAATGAAGATATTATATGTCAACAAATAAAAACAGAACCATATGCGTGCCTACATACACAAAACACACACAATTTTATTATGTGTGTGTGCATGACAGGGAAGACCACAGACAGATGGGGAAAAAGCTGAGGTTGGAAGGATATCGCCACGGGTTATTTATCTCTTGAGTTGGTTTTGTCTGTCACGCCTTTCTATCACCTTGTTTTTTCATGCCCATTTTCTCGCATGTGACACACCTTCTGCCTTTCACAGCAAACCCTTTTCTCACAATCTCCCTATCTATTCACTTCTCCAACATATCTTCAACACCACTTCTCACTTCGACGTCCCTCTTGGTTATAGTTCAGACTCAGCATGGCCACAGCTTTGAGAAGTCCAGTCAGGGTTCAATCCAACTCGGAAACTTGTATTTGATCTCTTTAAGATAGAAATGAATAAATCGTTGTATTGCCAGGACCTTGGCTTTTATCTCTACGGTTGGTACAGTGTGCTATCAAACTTTAAGTATGGTTCACATCATCAAAGGTGGGCAACAGGTTGTTGCTGCTGTTTAGATAAACTTGAAAGGATACTTTGAATTGGCCTCAAATACTTTCTCAAACTTAGTTCATGTATGATTTTAATGATGCCTGTACTCATTAATAAACATTTTCAGCAACGTGTAAATCTCCTCTTTGATCTCTGATTTCCTAAAACATGAGTTAAGCAAATGCAGTACAGAAAAGCAAGGTAGTAGACACACCTGTTCTCACCAATATTCAGGCGACATTATATTTTAAAAAGTGTCTTACTATAATACGTTTTTTATTCTGACGTGTAAAAAATCTTTTTGAAAATCTCTCAGCAGGCAAAGCCTCTGGACTCCCCTATAATCTCTCCTTGTACTCCAGGGTGGAAATTGTACTGTGACTTTCACTCACGGTGAACAATTTGAGCTATCAGTGACTGATCTGCTCGAATAAAAATCTATATACGTGTACTCACCTAAAACCCACTTCATAATCAACATCTCTGTCCAGGAGAACTGGGTGGTTTTGACCCTGAACACCTGTCGCGGGTGGTCTGTGATGGTCTCGTTGGGCAGGTTCTTGACGCCCTCGAAGCGATCAGAAGCATTGACAACCAGCAGACCCAGAAAGATGGTGAAGGAAACCGCGTGAGCCACAAACTTCATGAAGGGGCTTCGCAGGATCTGACCAAACTGTTAGGGAAAAGATTCAGGACAGTTTACAAGTAGAGATGGATTTGTGGTTTGGTAATATTGGCGAGTGAATGAAGAACTGTGACTATGATCAGGAGATTACTCTCATAACTTAATTGAAATTGTAAATGTAACCCCGATGTTCGATAAACTTAGTAGACAGCAGATGCCAGTTCAACAATCTGGCCTCTATTGTAAAAGCTCACAAGATATGTTCGTTTCTAAGGGAGTAATAGAAAAAAAAAAAAAAACAACAACATATGACTTGTTTTTGAACAGTTGAAATTTCAGCCAAACAAAACATCTGTTTTTATTTACCGAGACAACTTGTGCCCTCAGTGGGGTTCCTGAGATTTCAGTCCCCGGTGATGAAAAGCTGAAAAGCACCACTACACAACAATCATAGCAGGCAAACAGCAGCTGTTGTCAGTCATGGACGCGCTTAACCGCCAATTGCTTTCACAGCAACACAATGACGGGGTAACTAGATGCCAAACAATCAGCAGAGTTTGAGAAGTGCACCATATGGGGAGAATGTGATACAAGATGGTTCTGCACAGTGTTCAACATGCCTACACATAGAGGAGAGCTTAGAATTGCACAAAACTGAGCCAAGACGGTGATACGCAGGCACGTTATGTAACATTATTCTACTTGCTGACATAACGAAAACTAAAATCTACTTTCTTAACCTCCACCGATCACTTAACTAATGCTAAACCATTTCTGAGTCTAAAGTGGGTTAATTTTCTATTTGTTTCTGGCTCCATACGAAGGACCACAGACAGTGACTGGATAAACAGGTTCAGGTCTCCACAACAGCAACAAATATTCCCACACTCTCACAGACACACAAACCTCCAACCCCATAGAGACGTTTGAGATCGAACATCCGCCCCTCTCTGAACCTGCTGTGTTCAATATTAACTACCCACAGGACATCCCTTCTCTCTGCATGCACCATAACACATCAGACCCACCATTGCCGCATGCACCAAACCGAGTGGGAAGAAGTTGCCTGGTGATTCTTAACCCTACAGGACTGTGTGCCCGGCGATGGAACTCGCAACCCTGCCTTCAGTCATAGTCAGCTGTGATCAACTCCTATGTGACGCGACCCTGACATGAATGAAGCAATACAGAACATGGATGGTATATATATATATTTTGCAACTCTACAGTGTCCATGAGCGCAACTCCATTGGGCTGAAAGGAATATTGGTAGAAACATAAAAAAATATATAAATAATATATGTTGGCAGTATATATTCTATCATTTTTATATATATATATATATATATTTAATTTTTTTTATAAATTGTAATAAATATAGACAGAAAATGCTATTGTGAAGTCTCTTGGACAGCTCAACTGTCTAATGAATGAAAAGTACAACAGTTTACTGTTACATCTGAACTGACCATCTCGTCGAATCGGGGATCATGAAATTATTGATAGAGTATTTCAGCCGCACCAGTCTCACAGTTGTGTATGTGCAAGATTTTGCCCAGTGCAGAACTATTCAGAGAAATCTAACTGTCTCAGCAGTAGAGAATAGAGAGACTTCATGTTAAATTTATGGAACTACAACTATCAAAAACTCTAAACAATGTGGTCGGAGCTGCAGTGCAATGAAATTACAGTAAATTGCATGGTTAGCAAATGGTTAAAAAAAAAAAAAATCCATTAATAAAGAAGCAATTCATAGCATTTGCAAATGTCAGCATATCAACGATGTATTGACTGTGATAGCTGGCATAATTACCATACATACAACTGACTTGCTCAAGGATGGAATCCTGTATTAATGGAAAATATGACTCCCATGACAAGATATTTAACGCTCATTATTAATAATATTTGGTCATCTGTATTCATGAAGCCAGCATGAATTTGAATAGAGCAATACAAATGTATTATTTGTTGATCAAATATTGAGACTGCCAGTAAATGTTTTGGCGAATTAGAAGGTCTCACCGCCATCTTGTTTCAACTACATGTATCATCATCATACTAGATTATCGTAATGGATTTTATTATACTATTTCCTAATTCTATTGACCAATATGAACAAAGTATATCTGAATGCATATCTATTTGCCATCACATCAAAACCAATATAGGGTTCCGATAAAAACGTGATGAAACGATGAAATGTGATGTGGTTTGTGGTTTTGATAGTAGGGTGTTGTGGTGCTGCCAAAACTGAGAATATCATGAGCTGCAGAGGATGAGCAATTGAGGCAATATGCAGAACAAAATAGCGTGATTAGCTGCAGGTGCAGAAGAGCACACTATACACAATCAGCCAAATCACATCAAAGCCGTCTCTCTGCACCATATCCTATCTGTCTGCTTTCTGTATTTTTCCCCGTGTGCTTATTCTGTTATCTTTTTCATTATTGAATCCTTAGTGGACATTTGTTTTTGTTTGTTTTTTTTGTTTCTGCTGAGCCCCATGACACATTGTTGTTAAGCATGAATAAACATGCTTCTCCCCCCGTTATTTATTTCATTAAACTGCTTTTTCTATCCCACCCTCCATAGCAGTGATCTTTAAACATCTCAAATGTAAACAACTTTTTGTAATGACATGCATGAAAGAAAAAATACAAAGTGATAACAAAAACATCAGATGACGCCAAGCCCGCTATCCGAAAATAATCAATTATTTCTTAACACTGCTACTTTTTTTGGGCTCTCTCAGCTGTGTCACAAAAATTGCACACTGTGACATGCAGACTAATCGGTTGGTTGCTTCATATTCAAAAGTAATCCTACACACACAAATGTGCACACATTCACACTTGCACACATATTTAGATTGACAGGTGCAGACGGCACAACGCGATCAGATGCAGATATTGCCTCGTGATGGAATCACATATGTCACCAGAGGAGATGCACTCGCTGCGCTAAAACACTCCACATCTACACACACACACTTGACATCAGCTGCTCTTTTCCACTTTGTCTGCAAAATGACTAATTCATCGCTCACAAATACTGTGAACCACTCAGAAGTCCTCAGCGCTTTTCCGAATGATAGTACATTAGCACATTCACACACCTAAACGCGCACGCACACACGCATGTACACACACACCCACACACACACACACACACACACCATGATGAGGTTGAGGATTATTCAGGTTGATGAGAACATTTGCATAACCGCTCGCTCGACTGCTGCATGTGTGCCGTATTGTGTCACTTTACAAATTATAATTTGCCTGATGGAGTATTAGGAAAACCTGATAAATTGCCTTAAGCCCAATAATCAAATGATGATTACACAGCGCTCTATATACCGGAAATCTTGGATGTTTTTAGACAGGTTAGGCATTTTTCTGTCTGTGCATATTGGCACGAAGTAAACTGTCCCAAAAACTAGTGGGAAAGCATCTGGTCTGGATACATAACGTCATCTTATGACCTGAACATTTAAGATGACAAAGAGGAGCAATATATTTAGTTTTTCTGTGTGTGTAGAGCATATGCAGCTGTGATGTCGGCTTTCAAATGATCAAATACATTTATTATTACAATCACTGCTATTATAAATGAGCTAAATTCAAACTGAAGTAAGTTTACAAACAACAAAGTTGTTCACAACTAAAGTGACAGTAGTAGTTGGCGCCTTCGCCTCACGGGGGGGGGGGGGTATCCCTCGTTCTCGTCTGGGTGAAGTTTGCAAGCATTCCCCACGGTGACGATAAAGTGTGAATGAGAGTGTGTGGTCGTGTCTCTCTCTGTTTGATTTCACTTATTAGCAGCTGGGAATGATCCAGAGCAGAGAACCTGTGAATTGGGTAACACAGATAAAGAACAGGAACTGGATGGATTGAAAGAATCCCTTCAGCATTCAGTTTGTAGCTATTTAAAAAAAAATTCAAATGATTTAAAAAGGGATTTAAATGAGAGACATGTCATTCAAACTAAATGTAAAGCCGAGTCTGAAATGTCCCGAGACAAACACAGAAATGGTATTGGTTTGGTGTAAATGGTGCTGCAAACAGATTTCACATTTGGTGTGAGAACAACATTACACCCAGTGTATTGTGAGCAGCTGCCACTATAACATTAGTGACAAATGAGAACATTTCTCTCGGAAGTTATGGTAGAAATGAAAACAACTGTAATAATTATCCGATACTGCTACGAGTTGAGTTGCGCGGTTTAGTTTGTTGTTCAGTTTGGCTTAACACTGTGCTGGCGGATGCCGTGTGTTTATACCTTGCTGCATGGCATAATCCAGTAAGCGATAGCCAGGAAGGGCAGGCCAACGGTGACTCCCAGCACTGTCCCGCACTTCACACCGACAGACTGCTGCCTCAGGTCGGGCAGGTTTTCGTACCAAATCGTGAGCAGCTGCTGCTGGCAGTTTGGATGGGCAACAAACTGAAGGGAAAGAAGATGAGAATTTCAAATGAAAGAGTGACAAACCAAACGAATATGTTGATTCAGAACAGTTTATATCAATTAAAAAGTTTCGTCATAGATTTGCTTTTGTTTTAAACTCAACTCAACTATATTTGTAAAGCACTTAAAAAAAAAAAAACTACAGCTAAACCAAAGTGCTGTACATGAATAGACATGTAAAAAATGGATAAACTGAGCTGCCAGGATGTATTTCCAGAACGTGGCCTAACCAACCACATAATCGATTGCCCATTTTGGCTTCATCCTGTGAGTGGTCATAACAGGTTGTGGCACGTAACAGTTGAGAAAAAAATAAAGCGCAAATCTCGACAGCAGGTTTAAAACCACAGCACTTATCACGTGTCCATTATCATGACCTATATGACAGGTAGAATTTGTACTATAAGTCATTGAAATACTTCAATGTGACATGAAGGTTCACAACTTCATTGCATCCACGAAAAGGCTTCATAATGTTACTCTACATTTCAAGGTAGCTCAAGCTGCTGAGTGTGCTTGCTGTATTTAGAGCCACATTTATTTTGTTTTCATTAAAGTCTAACTCCATTATTCACAACGTGGTTGTATTTATGGCTGCCACTTTGCACCGCCTAGAGAGAGAAAAAAAAACCCCCCACCAACAAGCAGGTTGGAAAATCAATTTATTATACAACATGAAACAGAAACCAAGCAGCATATATGAAGGGCTGAGTGTTCACATTAATTACGGACTTCATTCCAAGAAAAAATGTGACAAATAGAAGCCTGAGAAGGTCTGATGAGGATGGAGAGGATGGATGTTTTTCCTCCAGCTGGAGGAAGGATGTGGACAACAGAACAATCGATGCTCAGTCGGTGGTCGACTCGTGTAGATTGTGTTGTGTATTATTCTTGGTCTGTGTCCTTGATCGAACCAAGATGTTCCCATCTGGTCAAACTTGCCATCCATTTGTTGCCTGTGTCTTTGTTTCCATCCATCAATCACCCCCCCCCCCCCCCCCCCCCCAAACACACACACACACACACACACCCATCAACCTCCATCGTCACATTTATCATTTATCCGTGCTGCAAGTTGACATCCATGGCTTACTTCTGCAAATGAGAACATTCACACATAAACAGTGTGTATTGGTGCTCTCATTCAGGTCTAAATAGAAGAAGGAAAGTCCTACAACACATGCAAAAAAGATTCTCACAGGTGTCCAGTGAGTAGTCTGTCATACCACTGGCCCATGACATGAACCCTCCCCGTGTCCAGCACAACACACAGTCATGCACCACCCAGTTTCCATGGCAATCCATCCTCCCCTCTCCTTGTCTCTCCTGTAATTAGCTACGTTGTTTTGGGCACACTCTGTTGTACAGGGTGAAAACAAAAGTACCCAACATGCAGACACACTCACGCAAACACGCACATATATATGCACAAAGGCACTCGCAATACTGTACACCTGATCACAAAACACAAGCGCATATCAGGGTCAAACAGAAACCCCACTGGATGAGAGGGTATAGTTTGAGCAAAACAGAAAAGGGATTTGGTCTGACATTTAGAAAATGCACCTCTGCTCAGCAGGGATTAGCTCTTGCAGAGAGGCTAAGAGTTATTTACTTCGGTCCTTTTGAGGCCACATGCATGGCATCATACAAAAACCCTCTATGTACTATATAGGTGCACAAAAGGCTCGTGGATACAAGCTTACACACAAGTCACACCAAAGCATTTTTAAACAGTTGTCTCCCTATATTCAGGGTTTCACAAGCTATATTAAAGTATATAAAGATAAGTAAAAGTATACTGTAAGTTTCAATGTTACTGTTTACAAGATTGAACATCTATTAATACTGGCAGTCTAACAAGAAAGTCATACAACTGCAAACATTACAATAGAAAGATTCCTTGAGTGTCATAGGTGCTGGGGTGGGCTACAGTCTCCAACCACTCAGCGACCTTCTATAATGCATTGGCTTAGTGATGACGATTCAACAACACCGATCAGAGTGACATATGTTAAATCAGCTCTTATCGTGGTTAAGAGTACAAAGTACAAAGTACAAAACTTTACATAAATGTAAAGTGTTCTATTTCTACATCCACCGTTTATGGAATACAAATGAACAAATAAATCATCACTATTGCATCAAATTACATTGTGAATAAAATACATTAATGGATCTTAGACAGTGGGATGGGCTGCCTGCCCTGCCCTTGTCCTGGCGTTCATTTATTTCACGAGTTGATGTGATGTGATTCATTATTGATCCCCTTACAGGACACGGTCTCTATGCTGTTTATCCATAATGGGGAGGTTAGCTCCAGGAGCTTCAATGCTCTGAATCAATTAGTCTTGAGATTATGGTTAAGGCTTCAAAAGATCCTGATCAAGGTTATAGCAAAAAATGCTTCACACTACTTCGGCATCACCTATGATGTAGTGTAATTACCATTGACAAAGACATGGATGGAACAATGGGAGGTAACATTTGATTAAGATATTTGACACAACCATGAGTTAAAAGAAAAACCAAACTAATACATCACCAATAAACAGACAAAAGACAGACTAACGAGCACTGACATAAGGACAGGTTACAATTGATAAACACAAACACAGAGGAGCCAAAGCTGGTACAAGCAGGTGAAGTGAAGCAACGTGAAGAAGTCTCCGCAGACAATGTGAAACTCTGCCAAAGGCTCCTGTGGACCGTGTGAGTTTACCTGTCATGGATTTTGACGGAAAAACATCACTCTGCAATGAATAGGAGGTAACAACCTCTGCAGTCTACTTCAGTACACAAGAGTAACAATATTATCTTCTATCTTATCTACATCCAGTTTTCCACCAATGTCTTTATGAAGTCAACCAGTGAAACAAAGAATCGAGCAACTGTTCTAGTAACATGGACATGCAGTTAAAATGTTTAGTATGGAAATGACAGGAGAATGTTTTGATACGGCGCGGGGCTGTCGTGCCATTCTCTGCTGCATTTCCAATGGTTGTTAAGGGCTGTAGCTCATAGCAGCAGCTCGTAGACTCTGTGGTGAAGTGACATTTCTGACACTG
Source organism: Blennius ocellaris (assembly GCF_963422515.1). Taxonomy (NCBI): domain Eukaryota; kingdom Metazoa; phylum Chordata; class Actinopteri; order Blenniiformes; family Blenniidae; genus Blennius; species Blennius ocellaris. The sequence goes on along the minus strand of NC_137658.1, from coordinate 8,508,195 downwards.
TCGGAAAATACTCTCAGGCTATATGTAGTCCCTCCACAAACCTGTCCCACTTTATATTGGAAAACCAGATTTTAAGCCATGATATGAGATGTTTTCAATATTGGTCATTCTCTACTAAAGATGGCTAAATCCACAGACGATAGAGCCATCTCAAGAATACACTGAAATGAACCAAGAGGTGAACTAAACCTGAAAATAAAGGAAACGTCAGGGGAAAAAAACCCATGAAATTGCAAAACAAGGCGAAATACAACACCAGGGATGCGACAGCACCTGTTGTTTTCCACATCGAACCATCCTACTTAAAGGATGCCTTAAGCAGGTGACCCTGGGAGCTGATGGGGTTGTGGGGGGGGGTCAAGGTTCTTGCTCAGGGACTCACATCAGTGACCTGTCTGCTGTGGGAATTAAACCTCCAGACCTCCAGGCCAAGACTGCCTAAAGCAAAAGCCATGAGGTGGCTTGTCACGGAAAGCTTGCTTGGATGAATACCTATCGAGGCTCCCTTTCTTGGTATTTTACACCATGCTGCTCTTTTTGGCCATTATTACTCACTACTATCCTGGAGAAAACAAAAATAAATTGGAGCGGCGTTGGCTTAGGCAGGTTGTCACCAAATCCAGGTTTGGCAGCTGAAATCTATTCTCCACTTGTCTATGTGCTGGAAGGCCTTTCGGCAATACAATGAACCACAAATCTTTTTGATGGACTGTGTGTGTGTGTGTGTGTGTGTGTGTGTGTGTGTGTGTGTGTGTGTGTGTGTGTGTGTGTGTGTGTGTGTGTGTGTGTGTGTGTGTGTGTATGACAGTGTAAAGCACTTCCACCTGCTAATAGGGTTACACTGTTACATATTAAAAGTTCACAGAGAATGTATTGCCTGCAGACTAGATTAGACCAATTCAATCTGAACGCAATCTATAGTATTTCATACTCACCAAATAAAGGATTTACATAAATAGGTACATAAAGGCTGACCACACACACCTCTCTCTTTTGTTAGCTTTTATGTGCTGTCATAGTCTCAGTGTCTTCTCCTTTGTTTTGCATTTTTGCATTCAAAGACCATTTGCAAGCAAACTGAAATTCACATTTTCAAGGGCACCAGAGATTGCTTGTTAGATCTGGTTCACAGTTCGGAAGACCATTCAAAATCGCCCAAGCAAAACAGTTTTTCCAAGAAACTCTCTGAAGAGGACTCTGGTCTGAATCAAACGGGGAAATCTGAACGTGCCGAATTAAACTTCACGTTTTTTTCAACAGCCGCTCTTGTTTTCTTACCTTCTTTACTTCAAACTTGATGCCCAGTTTGACACGGCTGAGGCAGGGTCGGTTATAGGCGGTAGGTGGGCACTGATCCACATCGCCGTTCAGTATGGCCTCAACTTCCTCTGTGTTCCGGCAAAGGTCCAGCACGCCCACCACAAAGTCCTTGCATTGCATGGACAGCTTACGGTAATCATTCTGCACCGGAGAGGAGGTGGACAGTTGATATGGGAAGAAAAGACAAAATGAAGAAGATTTTAGCTGAGAAGTCACCTTCAGGTGTCACCGTTAGACATTCATTTATCTACAATATGAGCGAGGACAACATAAATTATAGGATTCATCAGATTGTGACAGTCTCCAGCTGCCCCTTTGTTTTTGTCTTTTTGGTCCCTTGGTTGGTGCTGCCTTTTCCGCCCTTGTTTTACACATCACCTCAGATATTCTCACATCATGCACTTTGGTGCCCTCGCTTCAATCAAACTCACAACCAGCGCTCTTTGTATTCTGTCTGAGTGCTATCTCGTCTTACAAAAGCTGGCGATTGGCTGCCGACTCAGCTGGCATCTGTCTGCCTGTGTAAAGTGAAGTCACCCACCTCCACAGCCTTTTGTGTGATTTCTAAAAAAAAAAAAAAAAAAAAAATCTGTTGAGCATTGCTTGAAACTGTTTCTTCAGCCTTTTGACATGAGAAATGTCAACGTCACATATAACATCATAACATAGGTCAAGTCCAAGAAATCGAACACGTGAATTGGTTTGTTGACCTTTCCCATTTATACCTTCACTTGACAAAATATACAAGTCATACCACAATCCATAAAGCAGCAAGAATTGAAGTAATTAAAATTATGTGGAAAAGAATATATGGGAGCCACTCTGATTTCTTCATAATTTTTAATCAGTTAATTTTGGTTAACTTAAAATAAATACCTAAAAATCCGCCCAAAATCCACAATATTTTGGTAAACTAAGGTTTTTTCCATTATAAGATAATGTTGACAAATGTTTGGTTACAAAGGCAATAAAAGGGACAAATCTTCACATGCTAGTTGCACCCTCAAACCCACAGTTACACTTATGGGTTTGAGCCTTTTTCCTGAATCATTTTTATTTGCCTCCATTTAACTTAAAATCATTTGTGCTCTATGATACTGGCCAGTCTTGACACGTAAACACTTGTGATGTTCCGAAAGTAGATTTACCTCCCCGAAAGGCCTGTGGCATCCCCCAGGTGTTCACCACACTTAACATTAACAAATGTTACACCTACATATAAATACATGTATGTACTTCTAATAAGCAAATTAAGGCTGTAGATGTAGGAAAGTGATGATAAAGGGCATTTTCTTTCACAAGTGTATGGGAGTTTAAAGGAAAAATGACCTTAACTGAAGGTCACATTGCCATAATTGGCATGTATACACAGTACAATTAATGAGTGCCGATGAAGAGCACAAACCTTTTCCAAAGTGGCTCACTGTTGCAGTAACCTCTTGATCACACCAGATATGGAATGACGCCACTCTTGTGATTTATGTGCTTGTTCATCGTTCAGTACCAATTAGCATCTGATATACTGCTGTAAATGCAGCTTTTAACAAACAATATTAGCAGATTAGGTTTCTTGAAAAAATATTTTAATCAATCAATCAATCAATCAAATTTTTCAATAAAACTAAGTTCTTACAATCTGCACAGTTACCTTTTTGCCTTTTTCTTTCTTTCTTTCTTTCTTTTTTTCAACCTTCCTTCGCCCTCCTGCCTCATTCTGTTCAATGACAGTCAGTACACTGGGGCTCGGTTTCCCTGAAGAACATTTCTCATTACACATTCAACACCATGTTTGTGCTGTGTTCAAGCAAACCATCACAGTGTGTTGAAGCAAAACCTTCTTACATGGCTCGCTCCAGTAAGATAGTTGTCCCGTAATCTGGTTGTAAAATTATCCGTTCTGGCCTCAGTTTCTTTAAAAACATTTACCTGATTAATTGGGGGAATGAGGCTGTAGAGTATTATGGTGCACCTTGTGTTCATGAGGATCATTTATATTCCTCCAGCTTGTGACCCTTTAAGAAAACGTGTTTCCCTACGGAATGTCTTGGACAACGTCCGCCTTGAATACAAATGAGTGTTTTGTGAAATCACGGTGTTCGTACTCTTGCACACCATCCAGTCGCAAAACATAAATTTTATCCTCTGGTCCAGAAACAGGGAGGAATATTCCATAAGGTTGGTGTGAAGGCCCATCACTCTCTTCAAATTAAAATTAAAATAAGGATGCGTGAAAGCTCATCTCAATTTCCACATCAAGCAACAGCACCTTCCGGCGAGAAAGACGGAAAAGTCAGCATTAAGTGTATTTAAGCCTCTGGGTAAAATAAATCAATTACAATTTTTTTCTCTGTGGTTAATCTTCAAAAAAGACTCTCTATCATTGATATCTACATTATATGACACACAACAAGGACACACATGAGCACACACATATATGAGCAAATCCAATCACACTGCACGGTATGAGGATTTTGCTTGGGGAGCTGAGATTAAGGAAAGTGAACGATGCTGTGAGATTGAAATTGTAGACTGAATGGTGTGAAACAGAGTGAGAATGGTCACAGATGAGTGAATTGAGACTGCACATGAGGCAAACGGAGGGAGAGGAGGAGATGTGAGACGGATGACAAGAAGAGAAAGATTGGACTTGAACCTTCACCTTAATCTTTTTTTTTATGTTCACCCGACATCTTCTGTCACTAAATTAACTAAAGGATTAAAATGGAACTTCAATTATAAAACTCCAATTTGAAATGCAAATGAAAATGAAAATCTGAAATTATATTTGTTTCTTCTGTGTTTCTGTATTATCTCAAATTGACATATTATGTAATCTTGACTTCTCACAGCTGTGGCCATGCTGAGTCTGAACTATAACCAAGAGGGAAGTCGAAGTGAGAAGTGGTGTTGAAGATATGTCAGAGAAGTGAATAGATCGGGAGATTGTGAGAAAAAAGGTTTGGTGTGAAAAGCAGAGGAAGGTTTGTCACAGGAGAGGAAGTAGGCATTAAAAAAACAAGGTGATAGAAAGGCGTGACAGACAAAAAAAAACAACCTCAATAGATAAATAACCCAAAAGTGACAGCTGTGATGGAGATCAGGACCAACTGCAACAAATACCCTCAAAACTGTGACTGTGTGACTATGTGACTGTGTAAGTGAAGAAAACTCGACAGTATCATCTGCTGTTACATCCTGACTCATCCTGTCTTGCATTTCAAACTATCCTGAGTAAATGATGAAGTTATCTTGCGTATTTTACTGTTTAGTGGTGTACAAAAAACATGAATTGTGGATAGTCAGCAAATACAACTGTAAGCATGAATCAAGATAGATTTAGTTCCCTGTAACATGTTATGCATACGAATAAAAATAAGACCTCAGCAGAAAGTGTATTAACACAATTACTTGCTACTGGTTGAAGATGGTAATGCACTGTGACTGACAAAACAGCACTTTAAACTGAAACCTTTAGTTAGTTTAAGCACGTTTTTCTTCAAGGAAATATAAAGGTTCCTGTGTTTCAACCGCATTCCGAAGTTTTGGAGTATTATACTATTCAGACTGATGAGTTTGAGAAAAGCAATGCATGTAAGTACTCTTATAATCTCGGAGGGTGACAGAAACAATTACCAACATTACAAATGTCAAATAACAATAAGACCATCGACAGGGAGGAGGTTTGACTTGCAGCTTTCAATCATGCATCAGATGGGAGAGATAATAAAACATGAAGTCTTGTAACAGGGTGCATCCAAATGGCAGAAATATTTGAGTCCTCTATGTCATCAAAAAAAATGATTCACAGCTCACTGTGACTTTTCTTTGAAGTCGTTCCCATTGAATTTGTTCTTTGACTTCTTTGCAAATATCCGACGCTGAAGCGTCTTGGTCTTGTGTTCAAAATGTCATATTTACACGGACAATGTTGCTAACGGCCTCAAAGCTAACAAGCTGCGCACAGTATAGCTGACTAAGAGTGAAGTGAAACAGGCATTCTCATTGGTCAAAGTCAAGCATTCTCAGCCAATCACCAATGGCACCTTCTTGCAAATGCACTGTTTTACACTAATGCCCATATATTTTTCAGTCAAACCTGAATACCAGATCAGCTACAGTCTTCTGCTGCATTGTTTTTTCTGCTCTTATACATACATCACAGGTATAGACAGAGAAAGGTGATGCGGAGCAGTGAACTCTATATTGCAGAGACTCGTAACACCCATCTCTCAAATAACAACATACTGCCGTTGGGATGATTTATGTTGCCAACTTTATTGCGAGTGACGAAATTAAAGAAATGTATCCTCCACAATTATTAATGTAGTATGGGTTCATTTTAGCTCTCATTATTCATTTTTTGACAGAAACTTCTTAGCATTGTAGGGGAAATGTCTGCATTTGAGAGATACTGTTTTTAACACCAGCCTGTTAAGTTCGAAGCCATAGTGGGGAATATTTAACCAGCGATACTGTCAACGAGCCTCTAGGTATTTATACCCAATATACAATCCCTTCTTCTGGTGCCACTAATTGAGTTTTTTCACATTTGTTTTCAGTACAAATTAACATTATTGTTCGATACTTCACTTGCAGAATTTTGTTCCTCATGCTAATATTTTATTACATTTCTTTGCCAGCAGCAAGATACCTTAACTTTTATTTCTCCATATAAAACCTGATTGACTATTGGCAGACTGTCAAAACATTATTACATATTTTAAATAAACAAGAAGATGATCTTAGGAAGGATGGGCATTCACATAAAAAGGGAAGAGTGGGGGGGGGGGTGATAATGAGATGGTAATGAGACAGATGAGCTCCAACACAACTCCGGTCCCTCAGGTGAGCCCTTCTCATTAACTTGTCTGAAGACAGGGAACAGAATGACAAGCACAACGAGTGAATATCAAACACAAAGCTGGCCAGAAAAGCGGAAGGAACATAGACATAAGGGTAGGCGGAAATTAAAAAGAGTGTTTGGGGACAAAAGAAAAAAAAAAAGAAAAAGAAAAACAACACATGAATGAATGAAGGCAAACAAATAAAAAGAGAGATGGGAACTGCAACATGATAAGATTGTTCTTATCTGGTTTGTCCAATTATAGGAGTTTGGTTTACAATTTAATGAGCTCAACTGTAAATATAATTGGGTGTATACTAAAACTGCAAACAAGAACTGGACAAATTCAGGATATTGCAGGCTGCTAGATGTTTCACCTATAAACTGAACCCGTTTAGAAACCTGTACACTGGATGAGACGAAGTGAAAGAAAACCAATGCAAAGAAACACCAGAAAATCTCATTAATAAACTAGTTGACTGACGTGTCAGTAAAGGTGCTAAAACTAAGAGAAACATCTTCTGGCTTGAGGTGGAAGAAGGAAATTGTATTAGCAAAATAGTTAAAAATATATATATTTTTTTTCTTTCTCGTAGTTATTTCAGCCTTGAATATGAGCTGGCTCTAAAGGATAGTGTGTTACAGATGGGCTTGAGTTAGTAAACTGGACCACGCCAATATTTATTCCCCCTCTGCCCTAAGCATAGGTGTATTTGAATGATGTAATCAAGGAAATGTAACTTCTTAGAATGAAGAAAAATTGATTACTGCCAGTTTGAGCTCATAGACAGGAAGTTGCATTGTTTTATACTGTATTCTGCATATTGCGAATCAATCTGAAGTTGTCAAAATTAGATCGGCACATGTTGCATAAATCCATAATGGAACACATTGTCATTCTCGGGGTGGGGCCTCGATTCCCCAAGAGCTGGGAAAAAAATGATCGGAGCGAGAATTTAACAGGTTTAACATGTTTAAATGCTTATTCATGAGTGTGTCATTTGCCAGTGAGTGTGATGGCCTTAATATCCCGAGCCAAATGATTTGGTACAGACTTACTTGCTGGCACAGTCGGAGGGAATTACTTTCCTTTCCACCTCAAGCTGCTACTTAAGAGCTTGAACACGTGTCCCTCAGAGTGTAACATGTTGTACCTCGAGCCCAAAGCAATCAGCCTGAAGCAGGAAAGATGCCAGCATAGAGCTGGGTTTGATCTCTAATAATCAAAATTACTTTCCACTCAGTTAATTTACCAAACATCACAAATGTGCAACATTTTTGAGCAAATTTTAATATCGTGCATCCAATAGCCTCTTACCATTCGCCATCACACTTCTGCCATTAAAACCCAGCCCTCATCTTAATCTACTTTTAACCTCAATCCTTAAACTATATGTTTTAAGTCTTCAACACTTATATGTGGCACCATCAACATTTTTTTTTTAAATGGGTCCTCGCAAAGAGAGCAATACAAACCCACACACATACACATTTCTATATATCATCATTATTTTTTGCTCTGCCAGCACAATCTTAGTGGTGAGATGCAGTTCAGTCGCTGTAGTAGAATGGATGCATTTGTTCCTCTCGGTCAAAGTCCGCAAAATTTATTTCTACTCCTTCCTCTCAAACAATAGAGAGTTCCTTCTTTACAATTCTTATTTCAACATAACGTGATTAGCGATTCGATTGGTAACCAGTGCCGAAGGAAGAGTATTAAAATGTTAGTGGAGTACTGGGAAATCCTATAAAGATGAAAGTCGAGTCATTTTTTGCGAGGAAAATGGATAAAACACTGGCAGAGGCCAAGCTACAGATTTTCTTTAAGAATTGTATTTCTTTTGTACCTCAACTGAAAAAAATATACATGAAGCTGTAAAAGAATTGTGCACATAGTTATGCCACACCGATAAATAGGATCAGGTTGTAAAGATTAATGATGGAGTAACTTGAAAGTTGGTCAAATGTATCTTTAAAGACCAGTGACCAGCAAATTAGGTATGAAATCTTTCCCTGAGGCTACTGGCAATGAAGAAAAGGACAGACGATGTTTGCAAATGTGTGACAACTTAGGAAACTGTTTAGTGTGTGCTCAGTGAAAATGACAGAAAAACATGGAAATCTGAAAAATTTGAAAACAAAAGAGAAAAGACGATATCCTCTGTTGAAAGATTCATACAACGTGTCAAAGTAAGAGCATGTGCTGTTTTTGATCAGTGTTAAGTTATATTGCTGAGCCCGCCATGTTCAGGGACTTCCTGCAATGCAAAAAGTAGCTCATTCTGCAACTCAGAAATCAGAATTACTGAACTGATGTTTACCAGATAAGTATATGTCTTATACACCATGTTAGTTTTAATTGAGGCAGCCATGTAGTCGTTTGGATACTGCACAGGCCTAAGTAAAGAGTTTCCCCACGGGATGCATGGGTAAGGATGGGGTTAATTATTGTCACAGAGCAGCAGTAACTGAAAAGGATGGGTAATGACAGTTACTTTTTTTTTTTACTATAGTTCACTTCATTATAATGTTAATTTCCAATCGCATTATCATCCACAACTCGTACAGACAGAAAGAGCAAGACAGAGCACAGCTATGTGGAAAACATGTAATAAAGATTTTGGAAAATCACTGAAGCAAGTGAAGTCTATTGTGTCACCTGGACATGTAGTTGTGTTGATTCTATACTATGGACACATATAACTCTTTTGATTGATTTATCTACCAGAATCAGCTTCAGTCGAAAATGAATAGAAATGCTTCCTGCATCGTTCTCGGATGGATTGCGATTAATTGATTCAGCAAAGACAAAAGCGGAGAAAAACACAGAATTCAGCTCACCTTAAACTCCGTCTCGATGTTGGCCAGTCTCGCCAGTTCGTTGCTCAGCTCGAGGGCAGTCAGCACAGGATCTTCACTGTTGAGTGACAGGTAAGCTGCACTGGCAAGACCCTTGTATGCATTCATCCTGGACCGCGAGTGGCTGAACGAATCCTTCTTCTGTTTCTCCACGCACTCTGAACACTTACAGAAATAGTCATGAGGCTTCTCAATGCGAGCCCCCTTCGACAAGAGGATGTGGACAATCTCGTACTCCTGGCAGTGAGCAGCCAGGATGACGGGCGTGACGTCATGAGAAAACCGCGTTCCATCTTCGTCGTACGCATAAAAGTCATCGTCCCGCATCTCCTGCTCCAGAGGGCTCAAGGCCAGCCGAAGACCCCCGCCGAAAGCGGGATGGGCAAGAATGGCTTCAACAATTCGAACGTAACCTTTGGAGATAGCCAATAGCAGCCCATCCCCGATCCGGGCTAAACCATCCTTCTTCAGCAGCAGCTCGGTCACCTCCAGATGCTCGTTACCCACTGCCAGTTGCAAAGCATTCTGGCCCATGTAGTCCACACAGTTGAAGTTCAGGGTTTTGGACTCCTCCAGCATTTTGCGAACCACAGGAATGTTTCCGTATTCGGCAGCATCCAGAAACCGCTCCTCCTCCGCGGTGAGGGCCGAGCCACGCTCGTTAAACATGTAGGCTGGGCCCCGCACCGCCTGGCGACGCCCCTTCTCCCTCAGCGTAGTGTGCCGCCGGTGCATGGCTTCCACCCTGGAGACGGCAGAGAGAGGGAGAACCAGTGAAATGAAGCAGAGGAACAACTGATTTTCATAATAGAGGTGAGAGGAGATGTAAGAAACAGAGTGATGGGCACCAAAGTGGAAAACAGAAAAAGAAACGGTACAGGTAAGAAGAAAACCGCATCATTAGTTTCATCCAACTTCCTATGGTGTATCAAGGAAAAGTCATTAGTGTCTCCTCCAGTGCATGTCTGCTGCGGACAGGGTTGACTCAAACACAATCAGCAGTGCTTAACACAGGCTTCTCTCCTGATCTCATAGAAAACATCACCAAGACATCAGTGATGTATCTGCTCCTGGCTCGATCAATAAACTGCAGCCAGGGTCAAAGCATCGCTGAGTGGCCATCTCAGGTCAATAGCTGTGATTGGCAAGGCGGAGATGAGGTTGTCAGTTTAATTGGCTCGGGCATGACAAACTCACACAACACAAGGGAGGTCATCGAAAACGACTCTTTGACCGTTGCTGACGGTGTCTTTACCTGTCGTCGCTTGTCTACAGGCGTGAACATGTACCTTGGGCTCTAAACAAACACCTTCATAATCGTTGCATATTCAAATGTGACATACAAGATGTCACATTTGAATATGTATAATCACTGTTGTTGATGCAATTGCATTTTAAAATTGTAAAAATCTACTATGCTATGATCTCTGACTGTGGTATGCTTCAATACACTGACCTAATCACAGGGAAAGAAAAAAAAAAGACCTTGAAGGTCAGGAAAAAAATGTCTGGGAAGCTTTGAAATGAAAATAAGGAAGGGGAAATCAGGAGTGGCCTTGGCGAATAAGTTATTGACCAGTACAGATTGATTTTCCACGTTGAAATAACCAATTCAGACACGAGATTTAATTTAGAAAAGGCTAATATGATAGTGTGTCACTCAGCGCCTAATCAGAACAGTCCTGATTGAGTGGGCTGAAGGAAATCACATCGACTTGTGAACTTACATCATAATCGGTTAGGCCTGTCTATATCAAATATTAATAAAACAAAACCAAAAAAAACAACAACATTATGTTAGTTGAATTCGTTTAAATCCTTTTCACTTGTGTGTCTGTGTGCATAATGCAGATGTATATGTGTGCACAGACAGAACATCGAAGGAAAAAGGTTAAAATGAAGGGCAGACATACGCTCCCCATCAAAGAATGGAACAGCGAAGCTGAAGAGAATATATCAAGGCAAAGCTTGTGGATGCGTGTATAGAACAACCACAGAAAGGTAGGGGGAAAAGATGCTCCTGATTCAAAGTAAGGCTCTGTAGAATTAGATTTTTCTATTCATACAATCAGCTGTGCATGCCCTGGGCATCAATCAATTGGGAAAGGAGTGAAGGGCCTTTTTTTCTCTAGCGTTCACACGCACACATATCCAATATATGGATATTGGATCCAATATATGTTATTTGTAAAATGTAATGCATACCAATACGATCTTATTATTTTGTTTACTTAAAAAGAAGAATGTTGTTTTCTTAGGCCACCGTTTGTGAGGTACAGTGGCTTATGACTGTATCCCACAGCCTCCTACCTCCATGTGCACAGAATCACTCCATACACCTATGTTTCGTAACATTTGATCCAGCTGGGGGGGGACTTGTGCCAATCCCAGCTGACCGTAGAGGCAGCGTGGTCTATACAGGTCAGCAGCCCATCACAGGGTAATTGCAGAGACAGACAACTACCCACACTCAAATACACATCGACAGGTACTTTTTCGAGTAACAATCAACCTCCAAGGGAGTATTTGTTGGATGTGACAGGAGACCCGGAAATCTGCGACGCATTGCAAGACATGGGCACACAGAAAGAACCCCAAGCCTGGCTCCAAATTGAGGTCATTCTTCCTGGGAGGCCAAAGTGACAGTCACACATAGTGTGTGGTCGCACTATCACTCTCGCGCACATATTTGTTAGCGTAAGAGGGATTCCTCATGAATGGATGAATAAATCTGGCTGCCAGGTCATTTAGATAACCTTATAGTCAGGTAATGAATCGCCATTTTCCATCCCTCTCCATCCGCCTCCCCATCCATCTTCGACTGTTTGTGATTCAGATCTTAAATGCAATTTACTTGCATCATTTCTATGCAGAATTAAAGTCACGTGGAGAGGCAGAGGCAGACACAATGGAGATGACTCGACAGGCAGGAACGACGTCTGTGTATGTCGGACAGACCGTCAGGAGGATAGGTATGAATGTGCACTGATTTTATCCACTGTGTGTGATTGTATTCATGCATCTTTTATCAGTTTAATGATTTGACAGATGAACTCACCACATGGCAGTATTGGGATGAAGTTGGCCTTGCAATCAAACACATGCTTCACGCTCCAGCGAATTCCAGCCTTTTGTATTGAAGCCTCTCACTCACACACAAGCAAGTGTCTATTTCACACATCCTCTGTATTAATTGCTTATTGTTTTGATTTATATGTTGCTTTAACCCATATTTTTCCACTTATTTCTTTTATCTCTTCTCTTCTCCTGTGATGTATGGTTGTTTGGTATGCCTCGAGTTAATCTGTGTGTGAATCTGCATTCATGCACAATGTTTTGTACAATACGTTTGGGTAGGAATGCACTTTTGTTTCAAGATGAGAATTATAAGAACAGGGCAAAAAAAACAACTGTATATTAGTTGAAATGTCTGTCAAAAATGACAGCATTGAAGCAGACAATACCTCAGGTGCCTCCATGTGTGCCCTTATGCTAAACTTTTTTACTGTCTTAACTGCCCATTTGCTTGTTAATACTTTCCTTTATCGGATCCTAAGCGAAGCAGGCGATGAAGTGTATTGTCACTACGCCTGGAAGGGAGGTAGACTCAGTCTCACAGAATGGAAAATCAATGGGTTTTGATTCATAGTGAAATCAGCAGTGATGGTAACCTTTTCACACCCAGTGATTTTGTGTTGATGGACTTCTCACTCCATTATTGCTTCTCAATCTTGAAACAACACCGCATTTGAGCTTCCACTGAGTTAACTACGTTCATGTTTCGGTCAGAGCCCGCCACAGATCACTCGGAGTGGCTGTCCAATCACAGAGCTCACTCGCCTATTAACAACAGAAACTGTCAGGAGAAAGGAAGACCTTCTTGTCTCAGCACTGAATGTGATTCCAACACACCGCCACAGCATATTCTAAAATCTTCCCCTATTTAGCAAAAGTTCTCACTCTGACATTTTAGAAATTTAATTGGCTCCAGTTTAGATCACCAAGTTGTACAATTTCAATCTGGATCATAGTTTCAGTAATTAAGTACATTTGGAAAGCCCGAAATCTCACACTTGGATGTTATATAAGCATTATAATGAGGTATGCTTTTTGTTTTTTGTTTTTTAAACCCAGAGAACGATATTCAATGTGGAAAAAACACTTGTCTGGAGTGGCAGTCATGTGAATGTTGCTCATAAATGTGTTGCATTAACTCCAAGTAGACAAGCAAACAGTGACTGGACATCTTTTATGGATGCAATGATTATGTGAGGAGCCCTAAATGTTATGGAGATCACTGCTTTAGTAAAATTCCATAAAATGGATGTCAGCGTGAGTTTTGCGGCCGCACACTGAGTTGCATAATCAGGTCTTATTTGCACACAATGTTCTCCTTTTCTGAGATGAACTTTGGGAGGTTGGACCAAGTGACTTCTAATCAGCGCCAAGCAATCAATTACGTTGGGTCATTCACTGGTGAGCCAGGGACAGGAGGAAAAGGAGATGAACCAGGTCTGAAATCAAATAATGAGAATTGAGAGTGAGAAATGTGTTTCTGCTCAGCAGGAGTATGTACAAAAATCCTCTCATGAGTGACAACTTTATCAGTACGAAGACACAAGCAGAATATTTCAGAAGAGCTGAATTCTCAGCTCTCCCTTTGCCTTTATCAAATGCATAGGCAGACTTCCTTTCAAGCAGTAAATTGCCAATTCTTAAGATCAAAGGTGAATTTCTCACCGTAATTTAGTGATAATGAGAAACAGACATGTCTCCTCTCCTCTGCACCCTCTTTCACACAAGACACACGCATACATGGGAGGCCAATATTGAGCCAAGTCAGGCAGCAGTGAGCGCATATATGCTTCTCCTCCATGCGAGGCCTTTTAAGATGAACACTGAGGTATCAAAGAGGCAGACCAGGGAAGATCAAAGACCCAGCACTGAGGCCTGGCAGTCTCAGTGTCTGATAGTGATAGCTAAGCTGGCACTGCTACATGAACCTACATTAAGTGTCATCATATGTGTGCCACTTTGTCTCCGTGGATAGTTTCTACATGAAACAATTTCACTGGAATTGTGACAATCCAATGGCTTTGTGAGCCTTTATCTCAACGCTAGGCAAATACATTTATATGACATTTTATATAAATTATTTACATGAATTATATTGGGGACCACTATATTGTACACACACACCTAGTGTTTATTTATTTATTTTGCACTCGGATCAATCAAGATACTTTTTCTCAACAAATAAGTGGGGGAAAAAGACCAGAGAGAGATGGGGGACACAACAGCGCAGGCTATGATGAAAGCAAAGCAAAGTGGAACTCATGTAACCTTTAATTCATCTACAAATGTGTGCAGTTCAGTCACCTCGTTATAGTCAATAACAAATGTAATCCATAGCAGACATTATAAAGCACATGACAATGAAAGGTGGTCCATGCACAAGCTGGGTGCTGCTAAAACTCCTGGTTGCTTTATACTTTACAAAAGTGACCTCTACTTGTTGACATTCCAGGTGGATTATGTGCTCTTTATTTAATTCTCCTCCCTCAAAATAGGTTTGCCATTTAACCGCTTTTGCGTAACTGCAAAGTTCATAAATAATCGCCAGACCCTGACCCAGGCCGGCTCACAGGACAGGGGGAATTACACTGTGGGTGCAACAATAAAGAGGGACTCACGCTTGTCGGGATTCCGAGTTGAACTCTGTGTCTATGTGCTCTGCAGAGAAGTGGTTCCCGTGGTCCGTGAGCTCCGGGTCCCGCTGGAGTCTCTGTCCACGGTGCTGAAAGCGCTCAGCGGGCGCCGAGCCGCGTCCTCTCCACTTGGGGAACGGGTCATCGTGCCGGTCGAGCGTCAAATCAAGCCGCACGTCCGGCCGCGAATACAGCGGAGAGCCGGGGTCCACCGCGCGCTGGGGGAACTTTGGCGGCGTGAAGTGCGTGGACACCTCGAGTTCCCGGTCCTCTGGAGAGGCGTGGAGACACTCCGGAGAGGCGAGGTAAGGCGGGTCCGTGTCCCCCAGAAGAGGAGAGGCGGAGGAGAAGAGGTCCAGGGGCCGCGAAGAGGAAGGTGATCCTCGGGGAAGACTGACTGACAGAGGCGGGGAGGGAGACTCGGAGAGATGCGCTCTCCCGCCGCTGTCGCTTTCCTCTCCCTCGTCACACATTTGGAGAGTTCCTGTGCAACATTTACTTTGAAATAAAGAAATGTGCCCGTGCGACGTGGCGTTTGACAGCGTTTGTCAAAGTTTCGAAAGGACAAGTTTCTTGTGAGCGGCGCAGCAGCGATGTGCACAGAGCCTCCACCTTGGCGTTCGCCAATTAGAGCGCTCCCGGAGTGCGCGCGCAGGAAGCCAACCCTTTACAAAATGGAAGAGATGAAGTGTCACCAGCTCAATAAATTTACTCACACTGATCAACGGACGCATTTACGCAATTTCAGTACTGGAATTGATGTAAATAAATGCAGGTGTACATTTTGAAAATAGCTTTAATGGATCAGCTGATTTGATTGATGGGCAACAACAGTACTTATTCTATTTGACCAAAACACATAACCTCATTTCAAAAAAGTAACAAACTGACCCTGCAAGTTTCATTAAGCTAATTAAAACAACAATGTCCTCCATTTCCAGTAACGATCTCTTCCTTTTGAAGTCGTGTTTCAATGGAGAACAGGGTTAAGGGAGACAGATAATTAAGGGGTTAATTAACATCCCCATCGGTTGTTGGCCAATTACTGGCATCATTTGTGTTCAGCTCCAGAAAACAAAAATGTGAATACTGTAGCTCACAGGTGTCTTTAGACCAGGGGATCTGAAAGAGTGGGAGGAAGAGCTCCCCTCTCACAAAGGTACAAAAATACCAAATCACCTTACCCTGACACTGACGCTGCATATTTTGTTGTACCTCAAGTAGTAATCATTGGTTGAAACCCAGGCAGCAAGATGTTGATAATATAAGTGTTAAACTATATTGTGGTCTATGGTAATAACAACTCTTGTCGTTCAGGTAAAATAAATGTTAATGTTAAATCCAGGAGGTCTAAATAGGTAAACTGCAGCTGTTGTCCTGTGCTTATGCTTTCACACTACAGTTTTCTTTTATTTTGCTTTAAGTAGTCACTCCTTACAACAATTCAGTAAGGGAAAATTCGTTTTTATCAAATCCATTTCATTCTCCAATTATTTCTTCTTTTTTTAATCTGGATTTCAAAAGAAATTTAGATAATAATTTATTTATTTTTTTTACAAAAATCCCCTGGACCTTCTTGTTTCCCTGCTGTCGCTACAACCCCCCCCCCCCCCCCCCCAGATCTCTGTGGTGATTTCACACTTGGCAACCACTGGTTTAGACAAACCTGAACATTTTTTGTATAAAGTATGAAGCAGATGAAGGATATCCAGAGCCTGGCTGTGTCCATGTCCTCTGTGTGTGTATGTGTGTGTGTTAGGTCCTGTAATTGGACGCAGAGACCCATTAACTATGATGAGAGACTTCCTGCTCCCCCACACAGACATTAACCAGTCCTGACCGAGGCCTTTGATCCACTCCTGTGTTTATGCACCCAACACCACAGATGGCAGTTTTAATTGGTGGTCATTTTTCTAACCGCACTATTAAAGTGTGCAAATTGTATTGTATATTAAAGTTTGTTGGAAAAAAAAAAAAAATATATATATATATATATATTAAACAATCCCTGAGCAAACTCTTTGAGGAGTCCAAAATATTTGTAATGGTTTCATCGCTTCTCTGAAGGTAAATAGTGTTGTGGCCGTTAACACTCTCACCGAACAGCAAGAATATACTTTACGTGGTTCAAGCCTGGGCTTAGGTGTCTTAGGTGTGTCTTTGTGTTGCACCAGTGCATAGAGAACATTGCCTTCACCCATTGTCAGAATTTGCTCAAAACAACGACACGTGCTGCAAAAAAGAAAGTTTTTCATTTTATCAGGTGTCAGGTTGGGAGAAAAACGTTAAACAGATAGCATGTTTGCTCATCTGCATTAAACACACGCATTTCACATCTTTGACCAATAACATCAAAAAAGTTATTTCCAGAACATATGTTATGATCAAGCTTCATGAACTCCCAGACTAGAATAGTAAGGAATCACTTGCATCTTTCTGTTTCTCACAGCCTAAGGAGAGAGAGAGAAAAAAAACTGTTCTCTGTTCTTGCAGCTTCGGTATAGATTTTAATTTGGATAAAGCAGTATAGAAGATGGATGTACCTATCCTTTGATCATCATACGAACCTAAATTAATCTTTTCACCGGTTCATCCAACATGTGGCTGAACTAAATGATTATCATTGATATTATAAAGGTACCTAAGCCAACACATAATTAAATATCAGCTTGTAATACTAAACTGGAGCAGTTGTGATTCATTCTTATATCACATTTCCAACTTGTTTCCACAATACAGCGATAGAACTAACATTGAAAATCCAGTGAAGCCGCCATGCAATATTAATTACACACATGGACATTTTTAATGACATTGAACTGCTGCCAGGTTCTCTTTAAGGTGATGAGTTCACTTTTGTAAACCTCCCAGTCCACCGATTTGTGGTTTCATACCAATGGGACTGCACCTTGTGACTGTGGATGGAAGAAAATGTAACCGGGTAGTGCATTAGCATTGCTTGGGCTCCACTTTAATCTACAACCCAACCGTTAATTTGAAAATGGATGGAGGAAATGGAGAATTGGGTGAACTATAGCATAACACTGCACATGAAATCCTGAGTGGCACTGAGTGGCTGTGCATGTGTGTATGTGTGTGTGTGTGTGTGTGTGTGTGTGTGTGTGTGTGTGTGTGTGTGTGTGTGTGTGTGTGTGTGTGTGTGTGTGTGTGTGTGTGTGTGTGTGTGTGTGTGTGTGTGTGTGTGTGTGTGTGTGTGTGTGTGTGTGTGTAGGCATCTGTCATGATACCTCCTCTGCCATATGACTTTGCATAGAAAAGCTTTTTCTGCCTATATGCATGTGATTTCAAAGCTACACTAAGCTACTTAAAGTAGGATCCATCCAGAGTAATTTGTTTTCACTACAACCCAAGCGTCTTCTGCATTTATAGTGCTAGTGTAAGAAGCACACAACTCAAGAAGGGGATGTTACACTGAGTAGGTATATAAAAGGGAGGTCATCATTTGTGCTGCAGCTGTTCAATTAACACCCTTATCTTATTCCTTCTTCTCAATGCATATAATCCACTGCATTATTCTTATATGATCCATTCAAAAATACAGACCAGCAACTTTAAGTCTTGTATTCTGGACAGACAAATGCATGCAATACACATTTTAGGCAAGTTAGACGAATTTAAAGATGCTAAAAGAAATATTAAAACAACACACACACACACACAGTGTTTGACTATTCAAGTAGGTAAATCAGATTTGGATAATATGGCTTCTCCGTACGGGTCTGAAATTTTCTCAGTGCAATCATTGTGTCTCAGTAGGTGTTTTCTATTGTCTGTCACAGGAAGAACTCCTGCTGAGAAATCACTGATCAGACTGCTCAGAAAAGCTACGTCCCTGTGCAGGAGAACTCCTATATTCTGTGTGAAATTATGATTTCAGAACAAGGCCAGCAGATGATTAATAAGAAGGGATTTGTCACGAATTAAACATCACATTAAAGGCTGTGTGTCTTCTCAACTGTTTGCCGTCATACTCTATTCCTTGAGTGTTCAGGTCAAACAGACAAAGACAAATGGAAAGCAGACAGCAATGGTCGGGTGTGATTGAATTATGTGTTGCAACAGAACAAGAGCCAAGTATTAACATATTAAATACCACTCCAATTCTTACCAGTGACCCAGAAATTCTTCTTCTATTGCACATGTTGAACTATGCAGCTACTCTTAAAATTAATCAGGAATCAGACAGCGATTAGTGAACAGGGACCATCTGAAGTCCTTTTTTCTTTCAAGCAAGTAAATCATTTAATTTGGCTCCCATTCTTAATGACACATGTGACTTGACAACAGCCCTTCATACTCACAAGCCTTGCTTTCACCCGTTTCTATTTGAGTTACCGCTACCTCGCAGCCTCTCGTACCGTTGTCTTGTTCCTGTCTTCTCCCAAGGTTGACAGCAGTGCTTGCCTTACACGTTGCAAATCCATATTTTGATTCCTTATCTATCATCTGATGAGATAAATAATCAGTATCATCCATTGCAGAAATATATCACATATAAAAAAAAAATGATGACTAATAAATCTCATGTCATACAGACTGACAAAAGGCGCATTGAGAACATCAGCATTACTGTCCACAGGCAGACAATCAACACCACATGAGGAGTCATCAAACCTTTTGAAACTGAGAGCTACTTGTTACAAACATCCTAAATGAATGCAATTGCAGTGATCACTCTTAATGACAATAAATATTCAAGTGTGTTAAGAGACTTGGTCGTTAACAAAGATTTACTATGAGCAAGAGATATATTTAGCAGTGCAGCATCATCCATTTCCTTTCATCTGAATTTTTTCCACCAAAAGTAGAGTCAATTAAATACATCCTAATAGATTTGAATTAATTAGTACATTTGAAAAATTTAGTTCAGAATCATGTATTTCATATTTTTACCCAATTTACCACTTTCATGACATTTTTACTCCTAAATTATTAAATCCTGTTTGTACTGACCACTATTTTTAGAAAAGAATTCCTGCGGGTTACAAGGTGCTCCAGGGCACAGCATTGGCTACCTTTCACATGCACACAGAAGTATGATGGGACAAGAACATTTTCCAGGCATTGTCCAGTCTCAAAGGCAAATGCAGAATGCCACAAGCCCAAGATATTTTACATATCTTTATAATTTTTAATATTGAAAAACAATAAAATTATAGTATTGCCTCTAAAGCAATAAAAACCTAAAATTTCCAGTTTATTTTCCTGCAAAGCGCTATGAGTGCAATTTTAACAGCATGCCATTTTTTAATGATGCCCCCTGGAGCAAAATATAGTGACATGTAAAAGCTTGTCTCTGTTCCAGGTAGAGCAATTCTGCCACCTTTCAGCATTTATGTTCTTACAAATTCACTCTCAGATTATGGCTTTAGTGTTGATATTACTTTGCTAGCTGTGAGGTATCTAGTGTTCTCTTCTGCATCACTGATGTATGGGCTTGAACTTCTGTGTTGTGTTACATTGGCTTTCACCATCACAGTGCGATAACACATTTTTTTCATGTAATTTTTATAAATTCATGAGCCGGAATGGACCCTTTAATGGGCTCGTCTTGGCCTCAGATCTATTTATTTAATCTGTAACTTGCATGGAAAGTGTGAGTTGAGATCTACGACTGAAGCTAAAATGATATGCCACACATGTATTACTGCCAGTTACCACCAGTGAGTATTGTAAGTTTTCTTGATGCACAAGTTATACTGTCCTGTTCTTTTTTTAGGGGGAGTCAGCGCTGACATTCTCAGTATTTATTTGAAACTGCACTCCTTCCCCAGTCTTAACACAGCACTCTGACATCCCCGAGATAGCCAGTAAAACATTTCTCATGCCAGAAGAGGATATCATAGAGAAAAGTAATGAAAAATACTGACAGCATAAGTTTTGCAGAGACCGTCAATCTGAACAGTTTGTTCCCACAGTCAGTTTGAAGCTTCGTTCAACATTTATATCTCCCGGAGTTGGTCAGAAACAATCTTTAGCTCCATTAGCGTTCCTATTTCCTGTTTTCTCATGTAAATTAGACGCTCACGAGTGTGTTGGTGATGAAACCGGGTTGCAGAGTTTAAATGACAGAGAGGAAATTACACACAGGAGCAAAAGTTGTCAAATATCAATCATTTCTGTTGGTCTGCATAATGGATGTCCTTCTGTTTTTCACACCCTGTCCTCTACTCATTCCCTCACTGTCAAGCACATCCTTCTGTTCGGTACCAGTTCAAGTCATTATTTCTTTGGGTCTGGAGGCATGTTGTCCACAAGCAGCACAAAAAGGGGGAAAATGCATAATGGGATTACAGATCAATTTTTTACCCATTTGTTTTTGTTTGTACACTAGATTGAGGATGCGCTTCAGGGTCACATTCCCATGGAGATGAGTAAAATCCAATGAAACTAAAAAGTAAATACAGCAAATGTTGCATGGATGGATAGGTTTTATGCTGATGTGTAGCAAAGTGTGCAAGAAGCTATTATTAGGAGTTAGCACGGTTGTAAAATGCTGCTCGTATTATCTGTGTGATTAAATGAGGATAAAAGTGGTGTATTTGTAGGGTTAGTCATGAGTGAAAAGAGCCTTGGAGCATTCGGGCTCCAACGGGCCGATCTTGTTGATGTGTTAAGGTGTCAGATAAAGAAGAGCATGAATGCCAATCACACACAACCTGCAATGACTTCACGATCATTTTAGTGGTCATTTAATCAATTATGTGTCCGTCAATGTGAGCACCACTCCCATGAGGACTGCAGATTTGCGCTTCAGTTTACTTTGGATATTTGCCTCTCTATCTCTCCTCCCAACCCCATTCCTCCATCAATTACATATTTCATGGCTGAGATTTTAATAACAGGTTCATATTGTAGTTAATACACACTCCGTGCATATTTTATTGGTTGAGGCACTGAAATGTTTGAAACTTTTATTATGTCTGCCTGTCAAGATTTGATGAACGACTTGTGACGGAGCATTTAATGAGGTATTCTGCCATTTTGCATGTATTAAAGCTATCAGACGCTGTGTGCGTAGCTGTCTGAATCACACAGAGTTACGCTGGATCACAACCCTGCATGCTAGCACATGCACATGCATGCAGACATACACATAAAGCAATGCAAATATATGCAAATGAATTCAGAGAAGACAAAAATGTTATGTTATGTCGATGTATTTTCAACCATTTGTGCTTCACTAAAAACACTTTCAGTCGCTTGAATTTAAATTTTCTATCATGTTAAACTGATTGGCAGTAATCAATATTTACATCCTTCATTATCACAACGTTTTGTGAACACTGTGTCGAACATTGAGGGGAAATGGGTCCCATACATACTGCTGACTACTGAATGGAAAAAAGAGATTAACTTTCTGCGCAAAATTAGAAAGGAAATACACATTCATTTTTCCTTTTTACATTCAAAACATTTTGCTGGAAAATAAGAAAAGCAGCCTAATTTTCAAGATTTAAGTTGTTGAGTGTTTCATGTGTTTTCATTCTGTATCATACCCTCATGGATCTATGTGTTCATTGTTTTTCATTGTTTCTGGTTCTGTTACCCATGTGTTTTTAGTTCAGGTCATGATTATATTATATAAGTATGGTTTATTCAAGGTTTTGTTTCATGTGTTTTGCTTTATATTGAGGTCTTCGTTTGAGTTCATGTCTGTTGTATGTTTTCACCTGCACTTTCTCTCCCAGCTTCTGGTCACTCCACCCCGATGCTCCTTCTCTGATCTCCCCTTCAGTGTTTTCCACCTGTGTTTCATCAAGCCCTTCCTCCTGCTCTGTATTATAAGCACTTGGAGCATGTTGTATAGTTCTATTTCCCACCATCCTAAATAAACATAACTTTGAGTTGAATTTGATCTTTGTTTGGGTACATGCCCTTGATAGGTTGGGAGAGCGTTTTTATTATTGATTTAGAATTTTGTGAATTATAATTTTCTCTACTCAACAAACTCAATATGAGCCTTCAACAAATAAGTAAGATGAAAACAATTATGTCTTGATTTGATTTTAGAAGCTAATTAAAATATGCCCAATTGTTATGTGATCAGACTGTTGTCCAGTAAAATAGTTAATAGTTGGCAGTTTGCAATCTTTAAATGACATTAAAAAAATAACCATCACAGCCTCCTTCCGCACCACTGTTTTGCTGCTTCAAGTGTTCAGAAAAAAGATAGTTACGTATGTCATCCCAAAAGGAAGATGAAATAAAACTCAGTCGGCAAAACTTATATTCACATGTATGCATTTGCTGTACCCATTTCTTCTGTAGTTAAATGATTTGGCAATAATTATAACCATTGCCATGTAACTCTATATTTAAAATGTTGGTCTGTTTCACTCAGATAGTAAGAAGTAGTGTTGTAATAAATGTTAAATGAATGGGTATAGGCAAAATTTTGCAAAAAAATTGGTTCGTGTGCAGAGTGAGTACGTTTCAACAAAACTGATACCATTTTGAATGATGTCAACTTAGCGGCAGGAGTGTAGTTTCCAGTGAGAAGTGGAACCTTTATCACCTCTCAATTGCTTGAAATGGACCATTAGTTTTCTTTTGTGTTCAACCAAAACTCAAAATCTTTCCCAGTCCACCAATGATGTAACAAAAAACAGCAGTGGGAGTGATTTTCTTTGCTCTCTTTCACAATTTAATTCTTTAAAGGTGCTTTTTTTTTCTTCAAAAATCAATCACAGTGATGAAGTAGTCCAACTAAAACAATCCTTTGTTTTCCTGAGTAAGTCTGCATCGATGAATCACTGTCATAAATGTTCCCATAGTGCAGCAGTGGCTTTTTGCACCTTGGCTTTTGGATTTTGCAAACTCCAGCTCGGAGTCTATGCAGAGTGAGGAATGTGTTTTCATTCGCTCACACAGAGCAGATCAATGAAACCTGCCATCAATTATCCCCACCAGTGGCTTGTGCTGGGAGGATCAGCACTGTCTGTGGCACCGCGACTGCTCCCTCAGCTGAACACAACAGCTGGAGAACTGGATGTCCCCGCAGTGCAGTCTCGAGTGTGAGGCCCCCTGCTCGGTAAACAAACCTCCTGGGTTGAAATCAAATTAATACGTACTGATGTCAGTTTGAATGGAAGTCTAATTTCCGAATCAGTATCGACAACACAGCTTGACGGGCTCAATGAATGTCTATGAGTGAAGCAGGGCTAGTCAATGAAAAACACAAACCCTCTTTAACTGTAAAAGTCTGTGACAGTGGAAATGACACTGTGGCATGATAAAAAGCAATGTCATTGATTTCTGGGGAGAAAACTGTCAACTTTCATTGTATTCTCGTTAAATTTCAGGCATCAGGAACCAAAAAGAATAATATTTTTAAAAAAATGATTGTGGCTAAATGGACTTAATGGCTCATTGACAAGGTCATAACATATAAATGAAATCTGAGGAGAAACTGAAGAGAGCAAAACACGACTTCACATGTCATCTTAAAAAAGAAATAGTAGTCTTTGTCAAAAAAAGTTGTTTGCAACACTCAAAAAAGTCACAATCAATTACATCAACGAGGTATCTACTACACCTGTTGATTGAAACAGGTGCTGTGAGATGATGGCATCTCTCTCAGCTGACAACAGGCAAAAGGAAATGAACACACACACCCTTCCCTTATACTCACAATTTAGAAACAGCAATGAATGTAACAAGCATGCTTTTGGATAATGGGTTGAAAATCTGTACCCAAGCAAGTAGAGGGAGGACACGCACACACACACACGCACGCACGCACACACACAGAAATGCTTCCAGTCTAGAATCAAAACACAAGACTTTTTTTTGAACAACTATACTAAAAATGTGGAATGTTTTTTTTTTTTACAGTGTTGTAAAATATATTGGTGTGAGGATAAGTCATCAACACAAGTAAAGGTGATTAAATCCCACAGGAGAAATGTGTGTACGACTACATGCCTGCAAAGACAGACACACACACACACACACACACACACACACACACACACACACACACACACACACACACACACACACACACACACACACACAAATGCATACAGTCACACAGGTGCACATACACAAACTTACAGTGGATACAGAGAAATGTGTTCATCAAGATGAACATGAAGAAAGCCACTTCTGTCATGGATATTTCATACTCCTCAAGAAAGTAAAGTGCAGAGCGTTCGAGAGGAAATAGATAAAAACAGCAAGTGTCGGTGGACCATCCGCTTTTCTGTTAACCTGTGTGATATTGTTCTTTTCTTGCAGCCCTGGGAGAGAGAACAAGTTTCTTTGTTTGCAGAGTATCTGTATTCAACTCGCTATGCACCTCTTTAATAAGTAATAAAGCAGAAAAAGACACCAATGAAATTCAGACTTTATGTACCACTGATGATGGTTCTCTCAAAAGTTACCGTCCCTATAAAAACAAAAAAAAGATGTTAAAGCTATTAAACAACCTCTCAGGGATGATTAGTAGGCGCAACAGATTTATGTAAAGAATTGCTTTAATCAATATCCCTCGTTGACTTATATTATATCTTATCTACACAGATATACAACTTCCCTGAGAACTGTGAATGACTCTGTCTACTTGCTCTCCTCCCCACGCTTTACAAGCGGCTTGATAGCTTTCTTTGCCAAAACCCTTCTTGTCACTCTCTCACCCAGCCTGGACAGTCATGGGAAATCCATGCTGTGAATTGAAAAAGGTCCCAAGAGAATGAAGGTGCTGGCAGAATTTCTCTTTTCACACCATTGAACAAAGAAATGGAAGTGACGTGAGGCTGAGAGAGTAGTGAGAGCTTTCAAAACAAATGCTTGCGGCATTACAAAAAAAAATGCCGTACTGGAAGCAAATTATCATCATTTTTCTAATTGTTTTTAATTGAAATATTGTGCAATATGTTTACATCTGTGTGTGCACATATGTACAACCTGAATCACATGTAACTTCGGGGCATATATGTTTTCTAGCCATACTTTGCAGTAAATAAAATAATACAGGCAACCGAAATGCCCAAAACTGGTCCAATGGACATTAAAGGAGCATGATGCAGGAAATAGTCAAATTATACCAGAGAGGTTTCAGCCTGTGACCAGACAAATACAGCTTTCTTCTCACTATGACTTCCAAAGTGTCTTTAGATTCAGTGAAATCCACCAAAAAACAGAAACCGCTCACTGCTAAACCAGCATTTGATTTGCAAAACACATTATTTGGAATAATTTCTTCTCGAACACGCTGCACCTTTAAAGGTACCGTTTGGTAGACCTCACTGGAATGATATAAATCATATTTTATTGATCCCATTGGAGAAATTATTAGTTTCAAACTTAAGAGAATCCTAATCCAAGCCTGGTTCTCTTACCTCTATTTCACCACTGCAGTGGAGTCACTGTAAACTCCTTTCAATACATTAAAATAATTGACAAAATAAGGCACAATGCTGTGTACAGTTATATCGCAATACTAGATTGTCTGGGATTTGCTTTTTTGGTTGCTAACATCAGTAAATACACATCTCCAAAAACACAGTTTATTTCTTCTATCACATTGTGATGTTTTCTTATATTCTCATGATTTCTGTTCAAGCAAGTAGCTAAAACAAACTGACCTCTGCTTGTTCATCTCTTATGTGCTTTGGATGACCCTGGTATATTGATCTTCAAACGGTCTACAAATCATCTTTTGAAATCACCTGTAACCATTTCCAGCTGGCTCAAGTAAGATAATATCTTCAGCAAACATGGAGCTTATGAAAATGTATCATTCAACAAAACGGGATGATAGTATTCTAATTTGAAGGCTGTTGATCTAATACTAATATCTTCAAAATGTGATATTATAAAAAGTTCACACATAACTGCTTTGCAAGAACAAAATATATTTCATTGTAGACCAAAACACTATGGCTTTTTGTGCACCACAAAAAGAAAAAAAAATCTAATGCACTAACTCTAATATACCTCAAATGCATTGAATACAATGACATAGAATCAATGAAAATCAATTTGAAATATTTATGCAAATTGAGCTCAATGTTTCAAAAGTTAAATATTATTTTTACTCAAGATGTGTCACTATGACAACAGACCTTCATCATGTTGACTGCATTGTTTACCTGCAAGCCACTAGTGTTTCATTGATAATGCTTCATTTGGATTGGGCAAGAATTCATTCACATACAAAGCAGGTCTGTCCCATTGCCAAACGATCAAACATGTTTTAATGCACTATTATGAACTGACACAATTTAATCAATTAAAATTGTGTAATTATATGATTAATGATAATAATATGTACCCAACTGGAAGCCATTATTGAACTGTCATGCAATTTTAAACACACCAGAGGTCTAAAAGGCATGATTTCTGGGGAGAAGACCCCATTATTCTGTGACGCTTCGGTAATGACTTCACATATTGGCTTAGCTGCAGGAGCCAACGGTTCACTTCCCACCTGGGAGAGAGCCAAACTAGATTGAAGTGGTGGCTGAAATTCAAATGAGTTGTCTAGTTTTTTTCTCGGCATTTAATAGAAAGAAATATTGGTGTCGCTTAATGGTCATAACAATACCCCACGGCGTTCAACAAAAAACAATATGGAGCAATGTTTAATGACAAAAATGTACAGAGACAAACTGTGACCGCTGGCTGATGATATTAAAAACGTGTTTTTGTTTGAGTGACTTTGTGTCTAGTTTAGACTCTCTCACCTGGTGAATAATAACGATGATTAATACATATTTATTCAGATGATCCCAGAAACAGCAGTTCTTTATTGTAAAGCATTATGAGATTACTTTCTCGGAAGCCTCTTTACAAAGCAGCATTATCGTTCTGCACACACGAGCCGTTGAGCTCTGACTTCCTTTCACAGTTTGGTGGCTTCAGTAGTTTATGAGTAACATCAGCAAATCCTATTAACTGGCTAGGAACAAATTAATACATTGGAATTTAATTTAGAGGTGACCTTTATTGTAATCATACGTTATCCTCTCATCACTGTTTTGAATTTGACTTTACCAATCCCTGCATGAAAGGTTCAGTCTTGATTTAATTCCACAAACAAACAGCAAACCTATCGCTGCAGCTCTACCATGGTATAATTCTCATTCTGGCATGTTTGCCTCCAACATTTCCACCTTTTACTGACATGTGCTATGATGGGGCGATATGAATTCTGTCTTCGGCAGATCTAGTTTTGGTAAACAAAGGTTCTTCTCCATTCTTCCTCAAGATTTAGAGAGTTCCAAGAGAGTTTGTGCTTAAAACATCTGAAGCAGCTCTAGAAACATCTCCGTTGTTCTGAGCTCACCCAGATGAAACCAAATCAAGCCTTTGTCTGGGGACAGAAAAATAGCACACCAGGCTCTTTGACCTTGAAGCGGAAGTGACTTTGTGACAGCAATACAATTCAAACTGAAGTGGTTATCCGGAAGCTCATTATATGAAGAAGTTCAAACAGTCTGTGCCGGAGCTCGCCAAATATGATGTAATCACCTGAAATGCATGTCAAAGCAGTTGTAAACAGACTCAAAGTTAAAGAAGATGGATAGATGGATGCAATATTTGATAATCCGATTTTCATTGTAGCTGGAACATATTTGCATGCAAACGTTCATTGAGGAAAGAGGAACACAATAGGGAAGATTAATCCCTCAAAAGCAGCTGGAGCCTACCACTGTACATTTGGGTGGGGGCCAAAGAAACTGGGAAAACTCAGCCTATATATCCAAAGAGGTGAAAGAGAATGAGACAAGTGTACAGAGTACAGGCTGCCTGGGTGCACAGTGTGGAAGTTCATGATAAAGAGTCCTCTTTTACACACACGCACACTATTGAATGTGCTTTTTTTTTTTTTTACCAACCGCGTAAAACATCGTTCATTCCGCCGGCTTGCTGCATGGCTGAGGTTTCTGCTCGTTAAACAGGATTGTGTGTACAGTACGTGTTTGCACTGCCGCTATAGCAGTGGAGCAAAAGACAGGAGCTGTCTCCCACTGGCCAATTGCTGCTGTCAGATGAAGCACTTATATCGCTGAAAGGAAAAGACTGCCGAATATTTTGGGGGAAAAAAAAGAAAAGAAAAACCTTGCATAAATGGAACCAAAATTACAGATGCTCTGTGAAAACACTAAAACAAATCTGATGCAATGCAGAGTGGATATGTTGCAGTATGCAAGCAAATCAGGCAATGGTTATGAAGATATCCTATCTGACAATACATTTAAATGTATGAGTCAGAATGAGCGTTCGGACACTGGATCTACCAACAGATACGTTAAATGTGGAATACCACTATCTGATTATAAACGTTACCGTTTCCCCTAAAGTCTCCACTCTCTAGCATTTTCACAACTGCTCATTCTCCTCTCCCACCTCAGAGTAGCTCTGAAAGGAGAGTCTGAAGGGTGAAGAAAACAAGCAAACAAACAAAAAAAGAAAAACAACATTCTGAGCAGTGGAGAAAAGCATAGCTTTTTTTGAAAACATGGATGAGACCACGCAATGAATGTTGCTTTTTGTGTGTGTTGGGGGGGGCAAAAATAATAACCCTGGGATGTGAGACTTGTTGCAGCAGACAACCCACCCTTTGATTAACAGGAGCCTTTTGGCTGAGTCAGAGCTGGGAACTGAAACCAAGGCCACAAATCTGAAAAAAAGATGGAAGACAAAAAGAAAGGAAAGAAAGAGGGAAAAAAACACACCAGTCGCTTCATTTCCTCTATCTACAGTAACATTGAAGGAATCCATTGTGCCAACTGCCTAATGGGAGAAGGCTCATTCCATAATGAATTACCAAATGAAGCCACTCATTTCTGTTGTTGTTTCTCGTCATTGTACCACCTTGGGAACTACAATAAAAGAACAAGACTATGTAAGCCACAGGGAATTGAATCCATCCAATGTGCAATTCAAGTCTCATTTGGAGGCCGAAGATGTAGGAGGAGGGAGGAAGAATGGGATGTTCCTGAAAGGTTATTCTGTCCTCACAATCAGGCCAAAAGGAGAGATATGAGGACCTGCTTTTGAATTGGCTGGCTTATCTATCAAAGTGCAGCCACTTGTCTGCTTCATATTGTCTCCCTCTCTTCTTCTTTTTTGGGGATCTCTCTCTCTCAACATGTCTCTCTCGCTCTACATGTTTCTTCTTTATAAGTGTCACTTATCACTGTTTCTCAGTGACACTTTACCTCAGCTGAAACCTGAATGACTGAAGAAGCAAAGAATGGAATGTGTGTTTGGTTCATAGTTAGTCACTCGTTTCTTTCAATGTGTAGGCCAACATCATTATCAGGGAATTGAATTATGTGTGGATCCACAAATCTAGATGTGCTCCTTGTCGCCCGGGAAAGATACAGAATTTGCCTCTGATTGATGACAATGAAAAAAAGTCTTCCGGAAATGATATAACAAAAGTATTTTCCCTCCTCACCTCTCTCATTTCTTTCTCCCTCTCTCCAATGGCCTTAATGATTTCTTTTTAAAGTGTTAAATAGGATGTAAAAGTTTAATTATCTTGGTTTGCCTCTGCCAAGTTAGGAAATTAAACCTTTTTTCACCACTTTTTTTTTCTCCTCTCATGCATTACATTTCTTCATAATTCAGCGTTGATAATAGAGACATGACAAACAGTTAAAACTAATGCTTATTGTCTGCCCCTTCTTCATTTGGATTTGACTGGGAGAACACACTTTTTGATTTCAGTGAGACTTGATAAAATGTCATTGGATGAAAATATGGTGTTCGTATACTTACTTCTATTTTGGAATCATCGTTTTCACCCCCATACAGTATCCGTTTTATGTGTTTTCATGAGTGTCCTATGAAGAGTTAAACCTTAAATGTGGTCACTATTGAGAAAACACAAAATACGAATGTTAACTTAGTGTTGAGAAATGTTTAGCAAATGGATTCTCATTTTGAACATGATCTGGATTGTTCTTTACTCATCATGACTCATTCTGTTTGCACCCTGTTTCTGCATCCATTTAATAAATTGCCCACACTTTGTTGATGATGGGTCAAGAAACAGAAGGAATCATATTGTAGGAGGAAGTTGTGTGCAGCTCCTCTCTGCAAACACAGAAAAAGCAATATGCATATTAATATTCAGTAATTAAAGTAATAAAGGGGTCTTTCCTCAGAGCTAATTAAATTTGCTGAGCTCCAGGTCTCCAGGCCTGATAAACATAATGACACATTCAGGAAGTATTAAGAAACCCTCAATTCTTGCTTGCCTCCACTTTTCCCATTATCTGGCTTGGGCCTTCAAAGAGAAGGAGAAATGGAGAGACAGAAATGCAAGGACTTCCTGACAATGGGAGGAGGAAAGTGTGAAGAAAGTGGGAGCATAACGGGGGACGAATGAGAAAAAGAGGACAAGGATAAGACGGGTGCTTTGCAGTGTCTTGTCTCTGGTCCAATCTCTTTTTTTTTTTCATTAGCCTTCATCACAGACTTATGATTCACAGCCGTTCACAGCTCGTCCTCTCCTCTATTCCACTCAAGTTCACTCTTTTGTTTCACGCTCGCCCCAACACACACTCGCATGGACACGCTTCGTCTTCTCTTAATTAATGACAAGAAAAGTACAATGTGTCCCACAGGAGAATAAACACAAATAGACTCGTCCGAAAGAGATTTGTTGGCTTATAGTTTGAGTGGTACTCCATGTTCAAGAACACGCGGAAGGAGAACGGACAGTCACGGTTTATTTATAGCATCATCTCTCTTCACAGAAGTAGTTGGAAAACCATCATAGAAAAAGGGACAGGAAATAATAGAAACAAGAATTCAACAACCCCATTCCCAGCTCTACATGGTGATGAATGATGTTATATATGAACTTAATAACATAGTTATACAACAGCTCTTGGACTTAGTTTCCACAATCTGTCACCAGTGAACTCTTGCACATAATCATTAAAAACTCATCTTGTGTTTCTATTTCGGGCAGCGCTTGAATTTAACTGTCAATCACTCAGCCCAGCGCTGCAATAGCTGGCGTGTTCAATAGCAAACAGATGGACTACGAATGACAAAGGGACAAATATTGGGCAAATAGAGTCCTAATAAAGGGGAAATAAAGCTCAACTAGTTTTAAATCATGAGACTATTATCTATTGATCAATCTGTCCTGTACGTTGAATGACAGCCCTAGATGTAGGGATCAATTCAAATTAAAATAACATGATGTATTGATCTGAAATAATCAGAAAATACAAAACAAAACTCATCAAGGCCAATATTTCCTAAGAAAGCTCTTCCACATTGATGTTAGCCAAACTGTATAAAGTCCATCACCGATGACATCACTCACATTCTAGTTGCACCTCATATTTTGTTCCTACGGCAGTGCACCTCCTCAACCACAACACTCTAGGCCCCATTACATCATAGAAAATGGCTGATTATCCACTGCCGAGTGCACATCCAGCAGCAAAGTGCACCAAAGTGTTCTCATAGACCCATTATTCATACTTGTAAATGTATACAATTGAACCCTTGTAAGGTTTCACCATTTGAGCACTGGTTTTAATTGTTCAATGTTAAAACACCCTGCTGTGTCTGTCTTTCTGCCGCGCAATTTTCTTGGGAATTAGGTTCTTCTGAATCTGATTAAGAGCTCAATCTTGCAATAAGACACCACCTGCATTCACAAGGCTCATATTTTGAAGATTAAAAAAAACGTTTTGCTGACTAAATGCTTTTACAAAGACGTGCATTTTATTTTTGAAAATAAAGATGATGAAAACATCTGCTGTATTTCAAAGCCTTTGAGACTTTTTAACAACGCACGCCACCTACAGCTTCCTCAGCATTCGCACAATGTGATCAGTAAATCAACGTTTATTGCAGATGCCTGATGTGTGTGGATGGAAGCAGCTTGTTCCTCTTATTTCTGGACCCCCCCATCCTTTCTGTTTGTAGTGTGTATGTGTGACATCTTTCTGTTTCATTCCTGTGATAAACTAGCAACCTCTTCAGCATGTAACACGCAGGTTACTCAGGCTCAGCTGGGACAGGGGTCAGCTCAATATAACCTCAACTTCGATAATAGAAATGTCAAAACATGTCAAAGATGAACATACAGTTGAGCATGCAACCAAAATGGAATATATAGGATTTGACAAAAGGCCCTTTCTGACTAAACAAACCTCTAGCTTTAAATACCATTGGTATAAATACCGTATAGACTCAATTTAAGTGCTAGCAGTTTATTTATTTATATTTTATAAAGATGCTATTTCTAATGGTAAACAAACTGAAAATTATTTATTGTACATAGATTTTAAATTTTAAATGTTCAGAATCAGTTAAAGAAGGAAAAGCAGGAGATGAAGAAAGCTTGTCACATGCAGTCTTCTCAATATATTAACGTCTCCTCACTGAGACCGAAACAAATTGTACATATGTAGAAATGTATGACAGTGCAATAAATCCTTTAGTGAATTCAACAAACCTCTGTTCAGGTTGCTTGCGTGCCCAATTTCAAACATGTTTATGTGTCAACTATCTGAGATCACACTAACCATTACACCACACAAATTGCTGAAACTGCTTCATCAAATGCATACATTTCCCAATTTGTGCATTGCTTTGCACATATTTTGATGAGATTTACTGATGCATCAATCCAATCAGGGCATGCATTACCATGAACATCAGGCTCCCTTTCCTTCTTCCAATAATGACCTGGGAGTCGTACTGTGAGTGACTGTAAATCTGTACAGTCCTCTGTTTTAGAAGCAAGCTGCATAAAGGCACACGCACACACACACACACACACACACACACACACACACACACACACACACACACACACACACACACACACACACACACACACACACACACACACACACACACACACACACACACACACACACACAGTCGGCTCTGATTAGACAGATTTAACATCAAATGACCTTGTGGAAAAATCAGGTTCAAGCACATTGGCTTGAGCGTTTAATTTCCATCAAAGATTGTGTGACGAAACGAACCTCAAAGTGAACAGAGCGAACGACTGAGCCGTACGCTGATTGGTGGAGCAGGCTTTTATCTCACATGTGTGGGAGAGAAGCGTTCACTGCTCCAGTTGTGACGTTGGATCAGAGCCAAGACTGGCGGGCAGCCACAATTACCTTCATCATTTAAGCTCGCCGAGTCATCAAATATGAATGGGAAATTGGGCAGTGCTGTACAAACAGAGCTGAAGTGCATTCATATTAAAAACCATGTTTATAGATGGAAGGGTGTCTTTTGAAAGGGGGACAAATCGCTGTGCAAACTCAAACTGTGTGTTTCAAAGTATTTACTTGTGCGTGTGTTCAACTTGATAACAGACAAGTATGCTTGCCAGACCATTAAAATAAACATCAGCATAAATTAAACTGTAGTCTAAATCTCCACGGGTACTGTGAGAGCTTAGCATACATTCCCTTTGAGACACTGTGCCGCCACAGAGGCAGACGGGGATAACTGAACCGTGCTCGTAATTACACTTTCAGATGCTTTCTTTTGGCAAATAAAAAATAACCACCATTTAAGAATACGGTGGATTCAAAAAGAAAATGATGTTGTCAGAGACCATGCTTTTAGGACATGTGTCATTCAGATGAAGCAGTACAGCAAACAGCATAATTTTGCTGGTAAAATCGGTGCACCATCATTAGTTTATGGTTGTGACAGAAAAAAAAGTGGTCAGAAAGCTGCCTCACAGCAAGAAGGCGGTTTCAAGGTTCTCTCAAATTCTTGCTCTGCGGCATTTTCTTCGTGCCAGAGTTCCTCCACAATCCAAGGCTGCTTGTTATGTTAATTGGCGACTCTACATTGGTTGGAGGTGTGGACGGTGATTGTTTGTGATGGGCTCGCGAGCTGTGCAGGATGTACAAATCATGATATAGCAGGTCAAGGAGATGAATGCATAGATGGATGTTTTTTAGAGCAAACTGTTTTCTACCCAAGCCACTTGTTTCACATTGACGTCGACATGATGGAACACTGAAGCGAGATGGGAAATAGAGAAAATAACCCCATCACAGAACAATCTGTCGATTCATCCAAACCAGAGGGGAAAACAATGCAACCAGATCTCCGGAGATGAATAGACCTTGCACAACAGTCCCAATGAGAGTCAGAGCTGTGGTCTATCTGCTCTGATGTCAGCAAGGTTTAATGTGATTTTAGGGCTACTTAGACATCAGGTGCGAGGAGTGGTTATATAGTTTCTCCGAGAAGATGAAAGGCCTATAGCTCCTGATTTGAAACAGACAAGAGTGCAAGACATCAGAGAGGCACATCAGTACTACCAATAACACCCCCAGGCCTCATTTCCCAATCACAGCTTTAACGAAGATGAATGTGTAGCTCGTGTGTGCGTACAGGCACGCACATCTATGTTTAATGAGTGGGAGTATGTGCATGCACTCCCTCTGATAAATTACATCTATAAACACATGAAACTGTGCTTGTCCTCACAACCATTAATGTTTTCCATTTACATATATATTTACATATCTTGTGTACATTTAACAACGCAGTGGATAATGTCTACTGCATGAAGCTAAACATTCAATAATAACGAGCATCGATGGAATCTGATCTAACAAAGCCACATAGCTCATGGACATTAAGCTACAAGAAGGACTGTGTATTGTACCATAATTAGAGAAAGAGAGAAATATGCAGGAAAACTATTGGTGGGCTATCAGATTATTAAACAATAATATATCAGCTCAGCTCTGAAGCATGAGAGCATTGGCGTCTGTTCGGTGGTCTCATTACTTTACTGCAGATGTGCAAAGACAGCATGATGACTCACAATGAAGACCGTGTGAATGCACATGAATGGCAGGAGTGTAAAGTCACATTGACAGAAAACAAATCCAGCCACCATATGCTTTTGCCACTTCCTATCGCTTCTTGTAATTATCTTTTGGCCCCAGAAAATCCTTTCAAACTTCTCTCATGTTCTTTCACTCTCCACATTCATGTGTCCCAGAGGTGAGTCTGCAGTCAAACGAAGCGATTAGCCCACAAATCAAAGCAAATGTAAATGTGCAAGATGGAAAGACTCATATACACAAACACGTGCTCCTTGCACAATTATAGTAATATGCAAATTGTAAAACATATGCAGTTCTAATAGGAGCATGCAAAAGACACTGGTGTATAGGCAGAGGCAGGAGGAGAAAATCCATGCATGTGTTCTAAACATGCACATTAACAAATAGGACAAATGGCTCTGTGGAAACAATCTGCAGTGGAACATCTGTCCTGTCTGAACGCCTCCGGCAAGTTGACGTCCTGTCGTATATTTACGTGTTACAGATGAGTGGCCTTGAGCACATAATTCTAGAAAAGCCTGCCAATATGTTGATGACCTCATTATTCATTGGGAAATGGAACACAATAAAGAGAAGACAGCAAATGATATGGAAATACAAGCTGGGACTTGTTAACGTATCGATCATTAAGGAACCAAGACAGTGGGCAACCTACTGTACGAAGGTTAAGAGGCAATATGTACTTTAGCAATACAGTATAGTGAAGGTGTGAGAGCACGCGTGCGCACACACACACATTTAATATATAACAGTGTAACCCTATTAGCAGTTGGAAGTGCTTTACACTGCTATATACACAGGCGCACACACACACACACACACACACACACACACACACACACACACACACACACACACACACACACACACACACACACACACACACACACACACACACACACACACACACACACACACACACACACACACACACACACACACAAACACAATTCTCAGAGCTCATAAACCCCTGCAGATGACCATAACAGCTGATTAACCATCTATCAGGCCTTATGGAAACCTATGGATAGTTTATGACTGCCATTATCACTGTCAGGTAGCCAATAGACATCACAGCATATGTGCCCACACACAAGCTTTTCATTTTACAAAACAATTTAACCAAGATAGCAAGACCATGAGGGGAACTCAGTATATTAATGTCCAGTTGTTGCGAGTTGATGCGAGTGTGGATGGGTGTGTGTAAGTGTCTGCGTGTGTTTGTGTGTGTGTGTGTGTGTGGAAAAAAAAAAAAAGTCCAGTTGTTATCAAATAATATCACATTTTTATCTATATGATTTGTTTGAACTTATGATCACAGAGGTATTGATCCCATCTGATTATGAGTGAAGGCAGTGTGTACTGCAGGACAGTTTGCTCACTCATAATCACTTGTCCAGGCAATTTTAGAGTCACCAATTAATTTCAAATCCATTTTTTGGACCCACTTTGGTAGTGATTGCTGAAGATACATTGAGGTAACACAGTGTCTACACACTGACCATTACCTGAAAAGTGCATGATTTAACTACAGATAAATGAATACTTCTCAGACCTAATTTAAGTACAATTTGTGAAAACATTTATACATTTGGATCTTATTTCAAGCTGTGGTTGTGCTACAATTGTTTGAATGTATCAAAAATAAGTCAGCGTGGGATAAAGTCTCGACAAAAAGGTTACATGAGATAATTGGGAAGTAGCTCAATTTTTTTTTTTTTTTTAAATCTTCGAATGACTGAGATCCAATTTCTATCTAATCCAATCGTACCAGTAGCCCTACTTAGCATCCAGTCATTTATCATTATATAACAAAAGCACTTCATAAATTAATGATTTCGCTGTTTTATTATTGTTGTTGTTATTCCCGTGGTCATGGGGCTCAGATTTGAGTTCAATCTTTAAATGCACGACAGCCTACGACCTCATTGACCCAGTGCACTGAGGAAGCATAAGTCTTATGGATAGACAGAAAATCATTTGCTTTGTGAAGAAAAACAAATGCTTTATAGCTGCGAAGCAACTGAAATGTGGTCTACACACACATGTAGAGATCCATGATGTATTCCTTGTGAAGAATCAAGAAAAGACTCTTGAATGAAAACCTCCAAAGATTCATGACATGACAGATCCGTCACAGAAAACAATTTACAAAACTACTGCTAGAAGAGGACATTCAATGGACAAAAGAAATGTTAAAAATGTATGGAAACACCCTGCCCTGAAACTGACAACACTTGTCAAACATGCACATACATTGCTGCCTTTGGGACTCATACACTTACATTTATTGGTGGTTTCCCTGCTGATAGCAGCAGCAAGAAGAACACATGAGGGATTTCTGAGCGGAAAATCTCAAAACATCACAACATTTCATTACTGGATTAGAACTGTAGATATCAAAGCTACCACAGTGGTTTTTCCGCATGACGAGGTGGAATATTGTGTAATGACAGCGTTCGTCACTTGATTCCAATCTGACTGAACATGTTCCGCCTGTGAAAGCCCCAAACACCTTTCTTCATGTAGTGAGTTAGACTTCAGACTAAAACCAGTGTTTCTATAATCTATTCATCTTCCATTAATTCATAATTAGTTTGGGGTCACATGGATTGTAGCCCAGCCAGCTTACATTGAGTGAAAGGCAGCGTACACAAATAACAGGCTGCCTGTCCGTCACCGGGCTTACTGACAACCACCAACACAATTCACAGTCACCTATTAACCTAACAAGCACATGTTTGGACTACGACAGAAAGCCAGTGAAAACCTTTGCAGGCCCAGTTAGCTAATGTAACATAAAACACCGCTAGAATTACCAAATGGGATACTATTTCAAATACCTTGATTTATTAAAACACGTTTACATTTTCAAAACACTTACAGTATTAAAGCTGATTTTTGCCTTTGTTGTTGCTGAGAGGACAAAGACCCAAAAGAGTTCATCCAGCAACTCCAATTGTGTTTCGATTGTTTTTAGAGGGAAGGATGTGTTGTGGGTCAATCAAATATTATCTAAACAAATCAGGTAGGTTAACAAAAAAGGATAAGTGAAGACATACACCACAAGAAAAACTAAGATCACTGTTAAAAATCCTGAGATCAAACAAGTCAAACCATATATTAACATGCAACAAAAGCAATTTCAACCACAAACACTTCATATACAAACAGAGGGGAAAGAAAATTAAGGGTCAGCCATCCAGGCCATCATTTCCATGATTACAGCTCGATACAATCTGAACAAAATATCAACGAACATTCTTCCAAGAAGGGGCATACAGTATAGTACTATACTGATCAAGCCACGTGGCTTGATCAGTTTCCTCTATATAGCCCACTGGCACTCATGGGCTGATTGACACCAAAATAATAATAATTCTATTAGCGCGTATCAGTTTTTCTAATGTTAGAATATCAATATTTATACTAAATGTAACATTTTAATTTAAATGCTTACCATTTACATTTGAAGTATTATCCTATAAGTCCAATTTCCTGCTGGTTGGCATAACATCTAAATTGTGAATTTCTTTTTTTTTTTCTTTTATCTGAGACATTTTCCAATATATTTTTATAATGTATTATAACAATTTCAGTGTCTTTTTTTTCTAAACTAATAACTAATAGGTCTTGAAATATTCCTAACTGTGGTCATTCTGAAACTGTCTGCAGTATATCAAATAGCAGCTACAGTTTTACTTGTTATTTGAACCGAGAAGAGATCAATGGTATTGCCCATCACTCGCCCCAGGGGAATGATTCCCTCATTTTCAAACGTCCATTCCTGATTTCTGGACAGGGATTGATTGTCACGCTGAGTTGTTATGACAGCCTAGAGGCCGTAGATGTCTTCGTGATAATTGTTTTTAATGACGACAAAAAGAGCGTGAGAGCATGTTGTGGTTTAACGAGAAAGTATATGCTGAAGTAGTACATTAAAGTTGAATGAGAAAGTTCAAGAAATAATTTTAAATCAAATACTACAGGTAACTCCAAAAAAAGCTATCTTTAAGGAAATGAAAATCAAACAAAAGCTTCCACTTCCAGGTAGTTTTCATCATTTCTCATCATCTGTGACCTTCACAGGGAGAGAGGCGCTGCTTTGTGTCCTTTACATGGTCGGGTGTTGTGGGGATAAATGAGATGTGGTACAGTTGGTGTTTTATTTGCTACATTGATGAGACCTCCATTGTGAGAACCCTCCCACTCCGTTATCAAGCTGACGGCGAGAGAAATGAAAGCGCTACTCTGTCGTGTACCTTTTAGCTCACGAACACAAGTCCTTGGCATCAGCAAGGATACAGTAATTCAAGGCGCACACACACACACATACACACTACACACACACACATTGGCCGAATGTACACACATATACTCCACACATACACACCTCCTATTTCACCTGACAGCTACTCTTCAGACCCGCTGTTGTTTCATTTTTATTACTCCTTGTTTTTGAGATTCACTGGAGATGAATTTATTTGCATGAACATGTCCGTTCATATTTCGACACACAAACACACTTTTGCACACACACAGGAAGTAGCCTACGTTGTAAACTTATGCAAATTAGCTTGTAATCAGTACAAGAGAGAAAAAAAAACGCGATAGAATCCGCAAACACTTCAGCATCACTGCAGCTTACTGCAGTTATTCCACTATAATGAAAACAGAAGTTTTGTTTATCTTTCAGTGAACTGACAAACCAAACAACATGACAACCGTCACTGTAGCTTCCAAACATTACATGTAGTACTCTGATTTAAATGAATTTCTTTTTTTTTTCCAACTGATTTTACTTAAAAGCACATAATGTAAGAAAAGCTGCCATCAGTTCTCCTTTTTACAGTTCAAGTGTGGAGTGTGCAACTCGCCCCATCTGCTATTTGCCTCATTACATGTCTTTCCAAAGTCATTTCTTGCTGTGTAAGTGATTCACGGGACAAACTCCTGGTAATGAAGCACAAGACATGTGTCATTGTATGTTTCTCGTTGAAGCAAAAGCAAAGAGGAAGCGCTACGGCTATAAGTAATCAAGTTTGCATTGCTTGCAATGTGAAGAATAGAGGCGAAACACAGTGAACACAGAGGGGAAAAACACACACATTCGCACCTACAGACAAACGGGAATCATCAAGGAAACTCAAACACATGTATTTGCACTGTGGGAGAAAACAAAAACAAAACCCACACATAACATGCAAACTCCTCAGAAAGGCCCACGGGACAGTAGACATGGGTGAATCATGAAAGTTCTTTCTACATCAGTATAATAAAACCCCTGCCCTGTCTATGCTGTTGGTAATGTTTTACTTTCAAGTTAAGCCCATACAAAAACCTAATTTTCTAAAAGGCTTTGACATGTTTTTCTTCTTAACTGAACTTTACATTTTTTTTTTTTTTCCAACTTAAAGATGAGAAGAGTTACACTAATGAAACTAATGATTCTGGCAGGCAGACTGGGACATGGAGATAAGGCTTTTCAGCTTCCTCAAAGAATACAAATGGAGGAAGCAGGGGACATGCACTTGTGGGATGAACAGGAAAGCAGAGTGAATCTGAGATAACCAAGGTTTGCAGGCCATGCAAAGTTAATTTGGGGAATTTTTCAGCTAATCTCACAGATGTATGATCTTTTAAAGAAAAACGAACATTCTTTCTAACAGCGTATAATGAGAAGCGTCGTAACAACATTGAAAAATGTTACTTTTTGAGCTGTGACCACTTCACGTTCATCGTTGACCTACCATAAACCGTAATGCTGCGTTTACACATAGGCACGATGCGTTACAAATATAATTTTACCATCATTCCTGGCAAATTCCCAACATTCTTATTGTAAGATTACACATCTGGATGTTTAAGTTTAAGAACCATGGAAAAACCTTAACCACTCTAACAGTCAGTCCGCCTATTTCACCAAACCACATGGAACACTGCCACATGTTCTCATCAATGCATCCACCTCTATAATCATCGCTCACCCACACCCTGCTTCTTTCATTCAACCCCCACCTGCATCCCCTTTTACTTGTCCTCATTAGATTCACTCGCCCATACCTTTCCCACCAATGCCTCATTTCATACATGTATCCTCTTCCCTGCCTGACATACCTCTCCTATTCATCCCTATTTTTTTTCATCAAATAATCCTTCTTCCTCCACCTTATGCTAATCCCTCTTTTTATCAAGTCACACGTGCATCTCTCTTCATCACTTTGAGGCGTCATCTGCGGGTTTATGATTTATCTACCGAGCCAGATCCTCCACAATGAGCCAAGCCGACAAGGCAAACACACCCTCAGACCAGCCTGGTCATAAAACCTCCCACCTCACATTCACCCACAGTCATCTCCTTAATTCAATATCCTTCTCAGTGAATTCCTAAACTCAGATTGTTGTGATGGAGTTCTTGCTTTCCTTCCACCAAACATGTGATTTGTATAACTCATTTACAGTTTTCCCTATAATTACACACACCTAATCCCTAATTATTGGCTTGACTCTAAACTTTGTTTTGCCTCTCCAGCTCTCACTGTTTTATCTTCCTCTGCTTCTCAAATAATTTGTCTTTCTTCGCCCCCTCCTCACTCAGGCCTCTAATAACATCACTACACTGGGAGCAGATACGTGTGCCTTGTGAGATAAGGAGTTAATACAGAGAATGATGCAATCTGTCTCCATCTCCACCCACTGTCACCCAGAGGTTCAGATCCACTACTTGATACGGACATGGACTCGATTGATGTGCAGCACAGCATGGCCGCTATCTGTGATCGACAGAGGACGCACCATCTCATCCACAGATGTTAACTTTAGTCTGTAACTTCTCCTGACAGTTTCTGATCGTGAAAAATGACAAGGTTGGCGAGAGTAGAAATAGCTATCATTTATACTTTATTTCATAAGCTCAAAGGTCAAGTGGTTCAAGTCTGTTGTGCCTATTGTGAATTTACTGCTCACATTGACGCTGATTGTGTTGAACATACTTTCACGACTTCAGGTTGCGCAGCCCCCAAATCAAAATCCAATGTACCATTTCCTTTCACTTATCAGCCTTCACCTACAGACGTCTTCAAGATTCATTGTTTGCGTATAATGGCAGGGATGTACATTTTCA
Source organism: Blennius ocellaris (assembly GCF_963422515.1). Lineage (NCBI taxonomy): Eukaryota > Metazoa > Chordata > Actinopteri > Blenniiformes > Blenniidae > Blennius > Blennius ocellaris. The sequence goes on along the minus strand of NC_137658.1, from coordinate 8,465,490 downwards.
GACCTAATTACTTATTGATCTTATTATGCTGATACGTAGATTCAACCACTTTTCGAGTATCGACCCCACTGGACCTCAAAGCAACACCGTGTTTTGTTCAAAACTCCTTACATGATGCATTTTGCATTACAAACACCACACAGCAGAATCTTCATTGGAATTACATTCATTAGCATGATCGTCATTACTTCGGCGTATACAAGAGAACACAAATGTTTTGAACTGTATCAACCTTGTTCTGCTATCACAGCACCCAGACTGAATCACATCAGCATCCATCCTTCTTCTCAGCCACTTCATCCAGTTTCAGGATGAAGATTGAGTACGCCGCCGACACCTCACCAGCCCACCACAGAGCAACACAGAATTTAAATCATGTAAGCCTATGTCAATCCATGATAGTTATTTTATTGCTTTAATAGAGTTAAAACAATAAAGACTGAAGAATCATGTATTCACTTCTCAACCACAAAAAAGTTAAAAATGGAAAACGTTATTAAATATATGGGAGTTAAAATATGTAAAAACCTGTTTTTACTCTGGTGCATAAAGAAAGTTAGAAAAGTATTTCAACTTCTGCACTTTACTCTGTTTCAGAAGCTGTATTTTCAAATTTTGAACAAGTGAATACATCGTATAATTTTTTTTTTACCAAAGTCTTTCTTTCCGTCTACACAACAACTGCATCTGAACTTCTCCTGAGTTAATGACTTTTGGCAACTTTGACAATAATAGTAATCAAGTCCAATAACAAAAAAAAAGTATATTCATGCATTTGTGACTTTTGACAACCAGTGAAATCTTCATACCATGGCAAGCACTGATTTATCGCTTTCAGAGTTTGTCAGAGTCGACAAGTTGACACACCATCACAAAAACATTGAAATCCCATGTGTATGAGCTGAAGTCAAAGGTTGGCAGACTTGCTCTCCATACTTGTAGTATGAGCTTGATACAGTATCTCTCTGTTGTGAAGCTGTATTTCTCTTTTGGTTGAATTCTTTTCTTGAAGGGGTTAGATAAAGTCTTCCACCAGACATCACATGGATGTTTTTTTCCTTTTTTTAACTTTAAAAATCAGGAGAAAACTCTCTTGTTACCACAGCACAAATCACTAAACCGATAATATGGAAATATAGTTACACTGCAGCTATAAGCCATTTTTAGGTACGTACAGAAATACCAAATCCAATAGGTGTCAGTTCATTCACTTTGAACTTTTGTAATGCAAACTCTCTTCCACAAAATATACAAGGAATTAAACCAGAGGATAGAGATTACGACAATACGAGGGTATATAACTGCCAAGCAGACACCTCAAAAATAGGCTTGGTTACAAAAGGTCATCTATCTAAAGCAGCTCAATCAACTGACACATAATAAAAGTGAAACTCACACAATTTACTCATTTTACTTTCACACCACATACTGTAGTCTTTATCTCAGGCCAACTAGTAATTATTGATTCAATGCCGGACCTCCTAATGTTCTTTAAAATAGAAGTTTAGTATTGTTAACGGCTGCTGGAATCCATAAAAACAGCACTTGCAGACGTGCGCTAGTTAGAGGCTATTACTTTGAAATTAGGTTGAAACATTTTATGGTTTTACATTAAAGATTCTTTTGTCATTTTGATTGGTATTCATGACATTTATTCCCATTCAGTTATTAAAAAAGGTTAGTTTGATTAAAGCTAATGTTAGTTCCTTCCTCCAATTATTTCTTCTATTCAATATCTTTTCTTTTCAAAACTTGCAAGAAAGAATATGTGCTGGCAACTCCAGTTCTCTTCAGTTTTAGTGTTGCTTTACAGTAAACGAGGGGTGTCCAACATGCAGCCCATGTGATTCAGTGAAAACACACACGTGAAGGCTACAACAAGTGACAGCGAAAGCTAAATTTGGCTTTTCATTTGACCCTTCCGACTAAATACATTTGAAACCTCCCAAGTCGAGTCCTCACATTGCAACTTGTTATTTTTTAATAGTTTGTCTTTCTTTTCATGAAAAATCAGACCTCAGAGCAGTAAATCTGTGATTTTTTTATAATGGAACAACGACCAAACTGTCAAGAATATTGACAAAATTGGGAGGATATGGAAATGAATGTGTACATCATACAAGTCTAAAGAAAACCACGACAAGAATGTACAGGTTCCACTGATAAATAATGCTGAAACAAGGAAAGGAAGCATAACGGCAGAAAGAGGACTTTAATAAGAACTATGCAGTCAGTGACTTACCTGTGTATAGCCACTATAACCATGTTTATTTGGACCGTGCTTCTACATTAACAGGTGCCTTTATTTGAGCACATTTTCTGCCATTAGTACATAACCAGCATTATGTCGAGGGGAGCTTGTGCTATAGCAAGTCTCATTACAAAATGACTAAATTTACCACTGACTACTTAAGTTATCTTTTCATTCTCTGTGGGTTTTTTTTTTTTCTATCTTTCATTCAGTCTTGGCAGACAGCTAAAAGCTTTCTGCTCCCCTGCATTCCTTCTAAATGACCACAAGGCACAAAACCACCTGCTCTCATCACTTCACTCGCTGGCCTTATTCAAGTTATTTGTAGCAGCTGTACTATCTTATTTATGAGGCCTGAAATTGAAGTGCACGTCTACATCAGAAGCTTGATTTCGGTTCCTGAGATGTTGTCGGCAATCAGATGACACCTGCTTCAAATATAATTGCCTTCAAAGAGGCCGGTGTCCTGCCAGTCGTCTACTTCTCCTTTACACACACCAGTGAAGGGTTATTCAACCACCTCACCCAGGACGCTCGCATTGTGCCCTCAACTTGCAGCTTCTTGTGTCTTTCTCAGACTCCCTTTTGTCTTCTATAGTGCACCCCCTTGTCTTTTCTCTCTCTCTGGCAATCAGAAATAGATCTCACAGTTTCACTACAATTGTTTGTAAAGCAATGAGTTGAGTTGATACTCTATTTTTTGCTTTTAGTCCATCCCATGTTATGTGCAGTAAGTAACTTTTAACCCAGCCAATACCTTTACTTGATGACAATGGCATAAATCTGATTTGAACGAGTCACTTTGATATCATACCTCCAACATGTTACACTTGTCTGTGAAATAAACTGTTGATATCTGGTATAAAGTTTTCTATGACCTATAAACTCAAGTAACTTTTTCCCCCCAAAATCTATCCTATTGAAACTATTTGTATGTTGGGATTTATTATATTATATAAATATAAATATATCACAACATGTATTAGCCACTGTGGCAATAACTCTCCATTGGACAAGTGACCACGTTTGGTGATACATGAATATATTTGTCTTGCATGTGTACAACCTCTGGGATCTTTAAAATTTTAAGTGGCTTACCTGTTTGCAAGAGGTCATGGGTTCAAATCTGGGCTTTGTTGGTGGAGTTTGCAGTCAGCTTGTTCATGTGTGGGTTTTGTCGAGGTACTCCAGTTCCTACAGTCCAAGAAACAAGCGCTTCATCAATGGATGGATAAGAACCTGTTGCAAATAACATTATATAGCCGAACAGTAGTGTGCAGTGATGGATGCAACAAGAGGGCTATTCAATGTTTAAAGAAATCCAGTGAGAATTTTATATCATTAAAGATCGATGAATTGCCAAATGTATTAGATATTTTGAATTTAAAATTGACTTTATAAATGGCAGCAATTGGCATTTATATAGACTGACTTTGAAACGTCACGAATGTAAAATAAATAGTTACTAAGTCTTGAAATATCCAACAACATCTAACAAATTCAAATGTTAAAGTACCATTAGTAGCCACTTAGTTAGAACAGAATGTAAATACAGTATGGATCTATCGTCCATTATGTTCTCCTGCTTAGTATACAAGGGCTCATGTTGACAAAGAAGCCTCGACAATAATGTCCCCCTCCAACCTCGCCCAGCTCTTCTGAGGATCCTAGATTAAACGAATGATGATCTCTTCAGCAGGTCTTCAGCTGCCCTGAAGACTTCCTAATAGCTGGACTTGTCTGGTAGGTCTCCAATGAATCCTCATAATACGCCCAAACCACCTCAACTGGCTCCTCTCAATACAGCTTGACTTTGAGCCTCTCTGGATGGCTGACCTCCTCACTATCACATACAGTGATGCCCACCACACTGTTGCCAAAACTAATTTCAGCTGCTGGTATCTGCAATCCCATATTTTCAGGCATGATCAGCAGTTTATGACCACAGGAGAGGTTAGGGCTGAAGAGAGAATGGATTCACAGCTCAGCTCTCTCGTCAACACATCGGTACAGTAACGTTTGCTCACATTATTTGGAATAAAACATTCACCTGGAGAAGGCAGGCCACATTTTTTCTGTAAGAGAATCACAGATCTTTAGACTCATAGGTGCTGATCTGCATCCCAACCGTGTCACATGTGGTGGGGAACTGTTCCAGGGTAAGATCAAACTGCTCATCTGATGGTGTAAAAAAAAAGAAAAAAAGAAATCGCAGCTCTCAAAATGTCTCATTTTTGGTGTCTTGTAAAAATCACAATGGTGGTTATTTTTCCAAATGAAAAAGCAATAGCATCTGCTGTGTTTTTGTCTCCACCTCCTTCTCAATCTCAGTTGTTAGTTTTTCATTCCTCTGTTAACTGATGTTGTCACGTCCAATCCTTGATGAAACAATACTGCTGATAATTATGTGTATGCAAAAATGTTGTCTTTTTTCTTTTGAGACCAGTTCTAACTCCAGGTGTCCTTCATCAGATCCTAAAAGAGAGGGTGCAGAGCAGCGACAAGTAAACCGCTATCCAGTCAAATTGTGCTTTTTTATCGTATCTGCGAACAACTAAAGTTGAAGTTTGAGCAGTTGTGCACACGATCTTTTAAAGTGTGCATATGTTCAAAAAACAGAGTCAAGAAAATTATTATTTTGCACTTTAGAAACAGTAAACTGAAACATGCTAGTTGTGTGAGACAGTCATACAGCAGAGTGTTGGCATAATTTGCACTGTCTTAACCGAATAAAAAATCTTTTCAGAACTCACACATTTCAGCCTGAAGCCATTGGCTTTTACAAAGAGTTTAGTAAGACCAACCCAAACAGCCAAATTATCACAGAAATACAACACATTCACACCTATGAACAGAGTCACCATCAGACAGAGAGTCGTCTTTAGCTTGTGGCACAGTGAGAACATGTTAACATAGAACATAGTGAAGAGACATGAACAGCCGAACTTGAGTCGAAAATTCTTCGAAAGTTAAATCTCCATCCATTGAATAAATGTATACATATGACTAATTGTTAAACAAACAACATGACAAGGGAGACTAGGATTAACTAAACAGCGGTGAGAAGACAGCACAATAATGTATCAAGGCATAAAACATCAGAATGCAAGCAACCACGAGGGGAAAACGTATTAGAGAACTGGGATAGATGAAAAAATTTGCAGGGATCATGGGTTTCATGACTCTTCAAAGATAATCATCAATCACTGCAAAGCACAGCTGGCAGCACTTCAGTGGTACAAATGATTGGCACAGGGTGGATTGACTTGACAGTCTGAATGGTAATTGTGCTGTAATTCAGCCTCCCTTTGTTCATCTTAGCCGTAGCAGTTAGTGTATTCTTTTCCAAATGCAATATTACAGGTAGTTATCGATGTGAAACATAAATTATGAACAAGGGGCATGATCCACAGGAATACACACCAATTATTTTCATATAACACGCATGTGTGCACGCACACACACACACACACACACACACACACACACACACACACACACACACACACACACACACACACACACACACACACACAGACAGATCCTGAAAGCTGACCCTCCATGTTTACTTGAAGTTCACACAGAAAGCACAGGGGCTGTTGTTTAAAAAGATGGATGCTGAGAGCTCCCGTCATTGAAGCTGAAGTGTTTTGATTTCCCCTGGTGGTTGGTTGCAGTAAAGGTCATGGCTGTCGCCCTCATATCCGTTTGAAAAACTGACAAGCCAGTAAAAAGTGCATGTCATAACAATTCTACCTCAAAAACAGTTTCTCTCAGTGGGTGTTAATTTTAATAATAATAACTGATTGTCGTTCAATAGCTAATTTCTAGTATGTTTGGATTTAATTCATATGAAAATATGGAAATCTTTACAGTCTATGTTAAAACATTATTTTAAATTATGGTGTGTATTTGACAAACAATCAATACATACATTTGAGCTCAATTTCAGTATCACTCTTTAACAAAAATATTGTCAGGCAAATACGTTTTCTCACATTTTTGATTTTCTTTCCCGTGTTTTCATTATATTTTCCATTTATGAATGTAAAACCAAGCCATGGCTTTACTTTCATACATGTAAAACCAAACCATTTTACTACAGAGGTATCTAATTTGTATGGGCTTTCCCTCCCCCCAGCCGTTTATCTTTTTTTGGTTGGTGGCTAACTGTAAACTGATGTCTGGGATAGAAAGTGTGCCTTTCCGTTAACATCAAAGTACCACACAGAGGTATATGGAAATGCAGGACAACTATCTGAGTTGGAAGAATAAAATATGATATTTTTGTCAGCAGCCTCTCAGGAATAACAATGAAACAACAGCCTGTCTATGCTGCAGTGCGGTGCGCTTGTATGTTCTTGCACTGGATGACATTGAGAGGGAGCCTGCTGATCTGTAAACTCCAGAGTAATTAATAAGCTCACTGTGCATCGCAGGGACGTGAAAGGGAGGAGAGAAAGCAGGAGGATAGCAAGAGGGAGGGGCGCCACAGTGAACGTTGTGTTTAATTAGACTCATACAGTGGACTGACCATCCTGTGGGACCAGCCAGTCCTTTCCTAACTCTTACGCCAATTATCAATCTGCTGGGAGTAGAACATGTAAATAGGGAGGGAGGTGATGCAAGACAGCAAGGATGGGAAGAGCCACACAACTATATGTTTTTTCATTCATAACACAAGATTTTAAACGTTTTCATCCCCATAACATCTGAAAATTCATGATACCGTGTCATTGTCTGTGTTCCCTTGGACATATTAACATGTAAACATTACGGATATCATTATGATATGGTAATAAGCTAAACAAGTAACAATCTAGAGAATATAACAGCAGTGGAGAGTTGTACCCTAGAGCAGGAAGCCACAGCATTGCATGTTTCCAGGTGGCAAAATATGAATTAAGTTCCTTGCTGTTCTGCTTCAGGCAAGGGAGACCTCAGCATCCATCTGGCAATCAAACACACACAGATGGAGAGGGGTGGGGGAGTTTCCGAGGCTCAGGGACCGCCACTCCTGGGTCTAGATGTCCTGGAGCCGTTTGATAAGGTGTGACTCTAAACTCACACTGCGACACTGGCTTCCTTCTCTATTCTTCATCTCTCCCCAGGTTACCATCATTCACGGCAATGTGTCTCACTCTATCAAAAGCAATCTCGTTCTCATCTTCACATAGGGTGCTTTGGCTCTACGGATCCCTCTTTTCTTTGTTTCTTTCAGCCTTCATCTTTACTTTTTATTATCTCATTTAAGAGACCAGAGTGCATGTGTGAAATATTATGGCTGTTTTGATTCATAAGATGGCCTGAATATAGCTCAAAATATAGTTTTCCATTACAGTATTGGAACCATGCGTACAATCTTTCCAATATCCCTTCAATCCTAGTTCTTATTGGTTACACAGTCGTGAAACAAATCTGTTTTTTAATATTTATGCTTTGTTCTCAATGTTTCCTTCACCTCCCAGTTAACAGATGGGAAGTTGGCAACGGTAGTGAGGAAAGATAAGAAAGACGTGTCAAGTGCATAATAGAAATAAAGTCAAAAGAAGTAACTAATGAGGACAAGGAGATGGAAAAACTATATAAGGAAGGGACAATTAAAGAGACAGTGATGGGGAGATTCAAAGAGGATTAAAATAATGGGACAAATGTGTGGAAGTAGAAAAAAAAAGAACAGAGGACCAGAAAGTCAAGAAAGCAGAAGAAATACCACATAATAGGGAGATGAAGACTGTAGAGGAGGAAATCCAAATCAGATGAGAAAAGGAAGGCCTAAAGGAGTGAAGGAAACAGAAATGGAGACAGAATAAATTGAAAACAGCTCTTTTTCTTTTCCCTCTTTCCATTGACAGACTTGTTGGGAGCTGCTGCAACAGATTGGTATCACAGTCCATCACCGGGGGAGACAGTGGCCACCCTGCGTGTCTGATAACACAAACTCACTGTTACACACACACACGCACACACACTCACACACACGCACACACACACGCGTCGGCAGTTTGTGCACAGCCACAGATGCGAGAAAGTTGCGAGCACTTGCCCTTTGAGAGGAAAAAGACAGGAAGAGTGAAGGAGAGTGAGGGCAGGAGCGAGAGAGCAGCAGGAAGCGAATGAGAACGGGAGGTGACGGACGGCTGTTACCGTGGCAACCAGGCCTCTAATGACAACCACCTAATCAGTGGGTGGACAGTCGAACACCCAGGGGTGATTCCCCCGAGACTTATGCTCATTTCATCAGTGAATACCCAGAACTATTTTGCATTAATTACCACTAAAACTTTTTTTTTTTTTAATACTAACGGTCATTTTTGCAAATAACCCTTTCAAAGAAATAGCAAAGATTTTATATGACAGACACATACATGAAACCCCCAAAAAAGAGCAAGAAATCTGCTGACAAAAATATGAGCATGAAAGGCTTTGAGCCATAACGTGCACATAATACTGTAGAACCTCCCTTTGCAGCTCATATACATCAAACTGTGACGCCCTGTCTATTGTGACACCTCTCTATCAGAAACAGCATGAACCTCTGCAACACGTTGGCTGACAGCAGTTCATCCGAACTATTAGACCACACACGCCAACCAATTCAGGACTGTGCTTTCTTGCTGTATAAAAGAAGAATATAGAAACAATTTCTAGTGTGCAAAGTACAAGATATCTGACTCAACTCAGTAGACAGTGAATTAAACAAGGCCTTAGATTTTAGACAAACAGAATATCAATCTATTCTGGCTGAAATCCCCCTAAAAAGGAACAACAATGATTGAGCACAGTGCACAATGAGATGCAATTAAACCAATTTGCTTAAAAATCAAGAAAAAAACCATTGGAATTCCGTCAGACTTCCAGTAGGTTTGTCAATAAGGAACTTTCAAGGTTGTCGGCTTCAACTCGGGCCCTTGAAAGATTTTCATTACTAAACTGCCCTTGAAGGTTAAAAAAAACAACATGCAGAGTCGGCTGAGTTCGTGGCTGAAATGGCATTTACCCAGACAAGTAGAGGATCAGAATGCCTGGAACACAGGCATGCACCCTATAAGTAATCCGCAGATCAACAACAAATGCAGGGTCAATTAACAGACAATAAATACCATATGTTAGTACACGTACTGTATGTGCACTCGGTATGTATAATCTTTGGGCATGCCCAGAATATCTACAGACAAAATGAAAACGACTTACACTGGAAGCACCCAGTGGACACATCCTCCAACCACAACACACACTATCCTCTGTTGTCAGCTTCACTTCATCCCTCTATTTTTCCATTTGCTCTTTTCTGCCACCATTGTGTCTCTGCGACACTCAGATTGCCATTAAAACAAGGATATCTAATAACAAATGCAATGTCACACTCAGCACACACACACTCACAGTGAGGATGTGCAACGTCCCCCATAGTATCTGCTCATACAGTATACAGTATTGCCGTCACCAATTGCGTGGGTCGATTTCAGATGTCAAACTCACTCACCGTTCTCTGCTGCCGCTTGCCCTGCTGCTACCTGTGAAGGTCAGGCTTGTTAGTTTCACTTTTATAAAGTGTGTTCCAAGAGGATATGGACTTCCTGAGGAAACTTTAATTCCTAGGAGCTGTGAGTCGTTTGGTCGTACTTGAAAGGAGCTGCTGGCCATAAGCGATAACGCTTATGTCTGCTTCAGTATTTACTTGTGTTGGACACTGAACACTAATGTCGTGTAGCATTTGCCACAGGCATATGGTAGTCCACAGGGCATCTTATCAAAAATATTGGTGAGGGCAAACAGCATGTTTTGAAAGTTTTAACTGATTTTGAAGTTTGTAACACACAGTTTGTTTGTTTTTTTCCTCTGGTGATATTTTTGCTTCGGCAACATGTTTTTCTTTGCCATTTACTTTTATTTGTCTTTACTTTCTAAATGTCAGAGAATTAAAATGTTTAAAAAAAAATTTAAAAGGTATATATTACACTGTGACTGCAGTGACCCGACACACAACTCATTTGAAAATCCATTCCCCGGCTGTCAGGTCCAACCATTAAAAGTTTGGAAATCCCAGCTTTACTGTCAAGCTGCGTTCACGCCACCGGCACCTTTTAATATTCACCCATTAACACTTTATTTGGTGTTGTGACTGAGAGGTTGCCTGGCAGCCGGCGTGGACTCCTAGAAGTCAGCACACTGGGAAGAGGAGCCGTCCGGCCTCCTGTGGCGACTCCCGCTGTGAGTAGAACATCGACTTTCTTGTGTTTCATCTTCTTGTTTGGTAACAGCGAGGCCTGTGGAGCACCTGAGCCCACTTATCCCAGCCAGTAAATCCTGGCCCTCCTTGTCGTTCTCGCTCTGTGTGTGTCTCTTTTCCCCTCAGAGGTCTGCCCTGGTTATACAGTGCCATTGTTTTTATGCACTTTCACACAGCCTCCTCACTCACAAGCGTGCAACCGACACTTCTGACAACAGCAAGAGAAAATCACACATAGGTTGACATCATTTGTTGTGTAACTAATTGCTTTGTAGTGATATCCCAATTTAAGGAACCCAAAGAAAAACAGTAGGCAGGAGAAATTCTGAGATATCTCAGTCATCTGACTGAAGTATCTCTATCCATCTACGATTTTTTTTTTAGGGGGGGAAATAGATGTATTTCAGAAGAATTTGCAATGCAGTAATCTTTCATGAGTTTTTTGCATTTTGTTTTACAGCTCTTCTTTTTTTTCTATGGTGTCTACAATTTCCTTAAATTGACTCACAAGTTTGAGGTGTGGGATATCAATGGTGTAATAAAACGGCTACTCCGCTGATGCACACACTGGACTGTATCCGAAGTCTGATTCTCAGCTTAATTGAGTTTCTGGTATGAAATTACACCTTTGCACAAACTTATTTCCACTGATAAATGTGTCTACAGCTTTCTCACAGCTATTGTTATCCGGCTGTGGCTGAGGTGAGGGTATCGAATATACTGTATCACTTCAATAGAATAGCAAAGCCATTTTATCCCCCCCACAAAAAGCAAATTAACATATTAAGTTATTGGCTAAAAAGTGAACATACATTGCAGTTGTTGACTTCTAACTAAACTTACTGAGGTTAATGTGTACACTGCCATATTCCAGTGATACACCTGTAAACTCAGAAACTCCTTTCACCTCTTCCAGTTTATTAGTTCATTGATTGGCATACTCCAACTCCTTCCTATCTGCAGTCGTAGTCACTAAATGTGCTATATTATGCACACACATACTCAAATGGCTGCAGGCGCAGATTACACATCCATGCAAACTGGTGAATGATGTCTGAAAATAAAGGAATGTGAACAGCGTGGCCTCCTTTGATGAGCTGTCAGATAAAGATTATCAGGGAGTCCCATTAAAACCCACAGCAGTGTTCCACTTTCTGCTCCCCATCAGCTGTTTGCGTAACTTGTCAGAGATATAGAGAGTAGGCGAGGGCGGGCAAAAGGAGTTTTTTGGGGGAGGGGGTGTATGATGACTTAGGAGACAGTGGAAAGATTGGCAAAGTAAAAGCTAAGCAATTACAAAAAGGCAGAAGGAGAAAAGTGAGCTGATAGTGGAGGAGTGGAGCACGGGGGGGAGGGGGGGGGAGTAAGATGGCAGATAACTGGCAGGTTGTCAGCCGTGATTCATGGCGTTCTGTAGGCTATTCAATGGCTGAGCTTCCTAATAAACCAGCCACCTCCAATAATCACTGAACTCATGAGGGAGAACACAGTGCAGCCCATTTCACCACTGACCTCCGCAGATCAGTGTGGGAAATTTAAGTCTGGGATGTTCTCTCTGATGATGCTGTGTTGCACAGTATAAACTTTCCCAGTTCGAGTCCAGGTCAGGATATAGGCCTTTTCTGTGTAGAATTCCCATGTTCTTTGTGGATACATGGGTTTTCTCTATTTCATTTCATTTTCACAGTCTAAGACAACATGCCTTAAGCAGCAATGTGTTAAGTATCGACTTGAAATTGACTGTAAACGAGCTCTGTGATGGAGTGGCAACCTGCCCAGGGTGTACACTGCCTTCACCCATAGTCAACTTAGATTAGCTCACCATGCAACCATGAGTAGGATGGAGCAATATAGAAGATGGATGGATGTTGTATTAACTGGCTCCATCTCACAAACCTTGAAAATATAAATCAGTGTTGGGCTTAAAGTGTCTTGCAGTTCTCTAACAGCTCAGGTTGAAGTTGAAGATCAAAAGAATAAGAAGGCAGCTGTATTTGTAAGGGTTAATTCTATATATTGCAAATACAAACAAACAGTTTGGAATAACTAGTCAATAAATAGGTCAAATAAAAGATGTTATATACGCCAACATGTCCTATATGGTGCCATGATGAAGAATGAATTGGATTTGAAAGCATAAAATAAAGGAGGATGTTTTATTCTACTCCTCAAACCTTGAATCAGTGTTCAGAATTCAAGAATTAAAATTTTTGAATAGAAATAGGGTTCCCCAAAACCTTTTCAAAACTCTGATGGCGTTTACCGCCGTCACTAGGATTCAGACATGTATCTTTAATAACAGGTCACAGACCCTGAGCACGTTTAATGTCTTTTTATATACACATTTTAATAGGGTGGGACAATGTTTCAGGTATCTGTACTTTACAAGAGTATTTATTTTTTTCACTATTTGCTTCCATGCTCTAAATATTCTTCAGAGGTGGTTCTTACTTAATTTGACTTCTACAGTGATCATTGAGCGTTACAGTGAAAGAATCAAAGCAACTTACGGTAACAGTCATAACTAATCAAACTGCAGAAGTTGGCAGACTCATGAGTAAGTTTCATCCATATTAGTTAAATGGCAAAACTTTTTGTTTTCGTTTCAAAAAATATAACACTTCCCCTAGATTCAAACTGAATTCTTGGTGTTTTGAATAAAGTCCAATCAGTTACTGAACTGACAACTGTTAGTTCTTTTTTTTTTAATTTAGAAAATAATTTCTGAGTACCACACAAGTTGAATAAGGTTTTGTATCGTTATATAAAATGCAGTATACATGCTGACATATGTAGTTTTAAATGACAGTATTTACAATGTGTGCACATGTGCATCAACATATGTGCAATTGTGCATATGACCATCCACCACCAAAAGAAACAGGTTCAACATGTCTTAAAGAGGCATCATAACCTATGACTAAAGTGAATGTTGTGTTTTACACAACTATTTGTACTTTTATATAAAAAAAATAATAATAATAATAACATGCATACTTTTTCTGATTGCGATTTTAAGGGAAATGTTTGCACTCACTTGTGAGATCTGAATCCATCATCGAAGGCTCCCCGCAGAGCAGTGTGATCTCCAGCATTATCATTGTTGTACTCTAAATCAGTGGGCTATAATCAGAACAGACAGATGAGCAAAAAACAAACAAACAAGAAAAAACCCAAAACAAAACAAACAAACAAAACAGTCCAACTAAAGATAAACAGCAAAATCCAACTGGCACCGCTTCTATCATTATATATTACCTGCTGCAGTTGAGAGGCCAGCTTGGTGAAGAAGATTCTTGCTCCTTGAGGTGAAGTTGCAGAACGTCTATGCAGCTGATGAAACATGGTTGTTGGTGACACACCTCATTACTGTGAGAAAACATTCATCCTGCCTTACCAGAAAATACTTCACATCTATGTATATGCTAAATAACTTTTGATAACTTCATTAAAGTTCAAATCGGTGCAAAGTTAAGCTGGTGCAAAGTCTTGTCAGTTGGCAGGCAAACTGCGTGTCTGTGTGGAGCTCAAAACATCTTGGAGCAATCTTCTACTGCCCCCTTGTGACTATTTATTGTAACCACAGCTTTAACTGTAACACGACTGAACTTGAGCCTGTCATCAACACTTAATGTGACACTGTGCTTCCACTTCCAGTATGCTGACAATGCTTGATAAGAACATGCCTGAGCTATAATTTCCTTGAAATGAGCTGAAAATGAGATTTCTGCCTCTTTATAAGGCGCCACTACCACTGTTGTCATATTTCAACCTTCATTACTTCGCTGTGAGCCAGACTCGTACATTATCTATTCTGACAGAGTGGATTTGCTCAGCCATGGCCGTCCTCCCACAGTCGAAGTGATACAGAGTCGAGCTGCAGCCGTGCTGAACAGCCTCCAGATCCCATTCACAGTAGTACGCTATATAGCTGCACTCAGTGGGGAGATGTTGAAAAGCCCACACTGCATCTATAATTCAACTTCCATCCTAAATAGACTACAAACCTTTTCATGTTTAACTGTATTTGAATCACACACCCCGGAAGAAAAGGCCTTAAACCAATACATTGACTAATAGAAATCTGTTGATTTTAGGTTTATTTTGCCATTTAGTCCATGGACGTATTAATTTTTCATAAACAGACAGAGAAAGCCTATATAGACCTTTAATCATTCCATTTACATGTCTCCTGAGACATCACACATTCCATTAGACATTAGTAAAAAGCTTCACTATGAATAGATACATTAAATATAAGCTGATGAAAGCAAATGATAGGCTATAATTTCATTAGTAGTAGTGATTAACATTCATATTGACAACATTTATCTTTATTGGCAGAATTCAGCCATGTTTTTGAACATACTAATGAATATTGGATGAGTTATCCATCCATCCATCCACACTGGTCAAAAGACAGGGCAGACCCTCAATAGGTCACCCAAATGCACACACACCTATTTAGAGGCAATTTAGAGAGACCAATTTTACCAATTACAAATCTTAGATTGCGGGAGGAAACTGGAATATCCAGACAAAAACATACTCATACACATGAAAACATGTAAATCTCGGAGACAAAAGCTCCACAGACCCGAATCGAATTGGATTTGTGGTTCAATCACCGTGAGGCAGGATTTCTTTTTTTTTTTTTTTTTTACCACCACAGCACTGTGTAGCCCTCACAGAAAAACAAAAACAAAATACAACAGAAAATTGCACTTTTTTGCTTGTTGTTGGGAGAAAACTCCTCAATCACAAAACTTCTCAAAACCTTTTCGAAAAAGTACACTCAAAATAAAACAGCTGTTTCCACTGGGGGTTTGTATTCACAGGAAATGTTGTTTTTGTAGACATGTAGAATCTACAGTGCACAGCTGATAACAGTGCTGCTGCATAACTTTTCTCCCTCAATAAATAGTGCACATTATTACTTTGAGATTGTTATCAAATTTAACTGTACTGATGTGCTCAGTGGACTCCCAGGAGTGATATAATATACTCACCAACAATATTTTGCAAAGGCACTGTTGTGTTACATTCTGCGCATTTCTGAGACACAATGCTGGTTTTCAGTCCTGCAACCCTGGACGGTTCACTGAATGAGGACAATGGAGAGTACTCGCAGGGATCGCAGGTTCAAAATATCCGACCTTGCAACCCAGTCTTGGATCCTGTAAAGCAAATGCTTAGAGACATAAAAAATCGAACTGGAAAACCATTTTTACATTCTTTGTCTCATTCAAACACACACATAGAGATGCCATAAAGGTGTTGGATGTGCCGACACTGGAAGCAACTTGGGGTTAAGGGGTTTTCCCAAGGACACCTCGGCACATGAACAGGTGGGACTTGAGATTATACCAAAGAGAAGCACAACAACCACGAGGGAGAACCAGTCAATCAGTCATCCAGTAAAGTGATAAATGTGACGTCTCTCAAGGAGGGTGAGGGTCGGGTCGCATATCTTTGCTCAAGGCCTCCCTTCTCATAATGAACCTTTCATGAAACACCCCATTTGTTAATCTTATTATTCAAAGACTACCATGTGAGTAATTGGAGCAGCAAGTTCAACCTGTCAGAAGGGATAAGTCTGTTTATTTTCAGGCTATAGCCTTTTTGTTGACATCTATAAAACATCATTCCTAAAGCTGTAACTGTCTTTTATATCACCGCAGCCACCGGTGCAGGCACTCAAAACACAGCCACCCAGATGTCAAGTGACGTCAAAACTTTTATCAATTAATATGACGTATAAGTAATAGCTCCAACCAAAGTGACGTCTCGCATAAAGGCATCAGCCATGATGACAAGAGTCTGGCACGTCTTCACAGGAAACACATCTGACTGCAGGGCTCGTGCATTGGAAGTCTGACAGGTTTTTCATCAGGAGGAAACTTAAAAAAAGAAAAAAAGAAAAAAAAAGCCACAAAGCAGGATCATTAACTTTAATATGAACATGATGAATAGCGTTAGACGTCATTAATGAGTCAGCCTTATTTTAAATACATCTTTAATAATTTAGTGAGCATGCTGTTTCTGCGTCTGTAAAAGTCAATGTTTCCCACTGTGCTCCAGTCACACATCAGACATTTTATTGGCGAGTTTTTTTTTGTTTCTCTTTGTTTTTTAATTATATTTGATCATCCAAGCAATGCATCTTCATTGAGAATATACTGAATAACATTTAACACCATTTAAAGCCCCCCCCCTTTTATTGTTTTTGCCCGAAGGCAGATACCACATATGCACTGTATGTGTGCTGGAATCACTCAAAGGTCATAGAAATATAGTTGAATCCAAAATGTAAGCATTTCAATGTGAAGCCTTCACAAAAAAAAAAAAAAATGAAAGAGCGAATGAGCACAATTTGCACTTTCCCTTCCCCAAAGTTATATGTATGTATAGTAATCAACACAGGTAAACAAATAATTGGAAAATCTAAAAATTCTATAGTAGAATATATAGTGGCCTGCACTAAGGTGTAGTTGTGAGTACTCCTGTCTCGTTCTGGGTAGTTTTACAGTGCACAAATATCTATTTGAGGTTATTTGGTATAGTGTGTGTGTGCGTGTGCGTGTGCGTGTGCGTGTGTGTGTGTGTGTGTGTGTGTGAATTTTCGTGTCACTCTCTCTCTGGACCACTGATATCTAATACCTCTATGTGTCCGGTATGTGTCATGCCCTTACCCATCATCATCATCATCATCATCATCATCATCATCATCATCATCATGACCCTACTGTTTGATAAAGACAGATAATACAGTTTAATAAGAAAATCTGTATTCCAGACTGAAGTGTTGCGGTATGAAGTCTCCACACGAGTTTCACTTAACTCGCCTGCAACTTTAAATTGGCTGTGGAGAAATGTGGCGGTCAGTGTGGCATTAAATAATGACTGCATTAACAAGGGAGAGGGGAAATGTCTCAACTGGTCTTAATCACCTTCGTGCACACTCAATTCGGAGAGGCAGGAAAGAACGAGGATATTAAGACCTGCACAGGACAAGTGTGATATATTCACAGCCACATCTACAAATCATTAAAACTGCCTTATTTTTTTAAAATATATGTTTAACTGTGATGACCTTTAACGACTATTACAGCATAGCCATTATCATCCTATTTAACTACATGGGCTGTCAATTTATTTTCATTAAAAGCTGCTTGACTTTATAACAACTGTAAGAAGACACAGAATCAATGAAGAAGTTGAGAATTAAGCGAAAAATCCTGCCTACTCACAACAGACAGAAAGCACAAACTCAGGGTCCACAATAGGCTTGAAGGCTGCAGCGTTCCATCCCCTTCAAGTAAAAATCTGTCCGCCACCCAAACACAATGTTTTTTTTTCCTCCGTCCATCCACCCTCCCATCCATCTTCTATACCCGTTATATCTAAACTATGGTCTCGAGGAGCTGGAGTTTATCCCAGCGGACATGTTTGTCCCCCGGCCCATCACAATTGCTCAGAGTCGGGATGTTGTACAGACACCATCCCTGCAAACACGGTTTATCCCCGGCTGTTCTTTCATTATTTACGCACCCTCTCACTCGGAGAACAAATTATTTGGGAGCAACTGTATCCAGCGACTGCTACACAGAATACAAATGACACAGCGGTCTCCAATGTCGAAAATCACCTTGCAGCAGGAGTTGCAATTTCTATAGTTGCAATTTCTACACTATGGCATCATGCCACCTCTCAGGCAGGCTGTAAAGAGCTATTCTTCCCCCGTGGCTTCGTGGGATGGCCTCATGGAGCTGAAGCCGGGAGCCTATTAACTTAATTTAGCAGACAGACTCGAGGCGGAGGAGAAGTGGCCACCATGCCTCTATCAACCATACTTATTTTATAAGTTGCACAACATGTAGGCAAAAGTGATGGACTCGTGGCTTTTTTTATATATATATATTTTAATGACATTTTATATTACAGCCAGAGGCACAAGAACATTTGGGGTATTCAGTTGTGAATCCATTCAATTTGTTGCAGCATTCCGACTTCTTCAATGAGCACTTCAGACCAACTACACCATGCTGTTTAATGGCTCAAACTCACACAATAAATTCAAGCTTTAGGTAAAACCAATATTTATCAAGCTCTACACATACCACGACGACGCCGACACATTGTCTTTGTTTTCCTTCACAAGGACATTGAATCGGCTTACATTCATTGCTTGCAGACTTGCAGTCAGCTCAGTCATGACTTCACTTTGATTGAGCAGTTCTGCAACCTTCACAACCAAAAAAAGCTGGTTTTGCCAACTTTTTGGGAAGAGTCACAAAACATATGTAGCAATCAATCTGCTGAGTCCATAAACTTGTATAGCTTTAAGCCATTTTAGCAGCTATTCCAGACATTTTAAGCATTTTTGCAAATGTAACTATTCTAGCTGCTCCAGCCAATTCAAGCTTTTCAGGAAGCTTTACCTTCTCAAGCAATTAGATGTGTTGTCTTTTTTTAAATTTTCATTTCTTTTTTTGTGTTTTAAGCCATTTTAGCTGTTTTACTCGTTTCAAAACGTTTTTAAATAATTCAACTTCCTGTTTCACCTCACTTTAAACAAATCCAGGTCACATTTTTCTCCATGAGCTGCAAGAAAATGGTGTCTCTGAGATTTGTTTTTAATTTGTATTCATTTATTTATTGTTTGGGGCACAACAATAATAAAGATGAATATGTTTATTTAAAGAACACTTCATGAAAGCTGCAGGGAGACACTGCACAAAGGCTGAAGAGTCACATGTTTCAGAGCATTGCAGGTGATGGTCAAGGAAAAGAAAAAGAAAAAAGAAAACATGTACTCACCTCAAAAACATGAATGAAGAGTGCTTTATGTTTGGTTTACCAGGGTGCTCACAGTTTTAAGGCACCACAAGGAGTGAAATACAAGAATGCACATGCACACACTTCAATGGAAAAAAACACAAAACCCAGCGGGATGAAGTCTGTTTACGCAGAGCTCTGATGCTGCATTTGTACCAACGGCTCCACTGCTTGTTGACTCTTTGAATTTATTAGTCTTTCTTGTTTGTTGTATCAAAGCCAAGGCTTTTTGGCAGTGAGTCTGACGTTAAAGTCTTTTGGGAGGACACAGTAACCTTTGTGCTTAATCAAATTATTATTTTCCCATTAACTTCCCGCAACAATGCTGAAAACCGCGTGATAATAGGCTTTTTAATCAAGCGGATCACTACAATGGTTTGTATTTGCTCGTTCTTGTAGAAGCAGAATTGATTGGAAAGCTGTATGATGGCATTTAGCTTCACTGGGAATCATTTGAATTACCAGGAAAAAGGTCACTCAACCAAAATAGTCTTTATTGATAGGCAAAATCAATTTTATTAAAGCAAAAGGAGTACTGAGACTGACAGGCCAACTCTGCGAGTGAGTGGGTGCATCATTTTGGTTCCAGGCAGCAGGTTTAGCTCTTTTAGTAAAAACAAATGTAAAGCGCATTGAAAGGATGAGAAATCAAACGAAGGATCTCAGAAGTGGTTTTTGCCGTCTTTGGCTGAATCACCCGGTTTCACATCCTCAGATCTTGAGCTCTGTTAAAACAAACATTAAATCATTGTTACTTGTAAATGGCAATAAAATTGTAAAGGACATAGGAACATAATATGGTACTTTATTCATCCCACATGGGGGAAATCAATCGGCACAGCAGCTTTGGATTGCACAAAAGATAAGAAAGCAAGAGCCTCATGAGAATTAAATAAAACAATAAGAATTTATATGAACAAAATAATAAACAAACCACTGACTCTTTATCAGAATGCACATGTTCATATGTTCACATTGCTTAGAGTGATCGAAATAATACTAAAGGGTATAAATATGCAGCGATATCCCTGTTTATATAAGCTTTGAAGTCTTTGCAAATACTTTTTTCACATTCTCAGTAACAACTGAAACATGCTGATACCTCTTAAATCTGTGAATACATTGAAACTTTAGCTCAGTATAAAGTGCATGCACCATGAAGATCACAGTATTTTAAGTGGTAATTAGAGAATCTCAGAGGTGCTTTCAGACGCCTTTATCTTTTGCTTTGAAACTAATCACATCCTGACTGCAGCCTCACACAGACATCATGAGTAAGAGAAGAATATTAATACTATGTGTTTTCCAAAATGATAAATACTTGTTCATGAGTGTGCGTGTGCATGCAACATGACTCTTTCTCTACCTTGGACTTGAATAGCAGGTTGATGACGCCTTTGGAGCGTCTGTCTGCCGTTCGGTCAGAGGTCAAACAGACAGACACGCTCTTACTGTCTCTTCTGGCTCTGGATTGGTCCACTTCCTCCGCTCCTCCGACTACGGCGAAGGACAAACCTGCAGCCGAGAACCACCGAGGATTCAGTGTGGGTGTCACGCTGATTACAACAAACAACATCGTCCTCTTCCTGCAGCCAGCCAGTTTTTGGTGACTAATTGCACCTTTGCAGCTGTTTTGCCGATGAGCCGTGAGCTCTGGAAACACTGGCAGCGATGTGTGTGCCCAGGAAGTGCAGCTTGTATTCAGCCGTGCTAATCAGACGTAGTGTATTAACGCCACAGCGAGTGCTGGCTCAGCTGGTCCAGTCAGGGCAGGGTGCCAGTGAAGCGTCAGTGAAATGTGGCCAGATGAACAACTTTGAACTTGAGCGTCACGTAGTCAAAAGTATGAACTATAAACTGTATGAAAATGCTGCTCGATTCAGGAGAAAATTACAACATTATAACATTACTGATTCAATAATTATCAGTTAAGGTTGAGTTATTATTGCAGCAGCTGCTGCTTCTGCTTGCCAGACACGCACGCACACACACACCAATACAAAAACATGACCTTGCTTTTTTTCCTAATCGTCAGCTTTTTGGAAAAGGGAAGAAAAAAAGACATCTTGTTCTTTTTCTGAGGTGATGATCTTCTATTGTGACTTTGTCAGCCCTTGCTTTGTCACTTAGATTAAAATGTGGGTTTTGGTGTGTTTAGTCACCTGTGATTGCAGGAAGAGATCTGGAGTTGGCATTGGTCAGTGGCACATTTCCTTCATTTGGCTCAGACAAGTTGGTGTCACTGCGGAACTCCTGTTTCTTTGACAGCTAGAGGGAGACAAAGATCACATAAAATTCTTCATCACTTATCCGTCCCTTGCGCATCATATCCAGCCTGCTTTCTTTTCCTCCACTTATAATTCTGTAACACTCACCCGCTTGCAATCCAGCGTGTTTGTCCGGTCTCTTTCTTCTGTGATGAAGATCATGCTGCTCCTCTTCTTCTTCTTTTTACTCTTCCTCAGTTTGACCTCTGCATCTCCCACAGTGACCACGCCCTCCTCCGCGACACTGGCGCTGACACTGCCGCTGGAGCGCTGCAGACTGGAGGTCCAGGAGTTTGGGGATTCTGGTAGTAGGTCCCTGGGAGGAAGCAGGAAGAGTGTAACGCAACTTTTTACATGCATCTTGAAGATATTTTCAATACAGTTTGCTGGAGAGGAAAAAAAAAACTGGCCCATTGACACTTCAAGGTCAGTAGTTAAGGTCAGTTGAATGATACCTGTCAGGATGGGGCTTTGTAGGAGTCCCGCATTCAGATCCCTGCAGGGAGGAGGTTGAGATGATGGACTGACGAAAGGAGCGCAGCATGGAACGAGGACGAGTGGACTTTCTTTCATCCAAGTCTGGCTGGAGAGATAAACAGACATCTGAACAATATGTTGATGATAACAATCCATTGCACTTCTTCACTTTAACTCGGTCACCTCTGTGTCCTGCTGCTTTGAGTGGCTGTAAAACTGCGAATGTGCCCTCGGTGAGATTAATAAAGAGCATCTTTCTTATAAGACAAATAGACAAAACCGCAATGGCATAGTGATGGTGACAGCAAAAGTAAATATGTCTCTTTTTTAATTAATTCTGTTTGTTTCTCTTTTATTTTTTGCACATGTTCAAAAATAAACAAACAATCACACAAACATGCAAATCAATCAATCAATCAATCAATCAATCAATCAATCAATCAATCAATCAATCAATCAAGTGTTTTATTACTCAACCCAGTATTACTTTAACTTCATATCAAGTGCAGAATCAATTCCATTATTATTACTAATAATGATATTTGCCCCCATTCAAGAAGCCCACACCCAATTTCTGGTTGTGGAAGATTGCAAAGGGTACAAATGCCATGTCAACACTTTGGACGATTTACTCTGATCTTTAAATTTGCCCTGGTCAGCTAATTTTCAACGTAATTATTGAAGATGAATCACCATCTACCCGTGCAGCAATGCAGAAAAAAATTTTTTCATTTTGATTTAAAAATAAGAATGACCACATTTACCCTTTCACCCTCTGCCATTTCTTACCAACTCTCTCACTCCGTACTCTTTTTCCACTTTCTTCTTCAGCTGTTTGAAACACTCTTCCATGCGTTCATGGAAAGGACGCAGGTCATCGGTCACTCTCTTGCCATGGAGGAGAATCCCTCCACCGAGTAATGGGATCTATAAATACAAATGTTACAGTGTCAAAACAACAGTTCACATAAAAGCAACACGACCGTAAGAGGTGTGTACGTGTTAAATAAGAACGTGTGTTTGGTACCTGCCAAGCGATGAGGTCTTTGAGCCGCAGCAGTTTGTCTCTGTCCTCTGGGTGCTGCTGTGTGTACTCTTCAGTAAAGAAAGCCTGGAAAAACAGACAAAAAACACTCAATGCTCTTGAAAAGCAAAGAGCTCCAAAGTTCAAGGATGCAGGTACTTTGTAAATTAAGTGGTTTTCCCCACACACTTCTATATGCTATACCATACTGATATTACATTTCAAAACCGAAACATTGTTTAATAGGGAACATTAATATATTTTAAAATAATGAATAGACCACACTGAAAATAATTGTAATTAATTTCGGGTCATTTGGAATATCGAAGCTCACATTGTTCATTTTCATGCCCACAAGAGATGGTTTTTGATAAAAAATTGATTAAAGTCAATTCATCACAAAGATGAGGATTGCAGTGAAGCCATCTCTTACGCTCTGATAAGATTTTAAACTTTTGGACAAAGATTTACCATCTCGGAGACAAAATTCCTATTTTCTTTAGTTAACATGGAAGCCAGGAATGAAGAAATAAGCCTTAGCTGTGAGGTTTATTTCATGATAGGACTGAATACTCATTATTCAGTTCAGTTTTTGCCCTTAAAACAGTGATGCAGCTTTATTTTTCTCAACAAATAAAATGTTTCTTTTGGTTAAGAATCCTCACAGTTACACTTTTTTTTTTTTTATCTCAAGAAAATACAGAGATCTGTAGATATATGCCTGCTACATGCTTCAAAATGATGAATAAAATCATGCAAGATACGATGATGCTGAGAATTAACATTGTCCCCCATAGAGATCATTTTACACCCGGTACTTTCCCTCATTTCCAAAAGAAATAATTTATGAAAAAGGTTGAATTGACTATGTCCCTTTCCGGCCACCATCCTACCAATCTGCAGACATCTGGCCCTATTGTCGCTAATGTGCTGGACAATTAAAACAGCTTAATGTGTGATCATGTGCTTATAATCATAGTGACTAAATCAATGTGTAAATCTATTCATCATTTGACACTTTTTTTTTTTTACAATTGATATCAGTGAGCAAAAAATCCTGAAAAAAAAAATTCAATTTCATCATTCAGATATTCAAAGGTTTATTTCTGCTTCTCAGAATTTACCTTTTCATACTTGGCAAAGCCTCCCATCACAGCTGGATCCACGATGCCATTGAGCAGCATGGACAGCGGGTTGATGGGAAGACTCCAGTCCGCCTGGTATTGGTTGATCATGGTCAGGATCTTCTCATTGGTTGACTCCATTGTCTCTATGGCATTCTCCAACGGAGACAAGGTGGTCTGGAGAGGTGAGGAGATTGTTAGGGAGGAGGAGATAAATTATAAATTATAGAAATTGTCAAAAAGCATTTGTAGACCTCGTTTTCTATGAAAGCAGTAACAAATAGCAACTTTGTTCTCATACTATTCTAAACACTATTAACTAATGGTAAACCAAAATGGTTGAGCTCGTATTTAAAGAGTTAAAAGTAAACTTTATACTGTATTAAATAGGTTGATGATAATTTAAATCTATATGTGGATCAAGGTGGGGGTTTTTTTTTTCTCAGTCCAATTGTTTGTTTTATGGTTGTTAAGCATCGTCATGTCAGAGTTATAGAAAATGAAGTATGTCAAGAGTAGTAAACGTTTCTTCTCTGATTATGTTACTGTTGTTTGAACTTGAAAAGAAAAAGAAAGGTGAGAATAGCGATGTAATCGGTGGTGGGGAGTGATAAGCCACTGCCTCAAGCTCCAGCAGAGACAGTATCTTCCAGAAAAACAAGAAAGGTAAACATGGAGCAAAACAGGCCAAACAGACTTACATGTTTCATGTCAGTCGCCTCAAACCAGCGGAGGATCCCTGGCAGCTTGTACACAGTGGTGAAGGTTGTGCGCTCAATCCACATTGACTGAATCAAATGAGAGGTTGTACAGCTCTTGGATGAATCGCAGCCACTTCTGAATACCCAAACCCCCAAATCCCTTCTTGGATTAAAGTGTGAACTCTTACCCAACACTTGCTACAAATGTGATTTAATCTAACCAAATCTGCCACTGCACCTACCTGCATCTGATGCTGGATTGCAAGTGCTCATTTCAAACTCTGAAAACATTTTATCATATCATATTACTGGAGGTAGGGTATGGAGATTTTGTTTTTATTTATTTTTTTTTAATCTTGCAGAGAAAGTACATTTTTCAAACTCGTAACAATGCAAGTATCAAATAGCTTCTGCAAGGCTTTCATAGTCCCTGTGGTCATAAATCTTTCCATTTCAAAAAAGTAACTCACAGCAAACTCATTGTTGGGGTCCACGGGTCCTTTTCTCACAGGTCTCGAGTAGTGGAATCGCTGCACATAGTTGGACTTGTAGAAACTTTATTGTGAGGCGAGGTGGGCGCAGAGACGAAGATGGGGAAAGAGAGGGGAAATAGAGAGAAGAAGCCATTAACAGGGAAGGTAAATGTTGACCATGTACATAGTCAGAAGTGCCAAAAGTTGTTATCTGTTCATTTTGCAGACAAGCTCATTGTCGTCGATGACGATGAAAAACGTTGAAATGTTGAAAAACACTTACTTGATGATCTGGTCAGGGACTGGTTTGCTCTTCAAGCGAGGAGGGATCTCGAGGACAGGCTGCACTGTGAAACACTGGATATCTGGTTTGAATCGCTCAGAAAACAACTGTCAGCAAATGACGGACGGAGTCGTAATATCTTTGTGTCGGAGCGCACTGAGTGATGTGTGATGGATGTGTCTGACCTTCACGGCTGAGATTTAATAAACAGGTGAAACAAAAGAAAACCGATATCAAACTTAGATTTGGATGGAAGCTCACAGAATTAAACAATGTGATGAGCTAAGTTTTATTGTTTCTTGAAGTAAAAAAAAAAATTGAAAACAGCGGACATCGGGTCTTTTACTTTGGGTGGCCTGAATATTAAACTGCCCTCTTATTACTGCAAGGTATCATATTACAGAAATCCTATGGGCCATTGTAATGTTAATTTATCTGATGTCAGATAGTCTACATTCTGACAAGGAAGAAAAAGGAGAAATTCCTTAATTTACTAAATGTACTCATTGGTACAAAGGATTTATTGGCGACCTGTTAATGGCCAAGACTGTCTTTACCCCGAGCAAGCTTAGATCAGCCACATTGCCCTGCAACCTTGAGTTGTATAAAAGAGTTATAGTGGATCAATGGATGGTTTCGAGGGCCCACAGTAGTTGTAATAGGGCTGGGGGAAAGTGATGGTCTTCACTTTGCCTGCTGAAATCTGCTGCCGGTCCAAACCAGAAACCTTCTGGGAGCAAAGTTGCTTGACTTTTTTGATACTTCCACCATTGGTACATGTACTGCGGTCATGACAAGTCTACAGCAACAGGATAGAAAAATCTAGATGAAATTAGATTATATTCTACACTAATATTCAGCTATGGTTGTGTATTTGTGTGTGAATGTGTGTATGTGATAAGGATACACTGAAGAGGAGAATTTTTGATGTCATCTCCTGGCATGGTGGTTGTGTTGAGGCGCACAGAGCTGGGGAACTGGCTCATCAGCTGGTTCTGGAAGTCCTCTCTGCGCTCGTACTCTTTCCCCCGGTGAATAAACACCTTGTTCTGTAGTCAGGGGAAATTAACTGGCATTAATAAAGCTAATGAAAAGATTCTGAGCCAACGTTCGATCGTCCGAGGAATATTCTCTGGGTTTGCGTAGACTCCCTCAAGTCACATAGTCCATCCAGAGCTGGATGGAATTACGATTTTTTTTCTCTCAAAGGCAAATACATGCAGTTCCAGCTTGTCTGCTTTTACAGTTTCACGGTTTTTTTCCACTCTCCTTACCACAGCAGAAAAGTACATCTAATGAATACAGGAGGAATAAACATTGGAATATTTTATTCCTGCAGTTTGTTAAAGTCCACAGATCCACAGTGTTCCCGGATGGCTTTCTATGCCTATTCTGTTAACTATCGCGTGTGCGTTTGAAAACTTGTCGACTGTTGCAACTTTGAAGAACAAAGTTTCAGAGGTGATCATGGGAAGGAAATGTTTTTTTTGACCAGACAATGTGTGTGGTTCACTGTGCCGACCTCATGAAAAAGTGCTATCAGCTTTGATAATGTAAAAAACAAAACAAAAACAAACTTCATTTGTATGAAACAAGAAAAAAAAGACAAAAACAATAATTTCAGTACTGACTATTTGTACCATCAATGAAGAGTGACACTGATACGAACCCTGAGGAATGGTGGGTAGCCCTGTCCATAGTAGCCCACTGCAAAGTAGTCTGGCTTGGGCCTCAGGATCTTCATTATATTCTCGTAGAACTTGGCTTGTTTTTCCTGCAGAGGGATGCGGGGAGAGAGAAACGCGGCATGTACGCAGGGCAGTTTTAGATGTGCAGCTGGGGCAGTTTTATCAGCGCACGCCAATGACAAAGCCACCCTCAGCAAAATACAGCCCCTGTTAGGGTGATAGATGTAGAAATGAAGAAAAAAAGAAAAGTGCAGTGCATCCAAGGGTATTGTCTGTCATTTATATAACCACATAAATTCAGTATTAGCTCAGAGAGCCATTGCTGCAGTCATATGAAAAAAGTGAGAGATATAGTGTGAGAGGGATTTTTTCTATTGTTGGAAAAGAGTAATTCTCTTTGGGAAGGGGAAAAATGAAGACTTGAGTGAAGGGGAACGTGAGGAGGAGCTGATGGTGTTAAAACATGAGTTAGGGGATGGGTACGGGGGGGATTTACTTCTGCTGTTGTGTTGAAACGAGAGATGAAAGCATCTAAAGAGCGATTGAAAGTTGAAGTGTGAAGGGTTAGCAGGGGTTCCAAGTGGTTGTAGACAGACAATAAGACGCCCCCCTTTATGGGTCGTATAGTGATAATTATAAAAGCCAAGAGCACAGCTCTCCAGAAAAATGATTGATTTGAGCATTTTAAAACTGTCAACTTGGAATTAAACATATATGGAGGGATGTCACATGAATCCATCAAATGTAAGAAGTCTGCCTATAGATAATCGTATTAGACTGAGAGGCAGTCCATTTTCACAAGGATTATTTACTTTGTTATCATACATTTATATAAGATTGATTAAAAACATTCTTTCTCTGAACTCAGGAGAAATAAAAATAGTCTGTATTATTGACGTTCAGATAGAACAACTGTGCTTACACCTGTGGTATCAAAAACATGTCTAAGTGGCTTTAATTCTCTTCTTGAAACATCCCCTTGAATCCAGGAAATATCTAAAACATCTCTGAAGGGAATTCAGCAGTGGAGGCTGAGAGAGAGAGAGTAACAGCAGTGTGTGATTGTGGTTGTTGTGCAGAACACATGAAGATTGAAGAGTTGTAATATTTTACCAGTCTTTTGCTGAGCAGCTCGTAGTCAAAGATCTCATTTTCATATTGTTCAGCGAGTTCCTTACACAGCGTGATGGCCTCCTCCCACATCTAAATACACACACACAAAAAGAAAAAGAAAAAAAAACAAAACAAGTGTCCTTCATTACACCATCTGCTAATAAACAAGAAGCATCTGTTGTGGTGGGATTTCATTTCATGAAGTCTACGTTTTCAGGTCTCGGTAGAGTAGAGGAAAGTCTCTGTATCCCTGCTTCAAAGAACACGAGGTACTCGTGGAGAATACAAAATGAATGTGACGCCAACGTGCTCCACAGAGACTATGACTGCATGATTGCAACATAGTCTCATCTGTAAAAGATGCTGAAGGTATGACACCGGAAAGCAACTTATATTTTATTTTTTAAGAACATAAAAGTAATGCAGTTTCTTCAACTGCCATAAAAGAAAGACCATTTGCGTATAATTCTAAACTGTGTCATTGTCTTGCTAGAGATCACACATACACTGGTTACATTATTACTTTGGGCTGAAAAGTCAGTTCAGAGGTCAAGAATTATTAAATTGACAAGTGACTCCTGAGAGCCTGAAACAATACAGACCTTGCCCTTGTCAAAGTAGTCAATGATGGTGTCGTAGAGGGTTTCCTTGAGCTGCCGCTGAGTTTGGGAGCCGTAGAGCTCAAACTGAGGGCTACACATCTCATCCGACCACTGAGACAAAAGTCGGGAATGAACGGGGAGAAAAAGAGATATTTATGAGGATATGTATAAAACAATGTTCCTGAAATAAACCTTGCAGACAGCTCTGATTTCTGCAGCCCCATTCATCACCACCGTGAATAAAATGAGGAGAGAACACATTTTAAGTTTAGAGTGGTTATAATAAATATTAGTCAAAAGGAGAGCCTGTGGAAGAAAAAAAAACAAAACTGCAGCAATTTATTTTAAATACAAGCAGTTGTTCATCTTTCAGTGTAAAATTTACACCGATACTTATTTAGAAATCCACCAATCTCAAACTGCATCACGACTCTCTAAAACAATGTAATCCGTTTAAAATATTCCTCAAGAAGATTATGACGTGTTGTGCTTTACGGCATATTCCTCAAAATGATGTGAAACAGAAAGGACGAGAAAGACGTGACACACAAATTGGAGGTGAAAAAAAAAACATGTTGTCGAGGTCAACAGCTTATTGTAATGATACCAGAGAGATAGAGAAGATAAAGTGACAGAAAGGGAAACCTCTCCCCCATTCCCCAACCTCTGAATGTGTCGAAGTGTCCAATAAAATAAATGAAAAGATAAAAGAGGTCACAAACCCTCACACACATGCATGCGTGCCCCTCAGTCACACACACACAGACAGACCACACACAGTGCAAGTGCCCAGAATCAATCACCATAGCGATCCAGCTGCGGTGGCCGACGACAAGCCATAAACTAACCTTGGGACTTCATCATTTGGAGGCCACAGACGTAGCAACCATTTATCAGCTAATAAAGAAAACTATCTCATTTGTGTCGGGCAGACAAGTGATTATGAAGAGCGAGACAGTGAGGGCAAGCATAAAACGGCAAAACATGTCTTGATATCTGAGTGCGTGCATGTCTATGTGTGTGCGATTTGTTTGGAGACAACAGTTAGTTTAGGGGAAAAGGTGAAGATCTATAGCTGATAAGAAGTTGCAGCAGTGCCAGTAATTTTAAGGTTATCAGGTGAAAACATTAAAGAGACACTCGTTTTGGGCCGCGGGTTAGGGTCATGTCAGTAATAGTTATAATTGAGTTTAGAACAAGTCTACGAAAAGTTGTGTTAGTCAATGCATCACCCCGAGGACCCATGCGTGTGTGCGCACTGTGTTGTGCTCTACCTTGAGCAGTCGGGAGTGGAGCAGCAGTGTGTACGCAGCCTCCGTGTAGTTTTCACCCTCGAGGTGAAGGTCCCTGAGTTTGTACAGGTACCTGAACACACGCAGATGCAGACAGATGTGTCACACTCCAACAAATCGAGTCAATTCAACAAGCAGCTGACACATTATTCCACTAGGTGCCACTGTTGGGCAGCCTGGATGAGGAATTAATCACAGTGATAGAACAAGACAATGTGCATCACTCTGCCTCTCTCACTCGCACTGTGAAATACACAAAACGCAAGGTCATAGAAACACGCAGGCACGCACACACACACGTACACACATGCACACAAACATTGTCCAGCATATGTCTGAATCGTCTGACAGATGTTTCTTGCTCAGTAATGTACGTTTTTTTTTTTTTTTTTCCAAAACCTGGTGATGAAAACGAGAACACTCACAACCAACTCTCTCTTTTACTGCCACTGCCTTCAGTTTTCATCTTTTTGCTGTATCCATCTCCTTCTGTCTAGAGAAAACATTTTGCCACATGGCCACAGGCCTGACTTTGTTGCTGAGGCACTGATGACAAAGCAGGGGAGCAATGGCTTCTGGATGTTTTTAAATGAACAATCCTCTGTCTGCCTGTGCAATATAAATGCACTCCTGGGTCAACTTCTTCCTGTCTAAATATTCACTGACTCTCTTGTTATAGCTTGTCTGTTTTTTTGTTTTTTTTCTTTTTCTGTTAGCTTGAATGAGTTTGTGGTTGAACACCGTTTGCCTGCTGGTTATGGCCAGTTGTTGTTTGTGGAAAAACACTCACACTCTGTCTTATTGAATCAACAAAAAGATTATATATATGTATATACTTATTTAAATTGTTTGTGTGACCGACCCCTCACAGTTGTTTATTCCTCTCATTCGTTCCTCTCTCTCTCTCGCTCTCCTTCCCACATTCCTTTCCTTTCTCTTCTTACACGGACTGGTAATGGCATAGCTTCTGGCACACAAACTTATAGCAAGATGCTTTTCATTCTTTGGGTGTCAGAAACCTATTGTACATTTTGTTAAGGCCTGTGGATCCCCCCCCCCCCCCCCCCCCCCATGTTAAATCAATCCACTGTTCCCTTTGATGTGTTTGGCTGGTATGAAGTTCATGACAGGCGAAAACTGCAAGTCCATAACTTTTCTTTTTAAGTGGACATGACATGTAGAATGACCCAGTTCCACAGTGAAATAAGCTTGTCCACACGAAACAGTGACAAGATGGTCAACAGCAACTTCACATCCTAAAACAACTTTGTATGACCCTGTACAAAATTAACAAATAGAAAAGAGAAGCAGAAACCATATGTACAATTATTTTCTTGTAAATATGCATTTGAAGAAGACAATCATAATGACTTTTAGAAAGAAATACAAATAAATCAATCATTTAAATGTCATTGCACCATCAAGTTGTATTAACTGATTTAAAAAAGCACAATAACTATTAGAATGTATTTATTGGGATGGAAAAATTCAACAGTTGCAGTTTTTCCCTTGCTGTGCTACTAACTTTCTGTATTTGAAAGAACAGAGTCATCAATGTATACCAAGAGATTTTAAAGACTTCAATAAAGATATTTCTCATATTCCACTTTTACTGGACTAATGGGGCAGAATTCTGCATGACTAATCATGAACAACTGAGTCTCCTCATGTAGATAATACTTTTGTCCATATTGAAAACAGAGGCACACAGGGAATTTCAAATATATGTGCGATGATAGTATTTTATCATTCATTATCAGGTTGCAAGATGAGACAACATTCTGTCGTAAAATGAGCACTAACGGCTAATTATCAATTTTATTATTAGAATATGTTCAATCTGTAAATTAAATATCTAATAAATCACACACTGGGCTATAAGATAATTAGTTTTTGCAGTTATTATCCACTGTTGGGGGACTTATATAACACGAGAATAAAGACATATGAAACCATCTTGGCTAAGGCTGGACGCATTGCGAGCCACTGTGTTCTCCAGAGGAGACAGAGGCAGCTGATCAACCCCTGACTTGAGCTTATATTCATACATATGGGCCACTAATACATCTAAAAGCCATACATCCAATGGGGATCTGCATTCCCTGCTTTCCCCTGCTTTCCCCTGCTCTCTCTCTCTCTCTTTTACTAACAGCCTGTCGTTCTCTGTCTCTCCACCTCTCCCTCCCTTGTGCTCATCATCTGTCTCTCTCTCCTCTCTGTACAGCCTCCAGTCAGACCAAAGGCTGATCCCATGGATTTTGACATTAATTCAGTAGAACTCATATAATCCCTTGTCAGATTATGAAACCACACACACACACACACACACACACACACACACACACACACACACACACACACACACACACACACACACACACACACACACACACACACACACACACACGCGCGCGCGCATGCGCACACACACACACCATCTCAGCATATTTTAGTGAAACTCAATATTTAACTACCTGATGTACATCCCTTCACGATTGATGTCTTTGTAAAAGTTCTGGAAAACAAAAGCAGAAGTTGAGTTATTGTAGTTCTGAAGTGCTGCAGCGACAGTGTAAGTTGGTGATTCTGGGTTTGTGGCTTAACATTTGCGTCTATACTTTTAATTGCTCATGCAAGTTGGGTGTGTGGGGGTTGGATGAATGCGCGTTTGTTAGTTGAACTGCACAATCTCCCAGTGTAATGAAGTTTAATGACATCTACAGAGAGTAGAGGAGTGAGGCAAACCTACACAACCCCAAAACACCCCTCACCAGCACAAGCAACACAATACAACAGGTTCAAATAAAGTGACAAATTCACAGGCCTTCATGAGGTGTGAGACGTGACTTTAGCTACAACAAGGAGGATAATAAAACTTCAATTTAAAACAGACTGCTGAAACACTTTACGGTGTGTTTGGACTAGGTGCATACTTAAATCTGCGAGCTTGACATTACAAGGGTAACATTTGTCATTGATCGCACTGATGCAATTTCAAGTTAATGAGCCAATGTCTCTGGTGTAGGATGTCCCTCATTTGGAGGTTCAGCCATTGTTACTCACAGCAGTCAACAAAGCATACACTAAATAATCTAACATACAAAGTGGCATCTGTTAAAAACATAACAATTTAAAAAAATGTCTCCTAATATGTAAACGTTAACATGTATATTAAATTGATTTTTGGGTCACAAAGTTATACAAGAAAAGTAGAGGTTACTTCTGGCTGAGTGTGTATTTCTCAATGTGTAAAGATATATTTGTGTTCCTTTCAAAGTGCATCTGCATGAATGAGCATGACAAATATGTGTGTGATTGTGTGTGTAATTCCTCAGTGAACCTCGCCCAGAGTGGCATGGATAGGAGGGTGCAGTGATGCCCGTTAGCCTGCAGAAAGGATTTTTCAGCTGGCCAAACAAATGAAATAGAATCGCTAATGGGCAGTTGCCAGAGGCTACGGGGATAAACACCTCTGCCACGTGCCAGCAGCCTTCACCTTCAGGAGAAATATAAAATGTTAGAAGATTCAAGCACAAACCTCTAAATGTTTGTATCTCTGGAGTACATTAAAAATGAAAATTACAGAGAGAAAGAGAAAGCGAGAGAGAGAGAGACACTTTGGAGGATGAAATATTTCATCTGCTTAAAAGGTGATCATATGGCACGTAGATGGGATCCATTACTAAACCTGAGAAAACCATGGGGGAGAAACTGATAAGGAGAACATATGCAAGAAAGGCAAAGGATCAGACAGGAGCTGACGCAAGGTGCTGCAAACAGAGACCAGACACAGAGATGAATGGCTCTCTAGCAGATCAATCAGCATGAAAATGTTTTGTGGAAAAGGAATAGACAGATTTTTAATTGAAAGACAAAACATGAAAATATGTGCCTCCGTGCAAAGAAATAAAATAAAAAGTTCAACTCGGTTGCTTGGCATTGATGAGATTACTTACGGAAATTTGTGGGGAACAAGCTCTCCACTGACAATAGTCTTTCAATTAATAATGGGTGTATTGATGTGAGGGTGAGTGTGTCTGGGATCAGCAAATCTTTGTTGTGAGGTTCAATGTAGCAGCTACAAAGTGCAGCACAAGAATCACAAGGTTAATGTCAATAACTGCAAATCTGTGATGATGCATGGTAGACTCACAGCATGCAGAGAATCCTCAAAGGTTTAGCAAGTATCCAAAAAACACGAAGAAAACAACAACAACAACAAAAAAGGAATGGATAAAAGGCTCATGCCACCATGGTAAAAAAAAACAAAAAACAAGACTCAGATTTCAAAACGATCCTGAACTGTATTGCTCACCCTTCTTTTGGAAAGCTGGTTAACATTGTTCTCAAAGGAGATGGCATGATACTCGAAAAAACCTTTTAAAAAAAGCAGGGCAAAGACAACCCAGCCAACTGATTCCCGACGTCAACGATGGTCACACTTACCAAAAGGTTGACGGTGCAGCTCATGCGGTTGTTGCGGCTGTCATCGGTCATCACAGCGCGGTAGTCAAGGAGACGGATGAGGAGTCCCTTCACCAAGGATACAAAGTGCTGCACCTGCGGCCTCAGCGTGGTTTTCTCGGCAGCGCAGTCAAGCAAGCTGGCAGACGAGCATAAATAAGTTAATCATCGGAGGTGTCTGAATGTGGCTCCGCTGATGATTTAACATATTACTGGGAGGCCGGTGACAGGTGTCAAAGGTTACAATCTGTGGTTATCTGGATCTACGCCTCTAAATCTTTTCAATGACATAGCAGTCATGGGCACGTGATATTGTTTTCATTTACCTTGTTGTGTTATGTTGTAGTTTTCACTTGTGTGTGTTGGGTGAGAGACCCTTTGAAAGATCCGCTGTGTAATAAATTTCAAGTAAAATAACGTGTAACTACCACATTCGTCTGAGCACAAAGCTCATACCTGGAAAAATCTTTGCATTTACATGAATAATTATTTTAGGAACTTACAATATTTTAAATGAACTTAAATAGCTGTTAGACAGTACGGAGAACGAGAAAAGCACACATGTGCACTGCAGCGTAAACCCCGAGGAATGAGAAAGCAACCTGTCAGATATTTCCTTGTTACATAAGTTTTATATACAGTCGACAGTCTTTGCTCATTTTCTGAGGCCTGTCTGCTTTTTCATGCAGAACTCAACAATCATAGGACAACAACATTTATCAGACCTATTTCTACGGTGAAAAAAAGCTTGCCTCGGCTCTGGACCAATACAATAAATTAAAGTTCAATGGAACCACTAGAGATGGGCTCGGTGCTGCAGGTTGCACAACTTTGATTTAGGGTTATAGTTCTGGGATGCAGAGACTGTGGTCAAACCTACCTTCAGTGTTCAGGGCTAAAGTTGATAAAAAAAAAAAAACCCACTAACTAGTATTGTCTCCTGTTCATTTGTCAACATCCAAGAGTTTTTGCAAAGTGTAAGCTTGTTTGCATGGTTTAATATTACATTATATTTGTTACTACTGGCTTGTATATGGTGCAGTGTGTGTGTTGCCATATTAATGTAACACCAGGAAAACCATGCAGTCTTCTCTGTTGGTTGCATTT
Source organism: Blennius ocellaris (assembly GCF_963422515.1). NCBI lineage: Eukaryota > Metazoa > Chordata > Actinopteri > Blenniiformes > Blenniidae > Blennius > Blennius ocellaris. The sequence goes on along the minus strand of NC_137658.1, from coordinate 8,429,553 downwards.
ACATGGCACACTGTGAGGTGTGTAAATCTACTTAGGCCTACATGGTCTCCAGTAGCTGCATATATCTTTCATCTCCGCCTCCACCTTCCACCTCGTGGTCCAACTTCAGAATAATCTCATTCTCAAACTGCGAAAGACACAAAAAGAAGGAGGGGGTGGAAAGCAAAGAAGGAGACAAAAGAGAAAGGGTGAAGCAAAAGGAGAGAGCGATAGAGGGAGAAATCAATTATGCAAGCATAATTAAGGTGTCTCTTTTACTTTTATGTGGAGCGTCACAGAAAATCAATAAAGGAAGGCGACAAGACTATGCCAGCATTTCTGTTTTAAGCTCGTAGCTTGTGATGTGTTGCCTTGTGAACAAATATGAAGATTGCCTTGTGATGCGTTTCTGTTTGTGTATTCTGGTGGCTTGTCCCCGTTTGCCTCCTTCATGTGTGTACCTTGTGGAAGTTCCCATAGTGAGCATGCTCGCAGGTGATCATGTCAAAGAAAATGGGAATTGTGGCCCTTCTCAACTCCTCTTCAGGAATTAACGTCATCTCCAAGATCGGTCCCACCATGCTGGGAATGAAACAGATCTTATGGCTGCCTGAAAGACAGACACATACGTGTATTCAAAAAGGATATAAGCAAAATCTTATCCGCACCGGTGCCCATTTCTCACCTGGCATCCTCTGACCCTCGGGCAGCTCTATGGGTCTCTATCTAGTAAATTCAAGAAGCTGTGTCTCTCTATGATGAGGGTGTTGAACTTTGGTTGCTATCTGCAGAATATACCCTTACATTTCTGTACATGCGTCTTTCCTCAACCGCCCAGGGAACTTTGAGAATTTTAATGAAACACTGCCATGTTATATTGATGTCCGTCCATGTGCAATAGTGCTGGCACAGTCGATCAATGCCACACTGTATGGAAACAACATTCTCAGACACTACAGTTTTATTTCCGGCGGAGCCCTACTCAAGAGTAGCAAGTCAATCACACTACAAGCACTTCAATCTACACTTTCTTACCGAGTTTGTACCAGATGTCACGTATGGCGAAGCCGATAAGCCTTCTCATATCTCCATACCTGCAATAAGGTGTGAGTGAGAAAGAGTAAGAAAATACACGGTGAAAGAAACAGAATGAGAAATTTGCCAATTAGTTTAGAACAACGTCTTAATCAATATTGCTATTTTCACCCGCAGAAATGAAACAACCCAGTGGGAGAGATAACGCTGCACTCCTCTACCCCAACATGAACCAAATTGAATATCCATTCACAGGTAATACAAGGGTTTAATGGGCAGTGGGAGTGTAAATGCAGGCTCCAAAATATATCGCAAATCACTGTGTTTCATTAGAGCGGGGAGAGTAGGTGAGGTAAATAAGGAAATTAAATGGCTTCTCTCTCACTTGGCCAGAATCTTGTTCCTCTTGGTTGGCGAGAAATACTGAAGCTGCAAAGACTCCTGGGTAATAAACGCCACCGCCAAGTGGAAGTAGTTATTCCACAACTAGACAGGAAGGAAGATTAAGAGATGAGATGCAGAGGAAGACGCGCAGACGAGCAATTACAATGGCGGTTGTGCAGTCGGAAGGAAACAATGCATGAAACTGTGACACGCTTACCTGCACCTCAAAGTCGTCGTTAGTCAGGAACTTTTGGTTCATAGTGTCGGCGTAAGTATTGATGGCTCTCAGGAACACTCTATTTGATAGATGCACACACATACATGTGTTAATTTGGGAGACCTTCGATTTTTCTAGTTGGCCATGAATTCAACTCATACATTTAATAATTTCAAAAACGAGCATGGACAGCTGCTGAGGCAGAAAGCTTCAAACTGCTGTGCTGTCTTGCAAATATTGCTTAAAATGCAAACCTTCTGTCACAGTGATAGATCATGATAGCTACTTAACAGTGTGCAGGTGTTTCAGTGAGATACGACTTTATGCATTCCTGAAGTTAAGTTGCAAAAACAGCTCCGAGATCCATTTATGCACTTTCTATCTATCATCATCATCCAGAGTCAAACACAGTTCTCCATCTCTCCCCTGATTTGTTTTTCACTATTCAGTGAGACTGACTCTCTGCATCTGCACATCTCCGGCCCCAGACTCCTTATTACCCTGTCTTGTCCTCCACCTCACTTTTACTTTTATTTGCTTTTTCCTCTGACACAGCTTTAGCTTTCGCTCGAGATTACATGACAAAAATACACTGATAGCTTTGACTCCATCAGCTCACACTCATAGAATCATTTGACACATCAGCTGTTTTCATCATTGCAGCCTTGATCCAGCTTTACTGCCTCTGCCTTATCCCACTGTGGGTTTGTGAGGATGGAAAAGCCACTGTGGATGTTGAAAATCTTCCAAAATGCACAACCAAGCTCCATGAGCCCAATAGCAGTCTGGGGAAGTTAATCAAACAAGAAAAAAATGTTGGGTAAACTGTTAAAATGTTAGTTTACCTGTTTTGAACCATGATCATCGCCATCCAGTCAGATGGGTACACGTGCTTCCAAATCAGGTCCCTGAAGAGTAGGAATGATTCCATCAGGAAGTCCTGCAACAAACATTAGATGAATGAATACACTAATATAAAGCTTGTTGGTGCTGACAAAGCAGAATAAAGCGATCTGAGAGGTTTCCACTGACTGGAAGCTTCCTGTTCATGGCCAAGTTGGATAAGTAGTAAATAGTTGGATGGATGGATGGATGAATTGTAGCAGATATCTTTAGTCAAAGTAACGCAGTTGGAGGGATTTAAGTGTTTAATATCTCACCTTCACTAAGCAGTTCGCAGATATCCCCTGACATGCATGCACTTACCACGAGATCAGAGGTTCCAGTGAAGGTCTCTATGTATGCCGCATAGTGATGATCATCCATCTGACTGAGGATAGCCGTCATGCAGGCAACAACTCTTGACTACAAAAAGAAAGTGTGTATGTGGGAGGGAGAAGAGGAAGACAAAGAGAAAAAACATCATTACTTTTTTTTTTGCTCTATAACAGTGTGCTCAAACCTTTTACTTTTAACAAAAGTGAAATAAGGAAAAGCATTATACATTTTATAAAAACCTATGACCAGGTCTGTCACTTGGTAATTTGAGCCATTACTGTAACAGCATCAACATCACGAACTGCCCACAGGGCCAGGAACAAAAGGGCAGCGCTCTGAGCAAGAGAAACACTTTCTAAATGTTTTTTTTTTTAAATGCCATATGTGAGAAGAAGTCATTAACACAATGCAATTCACAAATTAGCATAACTACTATTAGAGAAAAGCACAGCTATTGCCAGGAAGAGCAGCAAGCTCTGCACTTTCTAAATAGTGTTCCAGAATTTACATTATGTTGTTCTGCCACAGGTCAAGATTTACAAAATATATTTTCAATCGTTCTACAGCTACAATTACAAAAGCAATGAAACAAAAATTAATGGCAATTTGATTTCTCTGTTCTACAGAAAAAAAGGAGCAAAACAATATAGAATAGAAACAACAAAAGGAACACAGACAAAGGCAATTTGTAACAATAGCATTCTTTGCAATTATGTAATGGCACAAAAAGCATGAGGTGGTTAAATAGTCTTAAACTGCTATTACTGTCTCATGAATGTCCGTCTCCTTTTCACATCAGTGCACGTCAACACTCAAATAAATCATAGGTAGTGAATAGTGATATTTGCATACATTGTGGTCTTGATATTTAGATTTTGTAAAACAAACACAAAATCTAAATATCTGGTGCTCTGGTTTCATGTTCCTTCTCTCCCCTTATCTGTCTTGACTCATTGCCCCCCCCACCCCGTACCCCCCCCCCCCCCCCCCTGAATACCTTGATTGTTGTCAGATGTCTTGTTGTCTCTCTATTCCCAGAGTATATGTCTTGTCAATTGTCAATTCGTCTGCTGATTCTTGCTTGCATTCCCCGTCGTCACTCACTACACTCACCAAAAAAACGGTTGAATTACTGCACTAGTCCTACTGAAACTGGATTTTAAAATTTAGGGGGGGAAAAACACACCAAAATAGCAGAAACAAAAATCTAACTCTAACAGAGCAGTCGGACTGGAGCAGGATGAAATGTTCTGCATATTTACAAGAGCTCGACACTGAATCCGTACCCGAAAGTCAAACAGGATGTAAAATGGGAAACAGGAGCTCAAACACAACAAGTGGGCCAACTGCTAACTGTAACTACACTTGATGTAGTTCATTTTTGGCTCAATACAGAGACATGGTTGCTAACGAAGGTGACGTGATTTCAGCAATAAATTGATTACAGTCTTGTGTTGTTTTATCTCCCCAACTTTTGAACAAATCTTCTGATTTACATATTATTGTTCAATATAATTCCTGATTCCATGTCTTAAATTTGTATCTTTTTCCTTAACTCCCCACTTTAGTAAGCGTCGGCCCTCATTTACATAAACTACATAAATACAAGGTCACAGCAACCTTGACATTCAACGACAAAAGCATAATGAGTTTATTCTTCACAGAGAGTGAACAAGTGTGACAAACTATTAAAATATTTCCTCAAGACAGTTTTACATACCACACTGACAAGAATGGAACAGATGGAGAGAGAACATGTAAACCTAATGTCCTCAGCCAACTCTCATTGTGGGCTTGAAGGCAGAGCAAGTCATACAACAAAAATCATGACAGCCCACAAGATATAATGCTCCCAATTCAACTGAAAATTTAAGCAGCAACTTTATTATTACCACCATGACGGCAAATTTACAACGACCAGATTTTTTTTTTACCGTTTAGTTTTTAATGAGGTATTCACTCCTCATTACACACACTTAACAATGAATATGGCCCAAGGTGTGAACACAAAAGCACAAAGAGACACTAGTAATGAGGAGAAGATGAACAGAATAGAGGGTCAAGAGACAGAGCAGGCAAAACCATTAGTGAGCTTCACTGTAAAAGCAATGTCCTGCATTTGTTTTTGTTTTTGTTTGTTTTTTGTGTGAAATCATTGTGCTGTGGAAAAACTGCTGGATTGAAGAGAATTCATGGAAGATTTAGTGCAAATTTTTCCACAACTGAAAGCCGAATGAGGCAATGGTCTAATAAGAAGAGAAGAAAGCGAAACGGTTGAGAATCTGAGCTGCACCAATTTAAGACGACATATATAATCAATGCTTAAAAGAAAGAAAGAAAATAGTTTGCCCTCGTTGCAAACACACAGTCCATATGGAGTGTTGAAATGTTTTTTTCTTTTCTTATAATTGCGACCTATACTGATGTTGCAGTCTCGATCATTTTGTTTGGTGACAGCCATCTGTTTATCCGGCCGGAGCCATAAAAATCACCTGCTGAAAACCGAAAATGAAAGATAGGTCAGTTTAAAGTGAAGTTTTCATTGGAAATGAAAAACTGTATTGATAATATTAATAAAAAAAAAAAAAAGAAACTGAAAAACAAACAGGCTGAATAAATAACTAAATAAACAGCGCTGCTTTCATCCCCTTTTCCATTTCCTCCTCTCTATCTGCCAGATAAAGTTTTATGTGTTGGCTCGACCGAGGCATGATCATCAAAGCAGTGAGCCTAAAAGGCTCGGGGGTCATCCTGTATGTCTCCAACAGACTGTGTGATCATAAACGTGCCCGTTAGACTGCACAACATGGAGCTCATAAACTCGGGAGTCAGACAAGTATTCAGTGAGTCAATAGCCTTCACCAAGTGTGCCCATATGCAAGAATGACATCATCTCGTACGCCTACAATGTACATCATCTCGCACGTCATCAGCGTTGCTGAGTCGGAAATGGAGAATGTGATTGCCATCTTCCAGGGTAAACTGCAAACCAGGTGTAGCATGAGTTTCTATACGTTTCTGCTGCATTACTATTGGTTCGTGAGAAGCTGTAACCCTACGCCTAACGCTACTACCACTATATGACATGAAGCCATCATAATGAAAGGCGTCACCAAGTTTGGCCTTTAATCTGGGACAGGTCAGAGTCATACAGTTTGCATCAGCCTTTATACGTCAAGAAGAATCCAAGTACAGAAACACTCGGTTAATTTAAATGAACGTCTGAAGTGATTTTACTTTAGTCTCATAGGGCATTTAATTGACGAGTCAAATCATATTCACCACTCAAACACATTCACACATCATTAATGACAGCTGCCAGGTGGGAGTGATTTGCGGTTAAGTGTCTTGCCCGACGACACTCCAACACAGGAAAAGCCAAAATGGAGGATCGGACTGCCAACATTTGGATGTGGAGAAAACCCAATCTCCCGAGCGAGGAACAGTCACCCCGACAATGCCCCCTGCCATGTCTCATATCTTGGCTTTAACTTATACTTACTTCGTTCCTAATCTACAATGACATTCTCTAATCCTCCCCTCTGCAGCACCTCATTGTTAAAGTCGACAGTAAGCAAAAAGATTAGTTCTGAACGTCGCAGCATGCATGCAGGTATTCCTGCAGTTACAATTTGGGTGAACTTGCTCTCTGAGGTGGTGGCAGAAAAGCGAAAAATTAGATAAAGATGAAAGATGATGACTGACTAATAGAAGATGAAAGTTAAATGGCGGCTAATGTGGTGACAAGTTTTCATCTAATCACACTTGTTGAGTTTCAGTTTATGCTTCTTCAAATACAGAGATATACACTCTTTCTTTCATGTATGCAAATGAAAACATATTTTCCCCGACTACGATTTGAAGAAAATATAAACACAGACAAACACACATAAAAAGGGAAATAGAAAGGATGTCAGTTACATTCAAGATTATTTTCAATAAATATTTGGATGGGGATGGGCACTGAATGTTTCGTTCTGTGGTGTAGTAACACCAGAGTCCCTGTCAACAATTTCCGTTGCCACTTTAATCTCGGTCTTCACTCTCTCACTCCATCGCTCTTCTTGCGACCCACTCATGCTATCCCCTTAAAAGTAGGAGATAAGTTTAAAGTGACACTACAGTCAGCGCTGGAAAGATAATTGCCAACTGAAAAAAAAGATAGCAATGTTCAAAATGTTTTATTATTGACAGTTTTCCCGATATGAAAGCAGGCATTTATGTATTTAAAACGGCTCCACAGTACTGACAGCACAGGACCAGGCATTACAATTAACCCATTTCTTCCTCTCACCCTCATCTGCTTCTTTAAAGTGCAATGCCTGATCAGTAATAGGATTAGGAACACACACACACACACACACACACACACACACGCACGCACGCACGCACGCACGCACACACACACACACACACACACACACACACACACACACACACACACACACACACACACACACACACACACACACACACACACACACACACACACACACACACACACACACACACACACACACACACACACACACACACACACACACACACACACACAAAGCCAAACTAACTGCTCCACAGCTCAGTAGTTTGATGACTGTGTGTTTGTGTTTTGAAGTGCTGGTCACGTGCCTTATTGCCCTACTTCACTGTAATTGGTGTTCTCTGAGGGCCTACACTCTCAATCTCTGCTAACACCATCTCAAAGCAACGCAAACGCTCTGGGGGCCAAATATCCAATCATCAACTGCTCGTGTCGCCACGCACGGATGTGTTTCATCAACACGTCCCACGGCATTAAAAGACATATGGAGAGCCAGTTTGTCTTGAGTATAAAAAGAAGACCACAGCCAACCTTTAGTGACACACAGGGGGGAGGGAGAGAGAGAGAGAGAGAGAGAGAGAGAGAGAGAGAGAGAGAGAGAGAGAGAGAGAGAGAGAGAGAAAGAGAGAGCGTGCCCAGGGCTCGTTGAGGTAAAGGCCTTACACAACAGTGAAGAGATTACTGACAAAACAGGACACTGCTGCTGGCCAGGTATGGGACCTCTCTTTCTCTCCTCCACCCTCTTCCCATTTATCCACCCACTCGCTCACTCTGGCCACTCTTGTTAATAATGCATTAACAGCTGTAATTTCTGACTTGCTTTAAAGCGACAGTTACCTGAAACAGCACCTGCATAATATAAAATAAATCTAATCCAAGCCTCGCAACAGCCGGAACCCACAGGAGCCGCTCATTAAAGAGGTTAGTGCTCCCTTACTCATGTTTCCGGAGCTGTGAGCTGAGTCATACCACTGTGCTGCGATGAAACACGAGAGCGCCGCTGTTAGTATTGTCACTGGCACAAAGACGAATACAAATCAACATTATGTGGACTGAAAATAGTTCAACATCTACAAAATCAAATTGAACCTTTCTTGGCTGGGTCAATCCTTTCAAGTAGGAGTGTCAAACTCATTTAATCTCAATTGGGCCGCCCTGGAAAAATGATAACATCATCACCTCTAAATACTGACAATTCCAAAGTTTGCCAAATGTTTGACTGCAAAGTAATGCAGGTGATTTATTCTATTTCTTTTTCTGAAATCTGAAATATAACCTGTCAGTAATACAATAGCTAGGTTTCTGTTGCGCCAGGCAGACTATAAGTATTACTGCCATTTGCTGTTCAGTAGTGTTGCGTAATCACTTCTACCCTTACTGAAATAGTGAAACCTCCATTAGACAAATTCGGGACAGCACAACTTTGATTGAAAATGTGTTGCTCTTATTCACTTCAGAGGATCATGTCATGAGCAAAGTTTGACTTTTTTTAATCACATGGACTACATGTTTGAAGGCCTGATTCAGAGAATACCAATGCAATAAAATCTATGACATCTCGATCTATAGAGCCACTAAAACACAACAAGATATGAATCTTAAATAAAGGCATAAATATATATGACTCTCACTGCAGATCATGTGATAATGTCGCGTGAGCCTATCATTACTGTTGAAAAGCATACATATTCCAGAATGTAGAATCCCTAATAAATGCTATTGGCACATTTTAATATTTGGAAGCTCCTCATTCTCAAATACTTTGTTTCAATCTGCAATTAATAATAATGTTAGATAGCATATAAAAAAAAAATAATAATAATAATATATATATATATATATATATATATATTCATCTAAAGAATTTGACAGTTGCAAATAAAAAGTGAATATTTCATACAGCGCAACACATTTAGAGAGTGTGATGCTCAGCTAGCAGGAGTAGAGTGGTACTATGTAAGTACGATGCTTAATAGACAGTAAATAAGACGGCTGTCTTTAGCAGCTCCTGGCCGCTGCTTTAAAAGCATGCTGTTTGAAAACTGTCGACTCTCACAGAGGTTTATGAGGGGAAATTAATTTAATGTGGCACTGGCTTCTGGATTCACCTCAGCTGGCAACGCCACATCTGTTTCAGTGAAATATACATTTCAGAGACAAAATGCAGTGTCGCATAGTGTTGGAACTAAAGCTGCAGTAACGCCAACTTGTTTCTTCCATCTTCACCTCCATGTTTGTAGGAAGTGATCTGAGTGTCTGTAGCACCCCAAGATATGATTTCATGGATTGCCATAGCATGACTGAAAAAAACCAAAACAATTTGTAACACACACGATGGTATATATGTAGAAATGTCAAAAAGTACAAAGAGCGAAATAGAGGGATTCCTCAGGATGGGGTGTCACACATTTGTAACATGAGCGTTTCAGTGCGATTAAAAACTCACAAGAAACTTGAAAAGCTGCCAGACAGTGAAGGTTTTCTTGGAGAAAAAAAGCAAAATAACTCAATCATTGCACATGCTACAGCCATAAAATCAAATAAATCCAGTGCATCTTGTAGTAAAAGAGGATTAAGTTCCTTATTCTCATGAGATGCCTGGCAGGATAAACACTCGTGTTGATGTAATATTGATGCAATTAAATATAATTAACATATAATTAATTTTAAATTAGGTCCGAGCATTAAAGCATTTAACTGTGACAGTCCCAATTTAAATACTTAAAGAGTGAGGTTTTAATCTGTTAAATTAACACAGAAATGTTTCTGACAAGGACAAAACTGCCAGTCAATAGTGTGAAACATGCAGCCCACTGATTATTTTGGCATCTCTTTGTGGAATCTCATAAAATAAATAGCAAATAGCCTTGAGATCGACCTTATTTTGAGCATTAGTAGCTAAACACACATTAAACAGCAAAATAAAACTAGATTAATGGAAAAAGGAATTTCATATTCAAGCAAAGGGCAAAAAAAATGCAATTTTGTTTGCCAATAATTCCACATCAGGTCCACTGATGTCCATCACAGCACTTTGTTCAGGTCCATACCCGAGCCCATGTCATCATTGCTACCTTTTTCACCTCTCCTTCCCCCTCTCTCCTGCTCCTGCTCCTGCTCCTCCTCCTCCTCCTCCTCCTCCTCCTCCATCGTTCCCTTTGTGGCATCCCCCCAGGTGGGAAGTCATTACGCTGCTCTCAGCTGTGATTTTTCATCATTTTTTAAAATGGAACATCCAACAAACACAGTTTCACGGGAAGCCTGGAGCGTTTCTCACTGTACCACCACACACATGCACTCGTCCCTGACCCCTCCCACCATCACAACACACACACACACACACACACACACACACACACACACACACACACACACACACACACACACACACACACACACACACACACACACACACACACACACACACACACACACACACACACACACACACGACATGGACAGACAAACTCAATGACACGTACACAATTTTCCAACACCTGTGAGACAAAGTGAAAAGAAATAAGGGGGGGGGGGGGGGTGAAAGCGGGAGCTGGATTGTGCAGAAGTGTAATTAGAGTTGTGCATGCCACGGTGATGAGCGAGAGCAGGAGGAAGAGATAGCAGGGATGTCTATCTTTGTGCATGAGTGTTTGCAATCCAGTGAGAACATGAACATGTACGACATGTCTGCCTTTCAGAAAAACAGATCAATGTGTCCTCAGCTTCACATTTCTAAGTCAAGTACAAAGAGACACAATCAGTTCACACAAATGGGGAAGATAGAGTGAAAGATGAAGGGGTCAAGGAGAAAGGGAAGAAGAGAAGGAAAACTATACGTCATGGGAAGGAAGAATGGGAAGACTCCACACCTTCATTATCCAGGATATACACTGCCCTTTCACCACCACTACCTCCTTCTTAAATAAACTATGCCTCTATTCTCATCTTCCGTCTGAACACTGGAACGACTGTCTCGTGCTTTACGAGCCTCCTATGTACCTGTGCAGATGTGTGTGCGTTCTGAAAAGCCTCATGTGTTGCACTGCAGCTTGGCAGCTTATGTAATGCACACAATCACATTTACGCCGTCACACACACATGCTGCACGCACACGCACACACACACACACACACACACACACACACACACACACACACACACACACACACACACACACACACACACACACACACACACACACACACACACACACACACACACACACTTTTCCCTGTCCTATCAAAGGTCAACTGAAACACAACACAAGGTGAGTCAACCACTTTGCAGTGGCACATATATCACCGGGTATTTTCAGTAAGAGGAGGAGTCAGGGGGGACATTCACAGGGATGCTGCATTAAAAACCATCCCCTGAGCACATACAACCATTGTTTTTCTTTCCCCCCCGACACTTAACACATTAAGGTCTGAAGCAGCATTTGTTTGCACGCAGTTACAAAGCCATGCAATGTTTCCAAGAATATAACTTTGGAGCTGAGCTCCATATGATTTCACATTTCCAATTCTGGTTCAGTAAATCTAAATACATTTCATTGATTGCATATTCCTCATTTCCTGATAGTGATGGCTTCGTATTAAATATACCTGAGTATTAATAAACTTTGTGGCTTAAGACAATATGCTGTTAAATAACAAAACAATGCTTTAATTCATAGCCATAATTTAAATTCTTTACACTTTACATTAGCTTACATGTGTTATATTTGCAAATCCTCTCGTGTTGCTTTTTTGCACAACAGCTCACACTATTCACCAAAGACCTGCGTCTCAACTCAACCCTAAACTTGCCCACAAAGGAAGTGAACACAATTCTTGGAGGAAATTAATTTGCAGAAACACAATTTCTGCCTTGCTTGAAAGACAAAGCATTCATCATTAAACACAGTTAAAACCTGATGTCATACAGTGTTTAATCATATTTTCTTTTTAGTTTATCTAATTGTGTAGCTCTCCTTAGGAAAGAAAGCAGAGTCATGCTCAGCTGGGAAGAAAGGGAACAGAAAGAAAGACAAAGTGTGAACAAAAGAGGATGGGCGGTGGAACAGCACACGAGGTGAGGTGGGTGTGAGAAATAAAGATTTAAAAAAAAGGGAAAAGAGGTGCAGGAAAGGGTGGTGCAAGGATAAAATGGGGAGAGGAAGGAGGGCAGTGACAAAATAGCTCAAAGGAGAGAGAGCGAGAGAGACAGAGAGAGAGAGAGAGAGAGAGAGAGAGAGAGGTGAAGCAGCCAGGGAGGTATAGAAAAAACAAGACAGGGATGAATAGAAAAAAGGGGGAGAGATAGCAGAGCAATACACAAATGTTCTCAAAGAAAATCAGAGATATAAATAAAATGAGTGAAAGAAGCAATGAAGCGTGTGTGTGTCCTGGCTTGACTCCCGGGAGCAGACACTCCGATGCTGCCAAAGTTTCTCTGGGTCTGCCGTTTTGCCAGGGTCAATGCAGGCACATCCCCAAACAACCAGGCGGAAAATAAAACAAAATAGGGGCATTAAACCGGTATTAGACCACCAGTAAAGAGGCAGTGATGTGGCAAAACATAAAGAGAAAATACAGTGAATGACTTAACATGAGAGCGACAGTATTTGGGAAATACTTGAGAGGAAATTGCAGCAGGTAGGAATAGAGACAGAGATCGATCAATCAGGGAAAGGTAGAATGAGCGGGAGGGAGAGAGAGAGAAGGAGAGAGAGAGAGCGAGAGAGCGAGAGAGAGAGAGAGGGAGGTTCACTGGGCTCCGCGAGTGTGTGAGGATCAGCAGCCACAGCGTGAGACGGAGAGAGAGATAGAGAGCACTGAAGGAATCGAAGGGGAGCGCGACTGAGGACTAAAGGACTATCAGACAAAAGAGAGACAACACAATCCAGAGAAATTAGAAAAATGTGGACCAAAGAGAAGAATAAAATCAGGTAAGCAATTGAAAGAGAAAACAACAGACAGTTGTCAGAAAACAATATTGAGTGTGTGGAGGGGTGGGCTGTTCTAAAAGCTAACAATGTTTTCTACTTGCTCTATTATCATCCTCTGAGAAATGTTTCCAGTTCGATAGCCCAGGGCTTGTACTTTTTTTTTTTCTTTACCCCCCTAAAGAAGCTCATTCAAGATTTAGGACACACTGGCCAGGATTTTCTATGGAGCGTATTGTGATTGTATAGAAGCAGGCGCTGGCTGAACTACCAGGAAAAATCCATAAATTGCCACAGATTGAACCTCTGGACGAAAGAAACACAAAAATAGCTCACGGCATCTCATAAACATCTGGGGTGGATGTCTTGTGTTCCTACATACTTAGCAAAAAGTGTGTACATGTCTACTTTAGGCTGTTGACTGTGAAACAACTGGTTAGGGACGCCTTGATGATAAAGAAGTAGTGCAATCGCTGCATCAAAGCCAAGCGCATAGACATTCCATGCTGTGTGTGTGTGTGTGTGTGTGTGTGTGTGTGTGTGTGTGTGTGTGTGTGTGTGTGTGTGTGTGTGTGTGTGTGTGTGTGTGTGTGTGTGCGCGCGCGTGCGTGTGTGTGTCAAGTGAATAATCCTATCCATCTGTCACAATGGGATTTGATGCATATGAATGTCCCTCGGTTTATGTACAGTGTGTACATGTGTGTTGGGTGAGCGTGTGATTTTATTACATGAAATTGTAACCTTTACTTTTACCAAGGGTAAAAGTGCGTGCGTGTGTGTGCCTGTGTGTGTGGCAAGGTTGTTATTAAAAGCATCTGTGTCGATGGTCAGGAAAAGCGAGTGTCGCTTTAATGTGGGATTATAATGCAACAACTCATCTCCTGTGCACTAATTCTGGCCCTGTGTGGATGTGTCTGGATGTCAACAGGCCAAACATGCGCAGAAATATTTTAAACTAGTGTTATTTATTTTATATTTACATCACCTTGGGCCAGTTAGCAATATAATTTGGATCCTCAGACTCTGCATCTGCATGACTGTGTGCTGCTTTGTGTACATCAGACAGCACAGTCTTTCTCTGGGATAAACACATCAACAAGTTGGAAAAATGGAGCCAACTGAGCAGGAAAATAATGCGAGTGTTTCTTTCAGTTTGTCACATTTCATAGTCGATTCTGCTGTGTCGCTTGGCTGGTTTTCCATCTCAAGTTTTTTGTTTTTTGGGGGATTTCTTTCATTCCCGCAGACACATTTATAATAGCACAAAAAAGCACTGATGAATTGTTGGAGCTCTTGTCACAGAAGCACACTTGTTGAATAAATTCATAACATTGCCAGCGTACTTGCATGTGGTGTTCTTTGCAAACATTATGTGTG